>NW_026606188.1:9377500-9977500 GCF_029834395.1 Sorex fumeus
TAGGTGCTACATATATCGTTTCAAATCAATATGTTTGTATTTGGGGCTAGATGCATAACAATGGGAAGACTAGGCGATGCATGGGTTCTATTCTTATTTATTTATTTATTTATTTATTTATTTTGGAAAAAATCTCCATAGTTGTTCTCATCAGGTTGGTTGATAGCTAAAGGATCAGTGCCATGGCTAGTGGAAGAGACTTGTATTGTAGCTGGTGATTGAACCGACTCAGGGACTGTGAGCAAGTGAAATTAAATGGCCCTATATTCGAAAGAATTCAGAGCATATGTGGGACCCTTCCAAGTTGCTCAAGCTTTGCCAGATTCACTGGGTGCTTCTGCCTAGGGGCCTGGCTTGCTTCTTAGCAATCAGATTTGCAGGTCAGTTTGTCTCTTAGGAGTAAATTCTCTTGACAATTGTATCTCGATTCCAAGATACTCAGTGAGGATGAGAGGACGTGTATTTTGGAACCCTTATGTTCTCCTGCCATAGCCCCTCTAGGGCAAGGTCACAAAAACTTCAACAGAACTCTATTTCTATAATGGTGACACACCCTCGCCAGCCCTATAGCCCTCAGTTTCCGGGGTCATTTTTCAATCATTAGAAATCTCTCCATTCCCCTGACCCTGAAAAAGCCTCTAATGCTGCACCGTTGGGAAGGATGAGTAAGGAGAAACTACTACATTCTCAAGACTGGGATGAATGGAGTTGAACAATGGAATGACCGTGATTCCGTGATAAATCTTTAATTCTGCTTTCCCTATTTTGACTTTATCTACTCATGTTTTCTGCCTTGTATTTTACCTTTAAGTCTATGAACAGCGCCCTTAGTTTATATATTCTTCTTGATCTCAGAGGTGTGTAAAGAGAGACAGTGAGTGTGTACAATACAAATACCACTGACATCATTTTCAGGGACTGTATCAATCTAGCTTGGAGACCATGTTGTTGTTGCTTTTCTTTGCCACAAAACCGAGCACCAGTTTATGTTGTACCAGGTAACTATTTTCTGGCCTTTGACTCAACGTTCCAGGTGTCCATTGTAGATACCATGTCTCTTGCCTTCCTCAAAATATTTCACTCCTTTAACACCCAAGAATAGTCGAGATAAGTAGCAGGAGGTTCACTCCATGGCTTGAAGAACAGTCGCACACGCCAGGGAGAAAGGCAGTTCAGATAAAGAAAGGAGCACCAAGTAAAGAGTGTTGGGAGAATTCTCCCAGGATGGGAGATGCATACTGAAAGTAGACTATAGACTGAACATGATTACTACTCAATGCCTCTTTTGCAAACCACAGCACCCAAAAGGAAAGAGAGAACAAAAGGGAATGCCTGCCACAGAGGCAGGGTGAGATGGAGAGGATAAGGGGGAGGGAGGGATACTGGGATAATTGGTGGTGGAGAATGGGCACTGGTGGAGGGATGAGTACTCGATCATTGTAAGTCTACAACTGTACTTCATGGTGTTTCACTAATAATTTTTTTTAATTTCACTCCTAATGTATAGTTTTGTTTGTTTTTAGTCCTTATGTTATCCTTGTGTTCACCATTCAGATTCTCTGGAACTCCGTCACTGGTCCTGGGGTTTAGACACAAAATATCATGGTGAGCTAGAGCAATAGCACAGCGGTAGGGAATTTGCTTTGTGTGAAGCCAGCCCGGCTGAGCCAAGTTCAATTCCTCAGTCCTTCTCGGAGAGTTCAGCAAGCTACCGAGAGTATCTCGCCCGCATGGCAAAACCTGGCAAGCTACCCGTGACATATTCAGTATGTCAAACACAGTAACAACAAGTCTCAAAATGGAGACGTTACTGGGCCCACTCGAACAAATCGATGAACAACAGGAGGACAGTGACAGTGACAGTGACTTCACCTTCACTGTGGAATCAGCTGTACCAGATTGGGTGCAAAGAATCATATGCAATCGTAAAGCTTTTTCTATTCTCAGACAGCTGCAACCACAGCCAGAGTTGGTTTTCCTATCCCATTTTAATAATTCAACTACAGATCACCATTCATCTTAGAAAATAAAATGTGTGAGACAATCCAATATGTAGGAGATGACCTGATGAGATTTCCTAGGGAGTAATTGATTTCTATTTGTGCTTAGAAAAGAAGCTTGCCAACAGACAGCTATTCTGCCAGGTTGTGACATTATAGTCAATAGTATCAAAAACTTACCTAAGATCATGTCATTCTTATTTATACTATGTTTATTGTATTTTCATTGCACAAAGAATGGAATGCCAGTATCTATACATAGTCATCACGATGCCAGCTGACTTTGGTTCTGAATTATTCTTTACACCTTGTAAATTATGGCTCCTTCTTTTGAAATATCTTAGCACATTAATATAGTTCCTCATTTACTTCTGTGCTAATTTCAAATTCTAAAGTACTTCTTGCATTGGGTCTTCACATTTATTATTCTCTTTGCAAAGGTTTCTCACCAAGTGGATTGACATAATTAAACTATTTTGTTTTTAAATTTAAATATGATTGATTTTTAAGATATCTTGAAGATATCTCTTCAATATATCTTTTTACCTGCAGTTATGAATATATTGCTAGAGTACTTAGATGCTACGTAGATATTTTCTCAGTTTGTTACCTATTGCTAACATTATAATACCTAATGTCATTGAATATATATTTGTTTAATAATTTGTGTCTCTTCCATGTTGAATTAAACATTCCAAGTTCATAGAACCTTGACTTACCCCTCGTCATCCTAAAAAATAGGTACTCAAGGGACTGGAGTAATAACACAGAGGGTAGGGCATTTGCCTTGCACACAGCCAAAAGCCAGCATCCCATATGGTTCCCCGAGCACCACCAGGAGTAATTCCTAAGTGAATGAGCCAGGAGTAAGCCCTGTGCATCACTGAGTGCGAACCAAAAAGCCAAATAAAAAAAGACAAATAAATAAATAAATTATAGGTACTCAAAACTATATCTAAACAATTAGTAACATTTTTGAATTAATTAACTACATATTTGGGTAGAAATTATGTTAATACTATGTCGAGGATCATAGATTTAATGTATACTTCACAAACGTGCTTAGATCAGGTTTATTCATGTTCAATTAGACTTCAGGGGAATAATTCTGGCTCTATCACATCAAGATCCCCATTAAGTTTGCTAAAAATATGGGTTCACCAAGACATTGAACAATTAAGACATTGAGCTACTTACTAAATTTACTGGTCTGGTATTCCCCAAAATGTCTGGTTTACAGAAACCAAAGAGAATTTGTAGTGAAAAATAGAATAAAGCTGTTTTCCTTATATCTTTATATGATAGAGAAACTTGAATTTTGAATTATTCAGGTTTATGGAAAAATACTGAGAATAAAAATTTATTTTTAAGAAATGCATAAAAATTTTGTTTAAAATGGAAACAAGGGATCCAAATATTATTATGTTGATACTACATTCACAAATAAATGCCTGCAAGATGCTTTAAAAATAGGGAGGAGACATACATTGTACAGCATCAAAATGAAGCAAAGTATCACAGCAGCCGCTACTGCAGCACAGTTTAAATTTTAAGCCAATCAACAGGAGCACTTTAAACTATGCTCTAGGTTCTCTTCATTTTGTCACCGGGGAAATAATTCTGATGAATGGTGGAACATCTGAGATCCACTCTTTTCCTTCCTGTTCCTTCCTGCAAGGTATTGTTAAGCATCAGAAAAACAAATAGCCAGTAAGATGTATTTCAAATCTGACCTAATTCTTACTTGGGCACATGAGCTTTTTAAATACATATTTACACTACAAGACTAATCTCATTTTGAACAGTTATTTAGATAAGTAGATATTAGTAGATTAAAACACACTCAGAAAGAATAATTGCACTTAAACTTCCTAGACACAGATTAACATTCAAGTATGAATTTACATATTAGCTTTTGATAAATTGTCTCCCTCTGATGTATACTAAAACTGTTTAGTTATTTGTATCTGTGTTTTTACTCCTTTTTGTCTAGTCATGAAACAAATGCATCAAAATTGAATAATTTGTTGTCATTACTCTGATTATAGCTTTAATATATTTTTTAAATAGTAGTTTTTCTCAAAAATGAACAGAGCACTACTTCAATTTGAAAAATACCTGCACTGCTTAAAAATTGATTAAAATTAAAAGATACTCTGAACTCTGGGAAAAAGTATTTGCCCACTATACATTTGACAAAGGGCTGATAAAAGATCTATTAGGCACTTGTAAAATTTAGCAACTATGGAAAAATTTTAAAATGAGAACTGCACAAACATTTCCTTGTAGAAGACTTACAGATGGCAAACAGGCTATTCAAAAGCAATATTCATCATGTTTGATCAAGAAAATTGTAAATCAAAAACAATAATGAGAGAAATATTGCCCCACACTAGTAAGACTAGCACACGTCAGACATTTGAAATAATCATTGCCTATGGGAAACTGGGATAAAGTAACCCAGGCCCACAGTTGGTGGATTATCCTCTGGTTCCTTTTCTATGGGAGACAGTATGAGTTCCTCAAGAAAATACGAAGTTAGTTTCTATAAAACACAAGTCCACTCTTTGGCATCTACTCCAAAAGGGCCTAAAACACTGTTGCAGAATGAAATTTGCACTCCTATGCTCAATGCAGTTCCAGTAAAAAGAATTAAGATGTGGATATTGCTCAACTATAAGACAATAGGAAATTGTGGGGCTGGAGTGATACCACAGCGGGGAGGGCATTTGCCTTGCACGCGGGTGACCTGGGTTCGATTGCCAGCATCCCGTATGGTCCCCTGAGCACTGCCAGGAATAATTCCTGAGCGCAGAGTCAGAAGTAATCCCAATCCCTATGCATTGCCAGGTGTGACCCAAAAAGCCAAAAAGAAGACAGGAAATTTTTTAATGTGCTACGATGTGAATGGAGACAGGGAAACAAATACAGAAACCTCTGCCTCATGTCACATATAAAGAAATATAAGCAGGGGATCATAATTGGCAAACCATGACAGACATGAAAATTGGTCTACAAAAATGAATCTGCAAAAATGTTAAGGTGAAGGAGTGGAAGGGGGAGACATTGGTGGACGAATTTCGACAGTTTTGTGGTGGATATAGTGTTAGAGCACTGTATTCCTGAAACACTGGCAGTAGGACAAACCATGGTGATAAATAAAATTGGGAGAAGAAAAGAACAGTTGCATTTCTAACTTGATCTTGTTATGGGATAACAAAAGACATATTTGGTTTTGCTTAGTAGCTATACTAAGTTTTAACCAACAAACCTCTAAACGGGTTATATTTACGGTTCCTTGAATCAATCAATCAATCAGAATTTAGTTACCCCAGAAAAGATATTAGGATCATTATAAACTTGTCAATTATAAAGTTTTGGTGATTAACCCAGAAAAGGCTATATCATTGGGCTCATATAAACTACCCTCTGTGTTTGCCACTCTATCTGTAACGGTAACTGTATAAGTAAGAGTATCATTTCATAAAGTGGTTCCATAAACAATAGAGTATCATTTACTTAGAGTATCATTTCATAAAATGGTTGTGTTTTTGTAGTGTCTGGTATAGAACATTGTGTTCTACCCATGCAAGTGCTCTACCGATAAGTTAGGGTCTTTGTCTCAAAACATTATTCAAGAAAAATAAAATCCTATAATCTAAACTTTTTGGAGTAGAAATCCCTTGAATTCATTTTATTCCTAAGACCCAAGCAAAATATCACCCAATTTATTGTTATACTATTTCTAAGTATGAAATGTAAACATTAGAGCATCAGGGGAAGTGAGACTCACTTGGAATATTATAACTGATGAGTGATTTCTTTATATGATTCTGTTCAATTGGTGCTTCCTCTAAAGCCATCACACATACTGCTACTATTGACAATCTGATGTTTTATATCTGACTTGATATTTTTCCTTAGTAAGCAAATATCTTTTTACATTTGTTCTGAATTTTAGTGTTTCTCATGATTATTTCTATCTTAGTAAAGCATTTTTTTAGAAGTGAATTTCAAAGTCTACTTTGTGGCAATTGCTTTTTATTCATGAAAGATTCAATGATGACAAAGAGTCAGATGAAGATTAAGAATTAGGATGTCCACCTGCCTTGCGTGGACAAAACCAGGACATTGATCTGAGCATTTCATGCACTCTGAAAAGCATCACTGTCCTGTAAGCTACACAGCACTGCTAGGTCCCAATGCCCCTGGCCAAAGCAGGACAATACTGAAACAAAAAGGCACAGCTGACCAAACATCACTGAGAGTTGTTCTTGCATCCTTGTAGAGTTTTTGAAGGGCCCTACTCCCAGATATCAAGAGGGAATTTTGGTTAGAATAGGACAACAAAAAAAAAATTACCCAAAGTGAAGAATTTTTAATAATTTAGCATAGTAGCTTTGGGATGAAAATTGGGCTAACAAGGTATGTGAAACAGGGAAGGCAAAACTGAGTGTCCTCTGAAGCTCCTTATAGTTTCATTTAAATTCATTACATAAGAAAAGACCTTTATTCTAGTCTGCTTATCAATACAGTTCAGTTGGGCAAATATCAAGAATAAAAATCTAGAACAGATAGAATAAATGTTTCTTCTACCAGATTGTTAGAGAAACAGTAAGTAGCTGTGTAACTACTGTGTAACATATGATGAAGTTGACAATATCTATTAGCCAGAAAAAAAATGTAGACTGATTGCTTATGTTTTGGTGGAATAAGCAATGATAGTTGATTGCTCTCTACATTGAATTAATGGACATTAATGGACATTAATTGAATGTAGGGAACTAAGGAAAATCAATCATCATAAATACTCTTTAGTTGAGAAAATTGATGTGACTATAGTAACATTGACTGAGATTAAGAACTGGAAGTACACATACATAGAGGAATATTGGAGCCTGGGAGATAACACTGGGTAAGAGTTCTCCTTATACACAGGTGAGCTGGGTTGAATCCCTGGCACTTCAGATGGTTCCCTAACCTCCAATAGTGATCTCTAAGCACAGATCTATGAGTAAATTCTGAAACCATGAGTGTGGCACCAGCTTTCCCTAGCCACGAACACAATCACGATCATCCTGTTGTTTGTCGATTTCCTTGAGCAGGCACCAGTAACGGCTCCTTCCTAGCCCCGAGATTTTAAAAGAGCCATTTCAATGCTCTTTCAGGATTAGGAGAATGAGACCCATCATTGTTACTTGTATTTGGCAGATTGAGTGCAATACGGGAAGTTTGCCTACCTACAAAAAATAAAAATAAGTATATGAACTAATATTAAATTATATGGTGATTTTTTAAGCATCAAATGGCAGAACTACTACTTCCATGTAACTACATAAACCAGATATACCAATTTGAGTGTCTATATAAAGGACACATAAACAAAAGATGTCATATTTACTATAATGTTTATTGCAATGGTATTTATGATGACTAAAACGTAAATAACTTCTGTTTTCATTAATAGATTGTTAGATCAAGAGATGTGGGAATATATTCATAAACTATAATAAAATTCAAATATGAAAATGTTGAAAATTTGTAATGTGAGCCAACTGTGGGAATTTGAAGGGGTTATGTGAAGTAAAAGAAGTCTAGTACAAAGATATGAAAATCATTTTTCGGGGGGTGGAGAGGTAGTAAAATGGACAGAGAAATAGCCTTACACTTGGCTGAAATGAATTCAGCTACAGCAGCTGAACTATGCTGCAGTTCTTCAGCACAACCAGGTGGGCCCCATTCACCCCGCCCCCCCCCAAAAAAGAGAGAAACCACTTTAGAAGGGTCCTGAGATGATAGATAATAATGATTGACCTTTTTTGCTGGAAATGTTTTCATGGGTTATAAGATAATATTGGTTAGTCCTTTTCTGCCTTGCCAAAGGGAGCTTAGGTTTGTTGGGTTACTTCCAATACAGTGCTCCCATTCCTCTGTGTTTACTTGTAACTTCTTTATTTGTGCTCTGTTAATGTGTAAATATTATTTTTCTCTTCTCCTTAAGTCATTTGCATAGTTAATTTAGAGCAATGTCCTTTTCCTATAGAAACAGGAAGACAGTTAATGCTATGCTTTTGTAACTTGGGAGTTAATTGACTCTGAATAATATTCACCTCTGGGTATCTGTTCTCTTGACCTAAGCCTCAGTTGCCCTTACTTCCTAAAACCCCCAAATCAGGGTCCTTTCAGGGACTGAATGGACCCAGGGCAAGCTGTGAGTCACCCTGGCATCAAAATGGACCTGCCAAAGCGCCATAATACTTAATTATAAATTCAGAGTATGGTCATGGACAAATTCTATGCTATGATCCAAAAAGGAACATCTAGATTAGGACCCTGCTAGGGTAAGAAAGATTACTCTAACCTGAGCACTGTAGTCTATAGGGAGATGTCCCCTGGAGAGCCACCCTATAAACTCAATGCATCTCTTACTGTGTTCACACAAAATAACTAACATTAAGTAGAATTAAGATGTTAATTAAGTTGTTGAACTAAGGAGAGAACACCCCTAGGTGGTATTTCCCTCTCTTGAGCTGGATCTGTGATCAAGATGGGACTTTGATATGTTGATTCCGCTACTCATGCAGGAGATAGGGGGGAGTTGGTGACAGACCAGAGAGAGAGAGAGAGAGAGAGAGAGAGAGAGAGAGAGAGAGAGAGAGAGAGAGACCAAGGCAGCAAGATGGATCACAGAGAGACTAGCAAGGTGGGCAGAGGGAGAAGAATGTAGGGGAAGAATGCAGGAGCAGGGCCGTGGAGAGACGAGAGATCTGGCTGCAAGAGAGAGCACAGAAAGATGAGCAGGAAAGACAGGAAGAAACAGGAATGAGGGACAGTGTGAGATTAGAATGGGGAGTTTAATGATACTGGAACAGGCACATGGGGAGAATGGAATAAAGGCAATTGATCACCAACCACCCTGGCGGCCTTGTTTTCTCCTTCATTTGCCCATGGCATTGGCCATCCCAGGTGGAGAAGCAGCTCAGGATCACTGAACACAGGCAGCAAGAGGGAGAGCCACGAGGGCTCTCCCAAGCCACCTGGAGAATATACACTGGGTTTACATGATTGGAATCCAAATGTTTTATAGGGACAAAGGCAAGCATTTTTAAATGATTTTCACATCTTTGTAGTAAAAATTTGGAGTGGTAGAGTTCTCTTTCCAGCAGTGCTCAGAAGCCAGGGGCCACTTTCAGAACTTGTCCTCAGAGGAGTAGGCCTGATAGTGGGTCTGTTTGTCTGATGCTCTGCTGTTGCTAAAGGTCACACCTGTGATACTCGGGGATCATGTCATACAAAGGATAAAACATCTGCCTCAGGCATGCAGTAAGTGTACTGCAGATTATTAATTTTTTAAGATCAGAAGTACTGCAATGTGGTTCCTTATAGAAATGACCCAAAACACATTAGTTTGGTAATATTTACCCATATTAATCTTTTAGGCAAAAGAGGAAGGACTTCAGTTTAGTCTGGTTTCACCAGAACCAGGAACATCTAGTTTTGTTTACCATAGAATTAGGAGCTTCACTGTGTCATCGTCTAAAGAGAGGAAAAATCAGAAAAACAGAAACAAATGTGTGATAGAAATATAGTGTGAAGCTTTTATCTGTCATTTGGGGGGGGGTTAAGTAAAATATTGCAAAATATCATAGAACTTTTCTTGTATTGTTCCTCTTGTTTCTTGCTATTACTCCTATTCTAATGATTCCAATGGTCCTGGCTCTAGCCATAAACTCTAGTTTTGCATTTCTACTTACTTCAGAAGAAATATTTACTTATCAATTTCTACATTTTTGCTCATAATTTCTCTTCAAGAAAAATCAATCATGATTTATGGTGGTCATCTATAACTAATTTGCATTTACTCTGCAAATAAGTTACAGAGAAATTGTATAGTTTTAAGTATTGCCTTCTTAGAGCACAAGAAGTCAACATAGGTGGCAAGTGATGTGATCACTGTGTAATTTTGAATAAGAATTACTCAGTGAGGAATTGGTACAAATTCCTATTAATAGCCTGTGTGGGTGTCTTCTTATTCTGTTACCTATTTTTGAGGATACACAATTTAAATTTTAAAAAGGTATCATGCTAGCAATTGAGAAGTGGAATAAACATATTTAAGTCAAAGACTAGTTTAAACACTGAGACAGGCACACGTGAAATTATCATAAAATATAAAAGGTATTTACCCTAAGGTGGTTATTATAAAATGAAATACAAAATTAATAGGCATTTCAGAATCAAAGTTAAGAAAAGATTAATGTATATCTGTAATATTAATTTTTTAAAATATAATCATAAATATTCTGACGCTTCAAAAGAAGTAAAGTATTAAAAAGGGTAAAGAAAGAATTCAGTTCTTTTTTCATAGTTTTTATGTCTTTGTAGAAAACCATAGAACTTTTCTATTGCTACTTTAGTTTACTTGTTATTACTTCTGTTCTAATTACTACAATGATCTTGGCTTTAGCCATAAACTATAGTTCTGCATTTTTACTTACTCTAGAGGAAATATCTGTCTATCAATTTCTACCTTTTCGGGCTAAATTTCTCTCAAATAAAAACTAGTTCAAATAAAAACAATAGTTCATGACTTATGGTGGTCATCTCTAGCTATTATTATTGTTATTATTATTATTATTATTTATATATTTGATTTTGGTGTGTGGGTACTCAGTTTACTTTTGGCTCTACGTTCAGGGGTTACTTCTTGACCAGCTTGGAGGACCAAATCTGGCTCTAGGGATTTTAATCAGATTGGATGAATGAATGAAAGGCTAGAATTTGTATCCCTATATTCTGTGGTCTGCAGCAAAGCTTTTTTTTTACTCTTATATTCTCATACCATTTCTCATGTGCAGAAGGACATTTTAAAGAATAACATTAATAGATAATTCTTATTTAATTAAGGAATATAACTTTGTTAAGATTCTTTTGAAATATTTATTGACATGCACCTTTCTTTTTCTTAGCTCCTTTAAATATATTATCATATTCTGTAAACTTTATTCCATTAACTGTAGATATGATCAACTATATGGTCCACTTTCTTTCAATCCAGCAAGTATATTATTATAAAGTTTACATTTTAAAAATTGTTTTATCTTATCTACCTCTCATTAGCAAGTCAATAATTTATCCATAAAATAATGATTTATATTGTTAGACTTTTTGTTAGTTTTTTTTTATAAAAGAACAATACAATAAATTGTATACAATAAATCTAATGTCACCTTGATAACTTTGTACATAATCCAAAAGTACTGTAGAGTAGTGCAACTTTGTATGAAAACAAATTAAACGACTCTGTGAACTCTAAGTCTAACTGGAGAGTTCTCTGCGAACTTGAACTCTGTGTACTCTGTTTTCTCTAACTCTAACTCTGTGTATTCCGTGAAAGTTCCATTCTACTGTCACTCTAGGGCCAATCAAAGGAGACTGCAGGGACAGGTAGAGAAAGCTTTATTGATAACATGCCAACAGGATGAAAGACGGCAGACTTAAGTGCTCAATGTCTTCATTGTCAAAGGGTTGGGATGGGGAGGGGATGTAATAGGGAATGAACAGGATAGAAATGTTGTGTTGCATGTCAGTGGACACCAGAATGAATAATAAAATGCTTTCATTGTCTGTTTCCCTGAAGCATAGCTAATTTTATCTATAAAACTAAGCAAAGCCAGGGTTAGGCTTTTGGAGGAAAGCAAATTGGAGATAAGCTGTTTTTATCTTTAGACTTTGGGACAAAGACTACTGTCCTTGTCAATATTGATCTTTAGGTTAATGGAGCTCTCTCATCAGTTGTTCAGTCCATTTCTACATAAGCTGAGGAATGAATCAAAATGGACTATTTTTGCTTTCTGCTCTTTCTCTTGGGGAATTCTAGCACAAGGGGGAGACAACCTTTGTGAGGTAACTCCACTTCATGCTAGTTCTCTTAGCCCCACTATCAGTTTCATTTAAGGTTGGGATGATGACTCAGATATATTAAGTCTCTGATAAAGAGGGTTGTCAATATTGGGGTGATGACTCAGATATAGCATGTCCAAGTAAAGAGTGGAAAAAGGAGCAGCAGAGCAAACTCACCTGATGAGAAAAATATTCCTACACTAGTAATCCATATTCAAACTTCAGAATCCTCCCCTTACCTTATTATCCAGACACAGACAAATAAAATAAGCAAATAAACAAATAAAATAAAATGGCCAACAAGATAGCATAATGGTTAAGGGATTATAACACTTGCCTTTCACGGGACTGACCAGGAGTTAATCCCCAGCACCACATATGTCCCTGAAGCCCATGCATGGAGAACCCTGAGTACAGAACAGAAGTAACTCAGACCATAACTTGTGTTGGCCAAAAAACAAAACACAAAAACAACAACAACAAAATTTCTGTTCCTATGAAAACTCATTTTACCCAAGATTTATTTTAAAACCTGACCTTTGAAACTTTTCGAGAAGTTCTGTTACTCAGTGAGGTTTCATACAATTAATTCTTCTAATTTGTTTTGGTTTTGGTTTTGGGCCACAGAAAGCAGTGTTCAGAATTTACTCCTGGCTCTAAACTCAGGAATCATTCTTGGGCTACGAGGACAATGTGGGATGCTCAGAGTGGTCACACTCAAGGCAAGTGTTCTACCCACTATACTATCTTCTGGCTCCTCACCCTGTTATGTTATAGAACAAGTCTGCCCTGATACCACTCCATTTAAGAATGTGCTTCTAAAATTTTACCAAAAGTAGGAAAAGTAAAGTAGGGAAAAAACTTGGATAACTAGTGGAGAGATGCTGATGCTGTCAGTGGGCTTGGAATTAGAACATTAAATGCTCCAAACTTTGCTTCTTTTTCCATTTTTTTTAAAAATATGATTATTATTATTATTGCTTTGCTTATTGGGCCACCTCCTGCCAGTGATTAGGGCTTCCTTCTGACTCTATAATCGGGAATTACGCCTGATGTTCTCAGGGGACCATACTGGATGCTGGGATAGAACCCAGTTCAGCCTCATGCAAGAGAAGTGCCCTACCCACCATATTATCACTTGTTTTTTTAATTGATTTGTAATTCATGGTGCTTCAATAAGAACATCACTATATCAATGTATCACTGCCATCCTGTTGTTCATCAATTTACTCAAGCAAGTGTTAGTAACGTCTCCATTTGTCCCAGCCCTGAGATTTTAGAAGCCTCTCCTTACTTGTCTTTCCCAACGTATTGCAGACTCTTTCAGGGTCAGGGGAAATGAGATCCATTATTGTTACTGTTTTTGGCATATTGAATACTCCACAGGTAGCTTACCAGTCTCTTCTATGCTGGCAGGATACTCTCGTGGCTTGCTGGGCCTTCCAAGAGGCATATATATATATATATATTTGAGAAGCAACAGGAGAGGTAGGCAATGGTGGTGCCGATGCGAGGTTGTATTCAACTACCTGCCCCAGAAAGACAAGGAGCTAGAGCTGAAAGTCGGTGACATCATAGAGGTGGTAGGAGAGGTAGAAGGATGGTGGGAAGGCATTCTCAATGACAAAACGGGAATGTATCCTTCCATCTTCATCAAGTAACTGTCAGAGGAGTCTGATGACCTCAGTGTGTCCCAGGATGAGCAGCTGTTCAAATCAAGTTTAAGGAAAACCGGCCCTGAAAGTGACTCGAGTAGTAGCAAAACTGAAGGTGCCAATTAGACAGTCATCACAGCAACCATCCAGCAGGAGAAAGTGAAAAGGCATGGGCTTCGGAGAAATTTTCAAAGACAAGCCAATCAAACTCAGACCAAGATCAATTGAAGTAGAAAAAAAACTTTCTAGCAGTGGAAAATACTATTGGGAAAAAGTTACCTCCAAATACGCCAACTCTAGACCCATAAAAAAAGAGATAGACAGCAGGACCAAAACCAAGAACTACTGCAAAGTAATATTCCCATATGAAGCACAGAATGATGACGAGTTGAAAATCAAAGAAGGAGATATAGTCACTCTCATCAACAAGGACTGCATTGATGTCAGCGAATGGGAAGCAGAACTCAGCGGCCAAAGAGGAGTGTTTCCTGTTAAGTTTGTCAAGTTACTTCCACCAAACTTTGAAAAGGAGGAAATTAGACCCAATAAAAACATAATTTTTTTAAAAAATAAAGTAAACTGAAAATCCAAGAAAGTGCTCCAAGTACTACACAAGTGGTCCATGTCTGTCAAAGTATCTTAAAGTGACCAGGTTTTCCTGGGCTCACATTATTTTTAATATAATTAAGCACTCAGAAGAACAGTAAAGTCATGTGCCTATATCTCTTCAGACTATGTCAAGTTTTACATCCCCAAGTTACATTTAAAAAAAAACTCTGCAAATTGTTAGTCTAATGTCACACTACTAGTAATATACCAAGAAATTGTACTCTGTGAAGTCGTAACTACATCTAATTTAAAGCTTGAAGATGTATTTTAGTTTACAAGCAAGAATAGTTGTTAAAAAACATTCAAGAGGGAGAGAATTGCTGTTTTTTTACTATTATTGTTGAGGTATTTACAATAGAATTAAAATTTATAGCACTTATATACAAAATCACAGCACCTCACCACCTTCAAAATGTCAAGTTTCCCCCACCACTGCCCTATATTATTGTAGTCTGGTACTCTCCACTCCTTTTGCTCTAAATTCATTATTGAGCTTGATTAAAAAAAATTCTCAAGTTATAGCTGAAGATGCATTCTCCATCTAAACAACTCTACAAGGAATGTTAATGTTCTCCATCTAAACAACTCTTCCATAATAAAAAATATACCAAATAGAAAAAATTAAAAAAGAAAATCATTCAAATTGGTGAAAAATTTTTCATTTCAATAATTTCTCTAAAAGGCAGTGGACTTAGGTCTCTTATCAAAAGGCTAAAAGGATGGATCAGAAAAATAAACCCAACCTTCAGTTGCTTACAGAATATATTTGAATTTACATGATAAACACAAGCTCAAAGTAAAAAAATGAAAACTATTATTAAGATCATACACACAAAAATTATATACACAAAAAATTATAGCACACACACAAAAAGCATGGAGAATGATAGTACATCAGACCAAACAGAATTTAAGCTAAAGAAAATAACTGGAGCTAGGGTGGAACTTGCATACTGATTAAAGGACCAGTAGAATATTAAAACTTAATGCTGCCAACATATATGAGCAAAATAAATGAGTGACAACAGAAAAGACACATTGGAGTAAAAGATTTTAGCACCCACTTTCATCACTGAAAAGATCAACTTGACAGAATATCAATGCGAAAACAAGTTTACTAAATGAGGATTGGGAGAATTGGGATTAATTGATGTGCCCAGGACCATCCACCCTTAAAAAGCTGAATACTGGGGCTTGAAGGATAGCAGAGAGAGTGAGCACTTGCTTTGCACACAACCAACTTGGGTTCAAAATATCAGTCCTTATGGTCTCACAAGCCTGCCAGGACCCCCAAGTCTGCCACAAGTGATCCCTGAGCTAGGCTGGGCGGGGGGGGGGGGGGACACCTTATCCATATCTTTCTCTGATGCATATGGGACATGGAACACTCTCCAGGATATAAATATGCTAGAGCATAACTCAAATGTACATTAAGGTACAAAAATAGAGATACCATGCGTCGTCTCAGACAGCAGTGTATAAAATTCTAAATCAACGATAAAAAGAGTCACAGAAATAATTCAGGGGTTAAGGCACTTGCCATGCCTCCTGCCAAACCAGTTCAAATTCCTGGTGTCACATAAAGCTCCCCAGTGCGAGCCAGGATTGATCCCTGATCACAGAGCCAGGAAGCAAACCCTGTGGACTGCTGAGTGTGGCCTCAAAGAACAATGAATTATATTTAAGGAATGGAGAAAAATTCATCCTTTATATACTAAAAAATACCACTAAATAAGGACTTGATCAAGAGAAAGCAAAGTCAAAATGAAAAGATTCCTCAAAATGAACAAGAATGAATAAACTAGAACTTAGGGAACATAGCAAACACAATATTAAGAGGAAACAAGTAGCAATACAAGCTTGTAACGGTAAAGAAGTAAAATCTTAAGTAATTACCTAATACATAGCTTGATAGTATAGAAAGGGACATTTTCTTAATCCCAAAGTTAGTAGAAGGAATGAAATAAGAATGAGCACAGAAATAAATGATAAAGAAATTAAGAAAACAATACAAAAGATTAACAAAACTCGGATCTGATTTTTCCAAATAACCCTTTGCAAGATGCAGGACAAGAAATAATGTCCAAACTGTTTCATAATAGCCTGTTAACCTTTTTTATACATTTCTTCTGTTAATTCTGTACTTTCATTATTCCTCAAGATCACCCAGAATATTTCATGCATGCTAGTAATGGATTGCAATATTTTCTAATCTTTACATAAAATATAATTTAGTGTTTTACAAAAAATGTAGAGTTGTCCTTACATGAGAACTGGGCATATGGGGTAAGGGGAATGGGGGATATGGGGAAACTGGTAGATAGAAGCTGGTTCTCTGTGGGCATGGTGTTAGAATGACAGGTTCATGAAAAATTTTAGAAACAACATTATAAATCACAGCACCAAAATAAAAATGTTTTAAAATAATTTAATATGATTTTATCATATGGTATTTCATGCTATGTCTATTTTACCTGGGCTGTAGCAATAGCACAGCAGGTAGGATATTTGCCTTTCACATGGCCGACCTGGGTTTGATTCCTTCGTCCCTCTTGGAGAGCCCAGCAAACTACCGAGAGTATCTTGCCTGCACAGCAAAGCCTGTCAAGCTACCCGTGACGTATTCGATATGCCAAAACCAGTAACAAGTCTCACAACGGAGACATTACTGGTGCCCACGCGAGCAAATTGATGAACAACGGGAGGACAGTGTTACAGAGCAATCTATTTTACTTATTATACTTATTTATTATATTTATATATTATATGGTATTTCTAGCTGTACTCTTCACAGCCAATGATTAAAAGGTTTACACTTTCTTGGAAATAAATATGAATTCAAAATTTTAAGTATGTTTTATATAGTATAAAAATGTGTTATATGAAGTAAAGTAGTTCACTTTACTTACAAGGAACAAAGTCAGCCATTAGAAAACAGTTTTTCTATGACACACAAAGGATAAGATCAAGGGCACTGTAGGAACAAAGGTGCTTAATTAACCTATTTTCAAAGCAGGGAATTGAAAGGGAAAAAGCAGAGAAGTGACTGTATTCCAGTGCCACGGCATTGTCAGACTGTCTTCATCAGTGAGATAGGAACATGGAAATTAAAGCTCTCTTTATCGTACAGTCCAGTATTGCAGAGAAAACAATATTGACACTAGATTGTGAATATTAAAGTTTAATACCTTGATAATATTTTGGACTTAAAAGAACATTATGTGCTATCACAAAATATTGCCAGTCTTGCCACTTAGCAACTTAACCCAGAATGAGAAAAATTTTCATGATTCTTTTCCTTTACTGTGGAATAATCCCAGTCACTTCTTTTAAATATATAAATTATTCCTCAACTGCCCTACCGCACTTCTAGCTCTCACCTTTTAAGAACTTAGTTCTTATATGTTTTGTTTGTTTTTGTTTTAAGGTTACACCCAGCTCTGTACTAGTGAAACTCATGGTGGAGTTCAGGGAAGCATTTGTGCATTTGTGTTGACCCAGATGTAACTGGGTTTGGCCATGGGAAGGCGAATGCATTCTGCCCCTTAGAGTACCCTTCTGAACCTGATATTGGCCGTTGCAAACAGCTCTAACTAATCTCACTGCTTTTTTTTTCTTTTTGGGTCACACCCGGCGATACACAGGGGTAACTCCTGGCTCTGCGCTCAGGAATTACCCCTGGCGGTCCTCAGGGGACCATACAGGATGCTGGGAATGGAACCCAGCTCTGCCACGTGCAAGGCAAACGCCCTACCCGCTGTGCTATTGCTCCAGCCCCTTTCACTGCTTTCTATTTTTTTCCTGCTTTCTATTCTTTTCCATTTGCATATGGATTATTTGGTACTATATATCTCCACAGTATAAGTATTCTCAATGCATTTGAAACTTAAGATTCTGTTCAAAAATTTTGCCAATTTTTTCTTTAATGCAATGACAGCAAAATATTTTGCCACAAATATATCATTATATTTAATCCTAAGGCTATTGTTTATGCAATTACTCTGTATAGTATTTATACTCTTCACCTTAAATAGCTCCTGTCTAGTCTTTCTTGGAAATTCTACAAGCTTTCAAGAGTGACGTTGTCACCGACTTTTCAATAGACGTTTCTATGTTTGTTTCAGTAGGAAAAAAAAAATACTAGCTTTTTCCTATTGCACTTCAATAGTATATTTACTACCCTATAACTTTGGCAGGTTATACTTTGACTGAGGTATTGACATCCCTTCTTCTACAGTATAAAGGAGCTATTTAAGAGCAGGGAGTTCCAAATTTCTTATTATTAATTTAACAATATAAATAGTTATATACTCAAGTAACGGTTGAAGTGACTAATAAGCCCAATATTTGTTACTTTAATGAGAAGCATGTGACTTCTACAGCCCTGGTTATGTGAATTTTAGGAAACCAACTCCTTTATAAGTTTGTAACATTTTTTGTTCTTTTCAATGACTTTCAAATTAAATATTAATAATTCAATTTAGAACATATTTTTCAAAAATTCTGTACAAAATCCATGACATGATAGCTTCAAAGACACCATCTTTGCCCTTAGCATTCACAACCTCATTTATGTACCACAGAAAAAGTGCTTATAAATGAATAGACACATTAGATCAAAGCATTTTAATTCTCACTAATGCTCCTTTAGTTTACACTCTGAGGATACTGCCAAGTCATTAATGTGTTTGTTGCTTGGGAAATGTACAAAATTTTATTTTCAATTTGTGATTTAAGTCCAAAGTGAGTATTTGATTCTATGATATCCAAGAAATATATAATAATAATTTTTTAAAAAGCACATAGAATCATAAGGTACTAAGGTGCTCTAGTTTTGTTATTACAACAATAGCCAGAATGTTTGTTTTAACTGATGGAACATGTTCCAAAGTTTTTGGTTAGTCAAGGAAACAGCAGAAACATTTTCATCTGTCACATATTTGACCCTTTCTTTTATAATTCCTTAAGGAAAAAGATGGCCTATAGCCTATCAGTAATTATAATGAAAGGAAAAAAGAATATACATGCCATATGTATATAGTATATATATATTCTTATATATGTGTAAATATATATGTATGGCTAAAACATAACTGGAACATCTGCACTTTCTCACAATAATAATTATAAAGCTAAACCTTTACTATTTTTAAAGTGTCTAATTCTTGGACTGTATTAGACATACTGTTTAACTTGACCTCTTCATCATTTCTGTACCTTTTTGCATCCCTGACCCTACATATTTGTATCATTTTTATCTTTCACATTTTGAACTCACCATGCTTTCTGTCAAGCTTCCAATATTCTTTTACTAGACATTGTAATGTATCATCTCCATCACCTCTTCATTAATGTTTCACTATTATTCTGTTGCTTACTCTTAACTATAAGCTTCTAGTATGTTTCCTTCCATTGACAAATGTTTAGACAAACACTTTAGTTTATGAATCAGTTAGCATTTTGCCTTATCGAGGCCGTATGTGCCTTCACCACACTGAACCTCCTCTAAGAGAGTAATGGAGGAAAAATATCATACTCGCAAGGTGTTGATCCAGGCTAGGTACAGAGTCTTAGAAGATCCCTCCACAATAATGCCAATGAACATAGCTAGAAACTGAAAATATAAAATCAGAATAGGATATTATCTAGTAAACTTGTGATACAAAGTTCTCCAAAAATTATAATTAACTGTAACCAAGACCACACATTTAGATATAAGTGTAATAAAATAATCAGGGGATAATCAATGTAAAGAGATTTTTGCAAGGATAATAAGTATTTAATATAGTTATCTATGTTTATTTTAGCTCTTCTGATGTAGATTTGGTCTTTCCAATGTGTTTCAATACCCTTGTAACAAAGTGGAAACACCTTTTGGACAGGGGGCACAGTTGGTGACACTTGGGACTTGCTCCTGGCTCTGCACTTAGGCACTCCTGGCAGAGGTTGGCCCATCTGAGTGCCTGGGGACTGAAGCCGAATAGGTAATATGCACAGCAAGCACCTCACCTGCTGTACTATATCTCAAGCCCCTTGAACCACAGATTTTAGCAATATTTGTACTAGCTTTTTTTTAAAGCCTCATCTTTTGGTTCCAGGATCTGACTGGGCATGCGACAGGTATCCTGCCCCTTTGCTACCGCTCCTAATAAATGTTTGGCACTTCCCTAACGTCAGTTGTAAGTATGTTCTGATATTTAACTTAGAAACTGTAGTTCACTATCAATTTATTTGTTTATTTCTTTGACTGATAATCTTTGAATTAAACATTTAGAGTATAAAGCTGTAGGAGATAGTCAGAGAAACTATCATGTTATAAATTTATAATGTGGGAAATAAGTGTGTGAGCTAGCTTAAAAACCAGCCTCTCAGGGCTAGAGAGGTAGAACGTTGGGCAAAGCACCTGCCTTGCTTGCTACTGATCGAGGTTTGATCCCAGCACCCCATATAATCCCCTAAGCACCAAGTCAGGAGAAAGCCTGAAAAATGTGGGCTGTTATCCAAGCACCTCTACTCAGAACAAGTTTATAAATAATCACAAACATAATTTGCTGGAACTTATAAACAATTAAATATTGCTTTCAATTACTTCATAAACCATAGGTATTGGAGAATCCAAAATCTAAATGAACACATTCATAACCATAGAATTACTATTGAAAATTATCATAAAATTCTGCTCCCGGAAGAGAACAGCGCAGATTCTCCTGCCCCCGCGCCTGGCTCTCCTAAGCGGGGGACCCTTGGAGGGCGGGTGGGTTGAGTTTTCCTCAATGCCCTGAGCAGAAGCCCGGCAGCCGAAGACCTTCGGAACCAGCCACAGCCATGCTGAGATCACTCCCACACGTTCGGACGAGCCTCACGCATGAAGGAATCTGCAGAGGAACCCAGGCACGAGGGACGTGAAGCTGAGATCTGCAAGACTGCTCAGATTGGGACACCGCCTCCTCCACCCAGATCCCCCATCTTCCAGTATGTAGGTGTTAACACCCGCCAACTGCCCCGGTGCTGGTGCTGTGTAATCCCATCAACAGCCAAGACCCAGACACTATAAAACCCTACTCCTGGAAGCATCTTATTATCTAGTTCTTACTCTGGAGAACCTGGCAGGCTACCAAAAGTATCCTGCTCACACGGCAGAGTCTGGCAAACTCCCCGTGGCTTATTCAATATGCCAAAAACCAGTAACAATGATGGGTCTCATTTACCTGATCCTGAAGGAGCCTCAAATGTGGCACTTTCTAAAATCTCAGGGCTAGGACGAAGGAGATGTTACTGGTGCCTGCTTGAGGAAATTGATGAACAACAGGATGACAGTGATACAGTGATTGAAAATAAATATCATCTGGAAACACTTTACCAGCTACAGTGCTGGCTGCTAGTTTCAGATTCACTAGGGTTTTCCACTAAATCCAGCCGTGTGAATGGGCAGTCTATGTCTGAATCCTGTCTCTGCTCTGCTTGGATCTTCCCAGAGTGAACTAGTAGAAACAATCTAAGATCTCTGTTGGTTCTGTCTGGATATGCTAAATCTAACCCAGTTTATTCTCCATCACATTCCAGTGCAAACAAATAGCAACTAGTCTCTAGCTAAAACATAATTTTTTCTCCCTCTCCCCTCTTTCCCTTCTATTTGAGCACTCCTGTAAGAGAGACAATCTAGGAGACATGATTTATACTTTTCTGATATTCAGCATAGCATAAAATTATGGACACTACCTGAGTACAATTTTCATAAAGGTTTTTACCCAAGACTTTTCATATTTCCTGAATCCAAAAGGAAATAGTAAGATCCTAAGCTCATTAATTTTGATTAATTTTTAGCACGTGGAGCTTATTGCAGAACATTATGACCTTTATATGCTCTCAAATGTCAGTTCCCTTGAAGTAAGCCTTTCCCAAATTCTTTGATTTTAAGTTATAGAACATTGTCAAGTTTCACCTCTTGCTGATGAATAATATTATTGGTATTATTTTAGGTGATTATTGTTATTAAAAATTCACCTTAAGAATAAAAAAGAGTGCCAAAAAGGGGGGTGGGCTAAAATTAATATGAAAATGTTAGTGAAGTTGCAACAGAAACTAAAATCTTCAAGTTTATACCCAGGGCATGAAAACCAGAAATCTTTTATCTCAAGAAAATACTTGCTTTGTTCTTTCTTCTTTGTTCTAATGCAACATAATGTCAATAGTCTTTTAAACTAAGCAAATTTCAACTATCAAATTGTAAGAATAGTTCTAAAGGAAACGGAGTGATGAGAATTTTGCCTATACAAGAACAACTAAAAAGGCCTTATAAAATTTTATCTAAAAATTTAACTTATGTGTCACATTCCACATCTGCAGAGAAGTTTATTTTACAATTATAAAAATCAATTATGCACTTAAATATATGTATATTACATACACTTAAAATTAAGTCTGAAGTCTAGAAAATGTTATTTTCTACATTAAATAATTCTAAATTAAATTGCATAACATCCCTTTCTTTCACCAACTAATTAAGACATTTGTTAAACTTGGATTATTTTGAGGTAACAAGGAGAACCTAATGAAGTGCTATTGGATTTTTCCCCATTAAGCTAACATTATGGACTTTTAATGGATGTCTTAATTAGATAATATTATTAACAAGGTTGATGAACAAATGAAAATCAGTCTCAATGTATGCAATATGCCTCATTAGCATTCACTGCAAGACACTCACCAAAAAACCCTCTCTTAATTAAAAATATGTCTGTTTCACCTATGGATAAGTGAATTTACCTATTCAACAATGTGTATGTCTTTACAAATGCATTTTATATAAAAATAAAAAAATAGAACTTAAATTTGTTAAGGTACTTATTTCATGACAGTTTTTCTTGTATTCTTCATTTTTTTACTTTTGACTTTATTCTATTTCATGTATAATAATAATTTTATTATTTTTCTCTAACACAGATATGACTTTTGTTTCACTGTAGAAAAACTTCTTGTTCTTTTCTCCTAAATTTCTCATCATTCTTGAACTTATCTAATCATCCGATAACACTCAGAATACTGTTCCTTATCTTTCCTTACTCATCACAAAATATTCAGATCATTGCATGTTTGTTTTTCATCCAAACTACCTCATGGCCAAAGACATTTTGATGTCCTTTTTGAAATGATGATCTTCTTTACCTCTTGCTTGTTTCATATTTTAGTTCTTCTTTTGGTATAGTAGGGCTGAAATTTAATCTTAGGTCATAGATTTTGCTCTGTAAAAATATCTATTTGCCCCATTATTTCACTCTTAATTTTATCTATTTCACATTCTTTCTGATATACTCAAGAGGTTTCATCAAGTCCAATAATTAAATGTCAAATGCAAACTGATTTGATATCCAATAGAGAGATATATAGTGATAATTTATAAAGCTAATTTATAACTAGCTTTATAAATTATCAATACATAACTAGCTTTATAAATTATCAATACATATAACTGCTGAAAATGTAATAGTAAATAGGGCATAGTTCTTACCTCTCACAAGGTTTACAGTCTAAGCTTCAGAAAACAATGATAAAAGTATTGCCTAATGGTCATACAATTTGGATACCTACTTGCCTACTATAAGTAAATAATTCCCAGAGCTTTTAGAGATACTCAAACAGGGCATGATGAGAACTTAACCACTTTTTTTTTAATATCTTTCTACTCCTCTTTCTAAATATCTGAATTTACAAAGGTCCATTAAATTTTCTGAAAAGAGACATAGTCAGTTGGTTGGGGGTAGAGGGGGGCTACTGAGGGAAGTCTCAATTGATTCTCAGGAACCACGGAATACTTTACCAGGTATTGATCTTGGCACCACAAGATTCAAGGATTAAACTTGGGAACCTTGTGCTCTATTCCCTTCAACTATCTTTCAATCTCACTGTCTGTTTTGTTTTTAATTTCATGTTTGAGCTGCACCTGACTGTTGTTGAAACTTCTTCCCCGTACTGTGTTCAGGGATCACATTTGGCAGTACTTGAAGGACTAAATGTGGTGGCTGGGATAGAATCCAGGTCAGTCTTGTGACCTGCATGCAAAGCAAGCACTCCCCTCTCCCCTGCCGTCATACTATTTCTCAGGTACCAAAAGTCTCTATACTCTCTTCAATTGCTGTATATCCATCCAGTCAGTCCCTAACCCCCAGAACTATTTTTCCTTAGTTTCCATTTTGAATCATACTCATTTAAAAATGGAACCATTTTTTGCAGACATTTAAATAAGTATTTCCAGCTTTCCATAATTAGCACAATGCTGCTAATAGCAATGGAGAAGTATAAATTGGTAAACAAGTAGAGACCATTTAATTCAATTATTACTGTGCATGAAACAAAAAGTTTTATTTTTCTATGATTAAAAAGAAAAAAAAACACTTTTCTCTGAGTATATGCATTTCTTGAGACACTGGATATTCTTGCTCCTGTCATTAAATTTGCACTCACAGACCCTATCTTTTTAACCATAGTCAACCACTTGCTATGAGTATACCATGTTCTATTTTGAATTTCCTTTAACGCATTTTGACACTACCTTTTTTATTTACAACCATTCTTTTGAACCTTGAAAAGCAATCCAGACTGTAAGTATAGCATTTATACACATCTTCTATTTTCTGAAACACACAGGGCATAGCTGTACCCAAAAATCATCAAAATGAAGACAGTCAAAGTCTACTAGGGAAGTAGATTATAAGTTTTGAGATCTGGGTTTTTTTTAATGAGTAATCACCTTTATTGAAATTCACAAATACATTGGGAGATCACTTTTTCAGAGGCTTACATGCCCCATCCAGGAATACAGAAAAAAAGAATGGGCACAATGCATAGGGTGCTTTCTTGAGTCTGACCACTGATATTCTACACAGTCCCAAGCACAGGCAGTAGAGATCCTGAGTACCCATGGGTGTAACCCCCTCACACAGAAACACCAGAAATGTAGGTAGAAAAATCCACCCATACCAGCAAAAGTCTGCTTATGAATCAGACATTATTCTCTGGTCCTCCCAGTGCTAAACAACCATTAGCCCACAATTCCAAGCTGTTGTATAACAAAACCCAATTAAATTTACAAATGGTTTTATGGTTTCTTATAATTTTACAGGAAGAAAGATTATCTTATTCACCAAGGTGGTCCTATCTGCTGAACTTTTAAACTGTTTAATATTTAAACATTTAGGAAGGAATACCAAAAAAGTAGTCACAATAAAATAAGAAAAGCACTTCTTATTTTAAAATAAGAAAAATAAAATAAAAGCACTTCCTTATTTTCTGATTTTGAAGATGGAAGGAAGTGGGTACTGTTTCAGAATGGTGATTGTCTTTAGAACTTGAAACATATAGAATAGGTTAGAATGCTGTGAAAATCATACCACTTTGGGTATGAACTAAAGTAAAATATTTTCAGATAATATGGGATAAATTCCAATAATAAAAGATAAACTCCCTAAGTTTAAGATCAATTGTTTTAGATACTGGTTTTACAAATGACTGTGCATATATGTAACAGACCCCTAACCCCATCTCACCCCTCTCCAAATCACACACACAGAGAATAATTACAATAGCACAAGAAAGCAAGCCATCAGGAACTGAAATAGTGTCATTAATACTAACCTAGTCCCAGACTAATTTCAGAATGATTCAAGTGCTGGCAATTCCAAATATCATAGGAAAGGAAATGAACAATAGGCTGACATTGGAAATAGCACTCACAGAAGGCAATACATAATTGTCAGCTTTATTCTTAAGCAGGCTGCCATAATAGGATACTAGATTTCCTTAAAATTCTGGAGGCTAGAAATCTAAGGGCAAATTTCAATTACCTGCAGGTTTGGCTTATGATGAAGTCTTCCTTGACATTCTGAGACAGAACCGTGTAGCTCCTACTTCATGGGGGGCCTTAATCTGTGTTCATTTAGAGAGGAGAGGAAGAGGGAGAGAAGGCAGGGAATGAAGAGGGATAGAGAGAGAGATACTCCTTTTTCTATTATGTTATTGGATTAGGTCTCCACTTTTAAACCCAAATTTAATATAATGACCGGCCCAGAGGCTTCATACTTACATATCGTCACACAGGGAGTGAGAGCTTCAGTGCACACATTTTAGGAGCTACAATTCACAACATCTATTAAAATAAATGTGAAGTTAAGAATATGTGTGATAACAAAAGCATATAGACTATCACATACTGATAGTCTATATGATGAGTCATATTTTTTTTAACAGAAGGAACATTCTCTTAAATAATCGTAAAATCTAGAGAGTGCTGACCCTGGAATAGAATAGCTGATAAGGTGCTGGCCTTACACACTATAGACCCAAGTTGGATTGTGCAGACTACATTCAGTCCCTGAAGCCCTGCTAGGAGCGATAACAGTCACTAAGTGCAGTGAGGAATAAGCTCAGAGTACATTTAGGTGTGGCTCCTGGGTCACCATCATCACCATCATCACCATCATCATCATCATCATCATCATCACCATCATCATTATCATGATCATCATCATTACCATCATCATCACCATCATCATCACCATCATCATCACCATCATCACCCTCATCATTATCACCATCATCACCACCATCACAATCATCATCATGACCATCATCACCATCATCATCATCATCATCATCATCATCATCATCACCATCATCATCACCATCACCATGATCTAGAGCGTTCTTAAGGGAAAAAGCATCAAGAAGATACTAACATGTAAAATCTTATCACGCCGAAGGTTGTGTGTTCACGGGTTCACTGGATGGCACTGTCTCACCGCCTGCGTTCGGTGCTCTTGAGCCGCTGTGTGTGGCCTGGATCAGAACGGCTGTTGGTCAAGGGCAGACGGAAGAAGAAACGGGGCCCAGGCCGGTCTATATCAATAGTAGTTTATTCCAATCCTCTTCACTCCTGTCTTTCTCTGCCTTCTTCTCTCCTGGGCCCCAGTCTTGGAAGCTCTCTCCTTCTGGCTCTGTCTCTGGATCTCTGGAGCTCGAGCTCTCTCACTTCTCACTCCCTTTCCAAGTTTACGTCTTAGTTTATATAGCAGTCACATAAGGCGGTGACATAAAGGTGGGTTGAATACTGACGAATCAACAAAGAGAGGTAAGACCACTCCTCCAGGAGATTAACTCAATGATGAAATCTCATCTACAGAGATTACTTCAGATTACTAGGAGATCCACCCAAGGGTGGGATCCCAACAAGGGTGTGTTCTTCCCTCAGTTAGTAATCTACTTAAATAGTTGTAATAAATCTACTTCTAATATTTCTAGCAATGTCATTCTGTATGAGCACAGTAAGAGATATAAATTTAGTTTCATTCTTCCTGAGAACATCTCATTATACATTTTGCAGTCCTCAGGCCAGGTTTATCTTCCTAGCTCCAGCAGGGTCCTAGTCTCGTCGTTACTTACTTTTGGATAATGACAGCATTTGTCCATAATCATGCCCTCAACTTATAGTTGAGTATTGTGGCTCTTTGGCCTGGCCCATTTCGATGCCAGGGTAGCTCACTGCTTGCCCTGGGTCCATTCAGTCCCTTGTCGGGACCCTGGTTTTGGGGTGCTAGGAACTAAGGGCAACTGAGTCAGGAAATCAGATGCCCAGGAGTAAATATTATTCGGAGTCAATCCACTCCCAAGTTACAAAGCATAATATTAACTGTCTTCCTGTGTCCACACAGAAAGGACATTGCTTACAATACAAGTTCAGTGTCCTTGGATGGGTGTGACCTGACAAACCTAAGCTACCTGAGGAAGGACAAAAGAGTATTATCCTACACTAACACCTATTTTTTTTTAACTTAAAGACCTTCATTTAATACGTGGCTAAGGCAAATTAGACTAGATATGTGATATAACTCAGATGTTTGAAATGTCAATATATAGAAATTCATTTTTAACTACTTTGATGAATATTTCTGAGCTACATTAAAATTAACGAACGGTCTAAGTCATAAGACAGCTACATTGCACTCAACCCAATTCTAGCACTGCAAAGAGTTCCCTGGGCCAAGCCAGGAATTTCCTCTGACTGCAGATACAGGAGTAAGCCCTGAGAACTGCAGAGTGTGGTCACAAAATAAACAAAAGCATTAAAACAATAAAATTAATGATACGTGAAATGTTCACAGCAGAAATGATGCATTTTTTGGTCTGGATTAGATGTTATACCCTGGGATGCATGTCCTTTTCAGGAATGAGAATGCAATTCTAATGAAAATGTCTTAACTAAAGATAATTAGCATGAGCTATACTAGGTTATAGGTTATGGAAGACACTTAATCAAACAAGGTGGCTTTTATTATTGGAAGGGAAGATAGATTAAAAAAATAGAATTATAGGTGCCAGAGAGCTAGAACAACAGATAGGGTGTTTTCCTTGCAAGTAGCAAATCTGGTTTATATCCCAGAAACATGTTTGTTGCCTGAGCCATCCAGGATAGAGTTCTGGGTGCAGAGCCAGGAGTAAACCCAGAGCAAAGTCAGGTGTGGTCCCCAAACAATAGCAACAAAATATAATTCTATACCATGAGAGAATCAGAGTTGGATGATGCAGCTGCAAGTCAAGGAGAACCAATAAGTAAATACTATCACTGTAAGCCACAGGAAACCAGGAGGAACAGTACCCAGAGACTCAGGAAATAAAATGACCATTTATGTTACCAAGTTTAGACTTCCTACAACATAAATAATGATAAATCATGACTTCTCTTGTCTTATTTTGTTTTGTATTTTGAGGGAGAGGGGGTGAAAAATAAGGATGGGGAATTTGGGTCACAGCTGGCCATGCTCAGGTCACACCTTACCTCTGAGGTCAGGGATCTTCCCTGGCAGTGCCTGGGCTTGCAAGGTAAGTACTTTACTCACTGCTCTAGGTCTGGCATGTTTTGCTGCTGTTAATTTGCTTGCTTGATGTTTTGAATCACAGCCATGCTTGAGATTTGGTCCTGACTTTGTGCTCAGGAGTCACTCCTGGTGATGCTCAGGGAACCATATAGACTATGCACAGATTTGAGGCTCAAACAAGGCTGTGCTGCATGCAGGCCAAGCACTTTAACCATTGTTGTTATCTCTCTTGCCTGCTTTCTTGTTTCAAGTTTCACAGTTTGCTGTACAGTGTCATAAAAGAAGCAGAAACAAACAAAACCTTCTTTTCCATACCAGAAGAGCAAGGCACTTGTTTTGTTAAGACACTGCATCTTGTATGATCTCCAGGGCACCACTAGGAGTGATTCCTGCCTGGAAACTCAGGAGCAAGCCCTGAGAACCACTGGGTGTGGCATAAAAGGGAAAAAATGACAAAAAAGCTAGGAGAAATGAAAAAATAAAAAAAGGTAAGTATAGAAAAATGAAAATTCACAAGACCCAGATGATTAATTTCATACATAACTATATATAGGGCAATATAAAAAAATACTGGCATCATCATTAACTAATCACAGAGAGCTCGAAGAAAGTGATAACATCAGAAGTATTTAAAGGATGTATTTTAAGCATCATCTAATTTGGGTAGCAAGCATAAATTGAATAGTAGAAGCAGAGCACATTCCATATATAATTAAAACATAAGCAATCTTAGACAGAACTCACATAGCAGTAAACAATATAAAACAAAAATATTAAAACAATAAACAAAAATAGAGTATAATTTATAAAAGAATGATGATTAAAACAATAGCAGATAATTCCATAGAAACCATATTGGCATGACAGTGAGCATGAAATTCAAAGTGCTAGATAAGGTGCCAAATCAAATACAGAACATATAATTTTACAAAGACAAAAAAATGCATCTTTAAATGTGTTTTGAAACTTTATTTAAAAGTCATAGGATTACAAAAGGCAGTTCTAAGCCTGAACAGAGTTAACTTTCTTTTTTTTTTTTCTTTTTGGGTCACACAGGGCGATAGGTGATGTTTAAGGGTTAAGTCCTAGCTCTGCACTCAGGAATTACTCCTGTTGGTGCTGGGGGGATGCGGGAGGTGGACCAATGGTATGTCGGGATCGAAACCACATTGACTCCATGCAAGGTAAATGCCCTATCCTATGTACTGTCACTCTGGCCCCAGAGTTAACTTTCTTAATATAAAAAAATTCAAAAATTAGAAAATTGTCACCTGTATGAATGAAATAGAAATAAATGAACAAATAAGTAGTCTCGTAAGTGATGTTTCTATGACAAGTATCAGGATACAGACAGCCATACTGACTATGGAACTTCCTGCTCTGTTCTATGTTATAGTATCAAAGTGTTTTTTCAGTTAGTAACTGTATGTATATGTGTCAATCACACATGGGCTTTAATTAAAAAAATACTACATATGATGATGTTATGATGGTTTTAACTATAGATCATTATCATAAACTATAACTATCATAAATCTATCATTACAATCGCCGTAAACTTTTACCCAACATGCTGCACTGTAGCACTGTCCTCCCGTTGTTTATAGATTTGCTCCAGTGGGCCCAGTAACATCTCCATTGTGAGATTTGTTGTTACTGTGATTGGCATATAGAATACAAAATGGGTAGATTGCCAGGCTTTGCCATGCGGACGAGATACTCTTGGTAGCTTGCTGGGCTCTCTGAGAGGGGCAGAGGAATCGAACCTGAGTTGGTCGAGTCGGCCGTGTGCAAGGCAAATGCCCTGCCACTGTGCTATTGCTCCAGCCCAGCATGCTGCAATGCAGAATCACAGATCACAGATCATCCTGTTATTCGTCGATTGCCTCGAGTAGGCCCCAGTAACGTCTCCTTCATCCTAGCCCTGAGATTATATTCAAAGCTCTATAGGAGAATGAGACCCATCATTGTTACTGGCATTTGGCATATTGGGTACGCCACGGGGAGTTTGCCAGACTCTGCCATAATGTCAGGCTATATTCGGTAGCCTGCCAGTTTGTCAAAGTAGGAATGAGATGTCATAATAAGATGTCGCAAATGCGGCCGCACGGTTCCAGGAGCTGGTTTTTATAGTCTCTGAGTCTTGGCCGCTGATGGGATTACATGGCGCCAGGGGGCCAGTTGGTGGGTGTGACACCCGCCTACTGGAATTTGGAGGATCTGGGTGGAGGATGCTCAACTCCAATCCGAGTAGGCTTGGAGATCTCGGCCCCGGAACCCACGTGGCTTTGTCCCTCTGCTGGTACCTTCAGGTGTGCGGAGAGTGGTCTCAGCATGGTGGTGGCTGGTCCTGGAGGTCTTCGGCTGCCGGGGCCCTGGTCAGGGCGGGGAGGCAAAGCTCAACCCGCTCACCTCCAAGGGGCCCCGGCGAGGAATAGCCAGGCGTGGGGGCAGGAGACTGCACTGTTCTCCCTCCGGGAGAATGCAGAATAAATTCTCAAAAATTATTTTCTCAATAACAGAAAATGTGGTAATATGTGATAAATATTTCAGTTTAAGGGTTTTGGGGATTTTCTTTAGATTAAGAAATCCAAGTTGTTGTAATTATTATATACTATTGCAGTATAAGAATACATTATATATAGTAGGATATCAAGTAACTCAGTCATACACATTCCATACATAAAAAAATTTAATGCAAATTCAACATTTTAAGTTCAATGTGCGTCTAAGGATAGGTAATTGAATTTGCTTACCAATTTTAAGTGGTTTAACAGAGAATTAGATAATTTGTGACTCACAATGTACAAATTAAATCTCAAGTAAAAATATAAAGCACATATACAGTTTATTGTAAGATTTGCAACAATAATTCTTTTATTACCCTAAAAACCCCACAGGTGAACTTGGTGGAATAATAAATTAACTTTATTTACATGATATATTTGTAAGTGAAAGAAATCTAATTAGATCAGCTTTAATTATCTCTAGAGGGAAAGTGTTGTTATTGATTAGTTTGTAAAAAGACAGTAAGATAATTCATTGAAGTTGTTTTCTTATTAACTAAGTTTAACTAGGAAAGACTTAAAGCATATCCCTGTTAACACTAAATCCTATTTCCATAAAGGTATCATAAAGAAATATTTATTTTCTTTCCTTCCTGTGATTTCCAAAGTTAGATATGACTCCCTTGTGATGATTTTTCTCTTATTTTGGCAAAAGAAGACAGAACCTGATTTTGATCTCAGTACAGAATTTTGCTTGTGTTTGAACTACAAATGAATTTCAAATCTTAAAGTGGAATGCTTTGTTCAATATGGTCGCCAGTTTGGAAAATTCATCAGAAGAGAAAAGCTGGCTGCTAAATTCTGTCCTTGGTACCTCACGTTAGATCACCACATCAAATAGTTTAATAAGTTATAGGTTGTGACAGACTTTCCTCATCCTCAGTGTAGATGTTTCATAATCACAGGTTAAGACACAAATTGCTGTGACGGAATCTTTCATCAATTTCCTTATGTAATTTTGGTTTTATTGTCAGAGAACTTTGTTCCTGCTTGTGCTTTTACTTGACTTGGTTGCTCATTATGTACTTCCTCTTTTTCTTTTCAACAGTTTAAGAAGGTGTAAAGGCTGTGAGTTAAACTGAAGATGAGTATTAGGATATTTTTCAGTCAATGAGTAAAAGTGTGTTATACTTTTATATGATATATATTTTTACATATTTTATATGATTCTATATTTGTATTTGCTCGAGCGGGCCCAGTAACGTCTCCATTGGAGACTTTGTTGTTACTGTGTCTGGCATATCGAATACTCTCGGTAGCTTGCCGGGCTGCTGGAGCGATAGCACAATGGGTAGGCCGTTTGCCTTTCAAGCGGCCAACATGGCTGACCCGAGTTCGATTCCTTTGCCCCACTTGGAGAACCAGGCAAGCTACTGAGAGTATCCTGCCTGCACGGCAAAGCCTGGCAAGCTACCCGTGACATATTCGATATGCCAAAACACAGTAACAAGTCTCACAATGGAGACGTTACTGGGCTCACTCAAGCAAATCGATGAACAACAGGAGGGCAGTGACAGTGACTGTGACATATTTGTGTATATTTATATATATTTTATATGATATATATTTTTATATGGGGCTGGAGCAATAGCACAGCGGTAGGGCGTTTGCCTTGCACGCAGCCAACATGGCCGACCCGAGTTCGATTCCTCCGCCCCTCTCGGAGAGCCCGGCAAGCTACCGAGAGTATCTCGCCTGCACGGCAGAGCCTGGCAAGCTCCCCGTGACGTATTCGATATGCCAGACACAGTAACAACAAAGTCTCCAATGGAGACGTTACTGGGCCCGCTCGAGCAAATCGATGATCAACGGGAGGGCCTTTACCTTTACCTTTTATATTTTTATATATTTATATATGCAAAAAGAATGATATACTTTTATCTAAGCATTGTGCTACATATTTTAATAGTTTCTTTGAAGTTCAAGGAAGCATTTTCCATGAAATAACACTCATCTATAAGAAATTATTACATTTAGCTTTAAATGCAACAATATGAACAGAACTAAAAGAGGTCTTGCTATGCAGAATAAACTAGAAGGAGAAAAACTATTGCTGTATTAAAAGAGATCTCTGGAGGGGCAGCAGTATTAGTACAACAGGCAGCACCCTGCGTTGCATGTAACTGACCCAGGTTTGAAACTCAGCACTACACATGGTAATCCCTGAGTGCAGAGCCAGGAACAAACACTAAGCACCTTTGGGTATAGAACAGAAACAAAACAAAGTAGTAAAAAGGGACCATTGGATCCTGACTGCAGAACTGAGTTTATCTGATGAGCGACTAGAATCTCAGTGGGAAAGGGGTCCAATGCATGGTAGTGGATGTGCACAGGATTTTGCGGGAGGGTGTTATAATACTGTACATTTTAAAGTTATGAATGTGAATGCCTATAACATGTAAATCACAGAATTTAATGCAAATTCAAAAAACACACTTTGAAGATTCTTTTTGAAATGTTCAGTATTTTTGGTTTGGGGTGGGCTGGAGCAATAGCACAGCGGGTAGGGCATTTGCCTTGCACGCGGCCAACCTGGGTTTGATTCCTCTGTCTCTCTCAGAGAGCCCAGCGAGCTACCCAGAGTATCCTGTCCACCTGGCAGAACCTGGCAAGCTCCCTGTGGCGTATTCAATATGCCAAAAACAGTAACAACAAGTCTCACAATGGGGACATTACTGGTGTCCGCTCAAGCAAATCAATGAACAATGGAAGGACAGTGTGTTACAGTACAGTTGTTTTGGGGGCCACCCTCGGAAGTGCTCATGGCTTAATCTTGGCTCTGTGATTAGGGATCACTTCCTATGGTGCTCAGGGAGTCCTATGAGGTGCATATTAGCAAACTCAGGTCAGCAGTGTGCAAGGCATGTATTCTATCCTACTTGATGCACTCTGTTTCTGGTACCTGAATATTATTTTTAGTACACATTAATATTGAGAGAAAGTTTATATCTATTCATGCAAAAATGTGATGCATAGTTACAATTTAATTAGAATATTTGAAATTGTGTATCTATACATTAAATTTAGGAACCATTAGTTCATTGTACTTTAAGAATATAAACTTTTTAATTTAGGGTATATTATCCTACTAGATATGCATAAACTTCTTTTATAACTTAATATACATCTTTATATTTTATTTTTATATTACAAAATGATTTTTGATGATTCATTAAATTTTACCATGATAAAGAAAATAACAAAGCAAGTATGGCAGTAAAATGAAAGAAATGCCTCGGTGTAAGCATACTATAGATACAAACTTATAATGTTTTTATTTTAAAAATTTAATTTGGTATCTAATACTACCTATGAATATCATAGAGTTCAACAAGAGGTTATATGTTTTTCGTGTCATTTGACAGAATTAAAATTTTTTATATTGTATTCAAATCTTACAATTGATTTTTGATTATACTGGAAATAAAATATTAAGAAATGCCTCAGAAGTTTTTCTTATATTTATTTACCATTGGGCCCACAAAACCACCCCCCACAACTATTTTTTTCCTGCACCCCATCCTATAATAACTCTTTATAAATTTGACCAATGCATTCTATAAAATAGAGAAAGCAATTCTCTCTCACTCTCTTCTCTCTCAATCTCTCTCTCTCATTTTTGGGCTACACATTTTGGTGCTTAGAACTTTCTCAAGGCTCTGTGCTCAGAGATCGTTCCTGGCAGGCTCAGAGAACCATATGGGGTGTCAGGGATTGTACCCACGTCAGTCACTTGCAAGGCAAAAGACCTACCTGCTATACTATTGCTTCAGCCTAGAGAAAATCATTTTTATACAACTGAGGAAAGGAGCATTAAAAAGCAAAAGTGGAGATAATCCAAGCTGTTTATTTATAGAAGTTGAAATATATAAAAAGTAAAACTGTATCAAAGACCAAATAGAGTATTTACAGTAAAAATTAACTTGCTTCAAAGATACAAAATTTGAATTTAAAATTATTTTATATCTTGTGCAGAAATGTATTTAAATTGAAAGCAAATTAATTAATAGTAAATGTATATTTATTTAAATTTTAAAATAACATAATCAAAAGAATAATCTAATCTGATAAAACTCAAAGGATATTTTAACAAGCAAATTGAAATAAGCAATCTATCATTAAGAAGTAGATTTGATTTATATTATATTTAACAAGATACCTACCAAAAATCAGTAGTAATATACTAAATGCTGAGCTTTTTAAATATAAAAATAATTGAAGGAACAAGGCAGGGTTTTTGTTTTCAATATAATTCAGAAGAATTTTTAATTTTTTTCAGAATTTTTTAAAATTTAGTCAATTTTAGTAATCTTTCCCAGATATGAGAAAAGTCTAACAAACAAAAAATTAAATTTGAGTTATATTATTATTTAAAAATCTATTTCAAGGGGCAGAAAGATGCTTCAGTTGGTAACACATTTGCTTTGGATGTCACTGACCAGGGTTCAATTTACACTACTGCATATGGTCAAGCAAGTACCACTACCTGTGTTCATTGCAGATTCAGAGCCAGAATCTGGAAACATCCTACATGTCCTAGAACAGATGACTGGATATAGAAGTTGTGTTACTATACACAACGAAAAACTACTCAGCTGTAAGAAAAGACTAAATCATGCAATTTGCCATGGCATGAATGAAACTAGGAGGTGTCATGTCGAGTGAAATCAGTCACAAGAGGGACAGATAGAAAATAATCTCTCCCATATACAGGCTCTAAAGAACAAAGTAAAGGAACAGCAGATGGCTAGAAACATCAAAACCTGAGGAGGCCTACAAATCTGAGCTTTCTGGGCTCGGTGCTTGGGTGGGGTTTGGGAACTATGGTTAGTGTTCTTGGAGGATAAAAACTGCCACTGAAGTACTGAATATGGTGTTGGAATAATGTAATGATGAAACTATCATTGACAGTATTTTTAAAGAAGTCACCTCAATAAAAATGGGGGAAGGGAAGATTGTAAAATTGAGTATGAGATTATAATTTTAACTAAGTAAATTTGTAGGAAAAATAGAATTTCCATGTATTACTAATAATGAGTCTCCTGCCCCTGCGTCTGGCTGTCCTCACCGGGGCCCCTGGAGAGGGTAGGGTTGAGTTTCTCTCCCCTTCCCTCCCTCCTCTAACAGAGCCTCAGCAGCTGAGGACCTCCAGAGCCAGCCATGGCCATGCTGAGACCACACTTCACATGTCCAGACGGGCCTCATGTATGAAAGAACTGGCAGAGGAACCCAGGCATGCGGGTCCCGGGGCTGAGGTCTCCAAGCCTACTCGGATTGGGACTGGGCCTTCTCCACCCAGACCTCCCATCTTCCAGTAGGTAGGCGTCACACCAACCAGCTGCCGCCAGCACCAGGTTGGTCCCATCAACGGCCAAGACACAGAGACTATAAAACCCAGATTCCGGAAGCACACGGCCGCATTTGCAGCTGCGCAAGATCTTACTATCTTATTTTTAATTTGGAGAACCTGGCAGGCTACCAAAAGTATCCTGCCCGCACGGCAGAGTCTGGCAAGCTTCCTCTGTCATACGCAATATGCCAAATACCAGTAACAATGATGAGTCTCATTCTCCTAATCCTAAAAGAGCATTGCAATGGCTCTTTTAAAATCTCAGGGCTAGGAAGAAGGAGACGTTACTGGTGCCTGACAAACAACAGGACGATAGTGAACGTGATCGTGACTAATAATGATATAAATTTAGTATTAAGGATAAATTGAGATAACCTATTAATTAACCTATTTAATCTGAAAAAGACCACTTCATTCCAGGCAAGCTTAAGAAAAACTTATGTATATAAACAATACAGTGTGTGTGTGTGTGTGTGTGTATGTGTATAAATTAGTAATTTTACTTACAAAATTTCAGGCTGTCATAGTTTGTCATTGAGAAACAAAACATTCTCCACAATATTTACTATATTTTCTACCACATACACCAATTACTTTTCTTTATATTAGGCGTAAAAAAACACAGTCAAAAGACTAAATGTGATGCTGATATTTTATTCAATGTACTGAATGATGACAATCGAACTAAACAGATCTATGTTGTTTGGGTATTCATCCTGAAAATGTTCAGTCAGGAGGTTAGAATAATATAAATAATTGAAGATAATAATGCTTCTCCCATGACCCCTCATCAAGGACAAGTAAAGTCAGAAGTGATGTTATTATGAAACTATGACACTATTGAGTCACTTTAAATTAATTATGTTCAAAATTATGTTTACATATATGCATATGTATTTACCGATGTAAGCACGGTCCTCCCGTTGTTCATCGATTTGCTCGAGCAGACCCAATAACGTCTCCATCATGAGACTTGTTACTGTGTTTGGCATATCGAACACGTCATGGGTAGCTTGCCAGGCTCTGCCGTGCAGGCGAAATACACTGGGTAATTTGCTGGGCTCTCGGAGAGGGGCAGAGGAATCGAACTCGGGTTGGCCATGTTGGCCGCTTGTAAGGCAGATGCCCTACAGCTGTGCTATCACTCCAGCCCTCACCTATGTAATTTAATGTATTTATTTGTATAAGTATATACCAAAATGCCTCTATCAATTAATGTGTTAATAGACTCTTAAGTTGTTTCCTTATGTTAGTTTGTGAATAATGCTACAATGAATGTAGAGGTGCAGATATCACTTTTGTATAGTTATTTTTTTTTTCCTTTGGATGCATACCCATAAAAGGAATTCATCGACCACATGGTCATTCTACTTTAAAATTTTAGGAACTTCCCAACAATTTTCTATAGCTGTTATTATGAAAATCAAATGCCAATTTACTTCCCCAACAGTACCCAAGTATTCTATTACATAATCATCAAACCTTGGAATTTCTTGGGCACCTTCATATATGTCTGCGGGGCTCACAGTGTGCATCTTTGGGAAAATGTCCATAAAGTCCCTCTGCCTTTTTAAAAATTTTTTGCTTTTGGGGTTACACCTGGCGATGCACAGGGGTTAGTCCTGGCTCTGCACTCAGGAATTACCCCTGGCAGTGCTCAGGGGACCATATGGGATGTTGGGAATCCAACTCATGTCAGCCTTATGCAAGGCAAACACCCTATCTGCTGTGCTATCTATCGCTCCAGCCCCTCTGCATTTAAAAAAAAGGAGGAATTTTGTTTTGTTATTTAGTTGTGAGTTACATGTGATAATTATTAGACCTATATTTTTTAATTTGTAGGCTATACTTATTCTGTGGATGTTTCTTGACTGTGCAAAACTTTCATTTGCTCTAGTACTATTTACTTGTTTTTGTTTTATTTTCTTCTACTTTTTCTGACATATAAAAAACTTTATTGCTAGCACCACCGCAAAGATATTTTCCTATGTAAGTGATTTGTAGCTTTATGATTCAGGTGTTGCAATTAAGTCCTTGCACAGTTTGAACAGATTTTGAGCACTTAGGAGAGATAAGGGCTTTCATTCCTTTGTTTGTGGAGCTCCAGATTCCTTATTTCATTTATGGAAGATGTTATCATTTTCCCATTGTATATTATTGACACTGGTTGCTAATGGCATATGTGGAAGTTATTAATTATTATTGTGCACTATATTTTGTATTATTGGTATGATTTTGAATTTATACCAGTACCATAGTTTGTTGAAATTAGTTTGTACGATAATTTCAAGTAAAAGTGCCAACTGCCTCCAGCTTTGTTATTATGGAAGCAAGCTTTCTTCAGTCATTTGATGTTTTATTCTAATGTACTGATTGGTTTCTTTCTGAAAAAATGTTAAGCAGGTATTTTTTATATTGGGGTGGGATTTTAAAATCAGTGTTCTGGGGCCTCTCGATAACACTTATTCCTGCTATGGGGGTCTCACTTTAACTTTGGGTAAAATTAAAATTTTGACAATAGAATTAATTTATTCCCCAAATACTGCATTTATTTCTACTAAATTATTGCTTTTTAATTTTTCTCATTAATCTCATGGTTACAATATGCAATTTTTACACATTCTTTCAAAAATATATTCATCATTATTTTTCTAGTTTTTATGCTCTTGCAAATAGAATTAAATATCTAATATCTTTTTCACATAATTTTTCACATTATTATTTTGGCAGGGGCGTGGCAATAACTGGAGGCTGACTCCAAGATTGTTACTCAGAGATCATTTCTGGAGATGCTTAGGGAAATGTCTATGGTACTAGTGGCAAAACCAGAGTTCTCTGCATGTAAGACAAAAGCCTTTACCTGTGCATTGTCTCTTAGGCATCTGAATAGCATATCATTATTGCATAAAAATGAAAATAATTACTGTATATTTATTTGGGGGGTTGGAGTTTAAAGTTTCTTATGTACAAGTTCTATGGTCAGCAAAGAAAGACAATTCTCATTTTTATTTTTATTTATTTATTTATTTTGCTTTTTGGGTCACACCTGGCGATTCACAGGGGTTATTCCTGGTTCTGCACTCAGGAGTTACTCCTGGCGGTGCTCAAGGAACCATATGGGATGCTGGGAATTGAACCCGGGTCGGCCGTGTGCAAGGCAAACGCGCTACCCACTGTGCTATCTCTTCAGCCCCAAGACAATTCTCTTTCTTCCTTTCAAAGTTGGATTTGTAGTGCTACACCCATGGTAAATATGCAAAGTATATTGTTCTCACCTTTGTCTTCTGTATATTCTTCGGGCCACACACTTCTGTGGCATAGCTCACTCCTTACTCTGTGCTCAGGGATTACTCCTGAAAGTGGTTGAGTGATCAAATGTTCTTCTGAAGAATGAACAGAGCCAAATATGTGCAAGGTAAGTGCCCTATCTACTAAATTGTCTTTCTGCCTGTTACCTTTGCATTCTGGGTATAAAGTGGTATGAAAAAGCTTGTTGTGCCTTTTATTGTGATTCATTTAACTGTGTATATTAATTGAGGCCTCTTTCTTTTGTTTCAATTTTTATAAATATGTATCTTAAGTGTATACAAAAAACTCTCATATCTGGTGTTGCTCAGGACTTAGTTCTATCTTGTGCTCTGAGGTCACTATTGGCTGTGCTCTGGGGAACATATGGTGCCAGGGATTGTACTAGGAAACAAGAATTGTATTAGGCAAACCAAGAACCTAAACATCTATATGTTCTTTCAGGTTCATATTTATATAATTTTTAGATTTTCTGTTATTTTTATAATTTGTATTGAATCGAGTTTCACATACACAGATAATTTCATCGAATATTTCTATTGCTCAGTCCATAAACATATTTTGTACTTTTATATCTTTTATTGGGTATTTATTTTGCACTTCTTTTCCTTTAGAAGTACATGCATTCACTATGCTTTCACTATTCTCACATGAATATTATCAATAGTTTTCATTTATGCAAAATGTTTATGAATGTTAAAATATCTTTTAGGTGATCATAACCCTTAGCCCATGTCAGAATTTTTATATTACTCTATTTGTGGCAAAATGTTCAATTTTATTGAATTTTCATAAAAGAGCATGCCACTTGTGACTGAGAATTAATTGTCTGGGGAACAACTGATTCTCCTTCTTACTTAATTCAGCTATATCTGGATTTGCTGCAGTTTTAATTATGCTAAGATCATCAGTGCTTTTAAATATTTTGAAAGAGTGGTGAAAAATCCCCTATACAAGTTTTGATAACGTTTTGGGAATCCTAGATGCATTTCTGTACTTTGACTCTTTTTTTTTATTTTTGCAGGAGGATTAGGGAGATTCACATCTCATGATGCTCAGGGGTTACTCCTGGCCCTGCAATTAGTCCTGTAATTACTAATTAGTCCTGGCAGTGCTCAGAGCACCAAATGAGATGCCTGGGACTGAACCCAATTTGGCCTCAAACGAGACGAACACCTTACCCACTGTGCTAATTCTCTGGCCCTCTCTTTCTCATATTTTAGGAATTTATCTCTACTCTTTGAATCCACTTTTAACTTCTATATTGCCAAGTTTTTCATCCCTGTTTCCTTGCCTCAAATATTTCATAGGTAGTAACTTGTACTTAATTAAATGTGAAGAAAAGATGAGAATTATCTCTATTTGCAGGATAAAAAATTAAACTTATAATTTCATGAATATGGAAAGAAGAAGGAAGATTGTCTGTTCAGAGACAACAGAGTTGATTACTCACAAGATAGCAGATAGCATAGAGATAGCATCATAGGCTTCCTGGTCATAAGGAATTCCTTTCCCTAAGGAGTGGCATGATGGAAACAACAGCACAGAGCACACATTAAGCATAGCTAAGAAACTCTTAGCAGAAGAAATCTAGATATTATAATGGGCTGCAACTATTACTCCATATATTTGCCATCAGATGTTTTTCTTTCTGATTTTTGCTTTTTATTTGTTTGCCATCTCTGCCAGTGCTCAGAATTTACTTCCAACTCAGGCAACGTTTCAGGTTCAGAGAAACATATCCACACATGCTCTGGATGTTGAGCCAGGCTCTGCCCTATGCAACGCCAGCATCCTACCTGCTGTAATATCACTCCAACCTCTCACCCCAATGAAATTGTATCTTTATTTCAATGGGATAAAAAGTCACCTGCCTCTAGCAACGTTGGTAAAAGCAAACTCCCATTAGAAATTCAGAGAAGTAATCCAGGATCCTGCATTGCACATGTGAGAGATCTTAGTGGACATCCTGGGCCTGCCCTCTTGGTATCGACCACTGGACATAAAGCACCCACCCAGGGAAGGACTGGAAGCTTGACTTCCCACAAATGCCTGCATGCTCAGGGCACAACTATCAGATGGTTCTTAGTGATATCTTCTTTGAGTAGGGAGAAGTTTTCCCCACCTAAATGGAGAAATCTAAAGATCACTGGAAGAAAATAACTCCTAGATTTGCCTTACCCAGATTGTTACAAAGTGACAATGGTATATTTGTGACTTCTAATGTTACCCAAGATATAGCCTTTGTTATAAAAAATAAATTATCTGCTCTATGCAAGCCCGGCACTCCAATCCATAAATGGTGGCAGAATTTAATCACACCCTGGAAAGGTATTGAGAAAATGCTACAAAGACACTTCTGAATCTTGGTCTTCTCTCTTGCCTGTAGCTCTTCTTGATCAGTTCTTTTTTAAAAAACCTTTTATTCCTATTGTGTTACTTTATGTTCCTCAGATGAATGCAACTCCTCTTTTGCAAACCACAACACCCAAAAGGAGAGAAAGAACAAAAGGGAATGCCCTGTCACAGAGGCAGGATGGGATGGGGGGTTGGGGGTTGCTAGGGATACTGGGATTAGTGGTGGTGGAGAATGAGCACTGGTGGAGGGATGGGTACTCAATCGTTGTATAACTGAAACCCAAGCACAAATATTTGTAAGTCTACAACTGTACCTCATGGTGTTTCACTTAAAAAAAGACTTTTTTTGGTTTTTGGGCCCAATTTAAGTTTCACTGAACATGCTTTTATTTTAGACAGGTACAGCAGGAATTGAAGAATATGGAAATGCTCTTTTACCTCACCCAAAGAGGAGTATTAACTTCACCAACTTCAGCCTGGTAGTTGGGTCTGACTAAACACCTGGAAAACTGGATCCCCATTGGATCAACTAAGGGAGGGACGTAATGAGGTTATGCACCGCAACTACTGTGAAACTTAATACGATTTCTAGCTGGGTTCATCTCTCCAGGATAAAACAAACTCCATCCACATTGTTCAGTGACCAGATTGACCAAGAGTGAACCAGACTATTCCCATGAACCTATCAAGGATTTGACACTGCTTTACAAAAAACCTTCAAATTGAAATGCTAAATTAGGTCAGGTAAACTACTAAATTTCTTTTGAAACATAATAACTAGCATGCAAAAGAAGGACAGCAAAGTTCTTGCTGTAGGTATTGTCTTGTTAAAAGGCTCTGCCCCCACACACAAACTCAAGACAAAGAAAAGGCCTTTTTACTTGTCAAATTCTAAGCATGTTCTCTTTCAAGACTGATAACTCTGAAACACAATAAATCATTGCTGGTACCTATTCAGATTAAGTTAGCATGATATTCCATACACCCTTTCACCATCATGAAAAAGTTACAAGGAAAAGAACTTCACCTCTGTGTGCCTCTCAAAGATTTAAGGAGGTGAAGGAAATTTCTTTCAGACAAAATGTTGCCTGCAGGAGGATGGGGGCAAACTATTGTTCCTTGATGAAAGTACCAGCAACCTAAATCATCCTGAAGTCACAAAAGATTTTGACACAAAAGACCCATGACAGGAGCCTAGAAAACCATGGAGCTGTAGAATTCCAGCTCAGTTGACTGGTGGCATTCTGAAAGTTGAGGTGGCTGGTTCCACAGCTGGAAAAAAGGAGAAGTTCCACAGCTGGAAAAAAGGTCATGAAAGAATGTCAAAAAAGACCAAGTTCTCTAAACTCTGCTTGGCAACCACCCTGACAACAGTCGTGGGGCACTTTGGGAGAAGGCATATAGACTAAACTGATGGAGGAAGAGACCCACAAGCCGCGTGTGTATCCTCTCTTGAGATGGGGACTTTGCTATTTCATTGGCCATTTCCCCAGAATCCCACATACCCTTTTTGGGTTGTGTATTGAAGGCAGTATTGGCTTTTGAACACGTCTTTAACTATCGATCCAATTCCCTGCATCCGTTTATTTTCTCAATAAATTGACTTTACTTCAGAATAAGATGGGTATCTCTTCTGATCAATATTTTTTGCTATGAAATATTCTTGAAAATATAATTTAGGAGAAATTTTTAATGAAGTAGACAGGAAGATTAGGGAAGGGCCCCCATGGTAATGAGATTCTCGGGAAATAAAAAACACTTAGCCTTAAGACCTGATAAAACCTTCACCAGTAACCTATTCTGAGGAGGTTGGACCCCTTCCTGCTTCAACAAAGATTGTGATTAAGACTTTAAGGAAATTCCTCAAAAACTTAAAATTTGTCCTTTGACTCTGATTAACTCTCAAGACTCAGCCCACAGAAAAAAATCAGAAAACTAGAAAACCCCAGGACAAGTCTACCCAAAGAACATCACTTGATCACTTGACTTCTGTTACTTGTCGATTTGTTCGAGCGGGCGCCAGTAATGTTTGCATTTGTCCCTGTCTCATGCTAGTGTAGCCCAATGGCGTATGTTTGTTCTAGGAACACAAAGAGCCTCAAACCGTTCGTTCATGATCTTGATGAAGAAGTCTGACCATCTGGTAGGTGGGTGGCCACGTGGTCTTTTGACGTCCCATGGAATCCAGTTGGTAATGGCTCTAGTCCAGCGGTCATCTCTAAATCTTATTATGCGTCCAGCCCATCTGATTTTTGACACCTTGGCAAACAAGACAGCGTCCCTGATTCTTGATCGTCAATGGAGGTCGGAACTCCAGATTCTTTCACTCATTTGAGTGAAACATGGTACTCCATGCATAGCTCTTTCAATTCCTCTTTGGGAGACATGAATAGTGTTCTCATCCTGTTTGCGTAGGGCCCAGGTCTCTGAGGCGTATGTTAATACAGGAAGAGCAGTGGAATCAAAGAGATGTGCCTGGAGCCAGAGGTTCTTCGTCCTCTTACCTATTTCTTCGACGCACTTGAAGGAGATCCAAGCCGCTCTCTTCCTCCTTCACAACTCAGGTGCCAGGTCATTCATCATGTTGACTTCTTGACCTAGGTACACATAACTGTTGTATTCGGAGATGGTTGTTCCATTGAGAGCGAATGGAGCGTCAGGAACAAGGCTGTTTGTCATAAACATATCTTCATGAGATTCACTTGTAGTCCAACCTTTCCACACTCACAGTCGAAGTTGGGCAGCATTTATACCGCTTGGCTAATGTTTGGTGTTATTAGGACAATGTCATCAGCAAAGCAGAGGTGGTGTAGTTGCCGACCATCTATCTTCACTCCCATTCCTTCCCAGTCTAGTTGTCACATGATGTTCCCGAGGGTGGCACTGAACATATCATAGGGACATCATATATAAAATCTCTTCATGAAAGTGAATCAGGGTTCTCTCAGCCTTTGAGAAGCCCACATTCATTCTCTCTTGAATGCATTATTATCTCTCACGCGCTCTCTCTCTCTCGCTCTCTCTCCTCTCTCTGTCTCTCTCTCTGTCCCCTTTCCTTTTGAAATAGGAAGCCTCAGTTTTTCCTGGTCACTGAGACAGAAATCTGGACTTCATTTTTTGCCTCAATTTCATGAGTTTACAACCTAGAAAGAAAAACCTGCCAGACCCAAGGGCATGGACATAAATGACCAGGCATCTGACCACAGATAATAAGGATGATTCAAGTGGATGTAACAAGTGTTTAACCACTGTTTTGCTGCTGTACCTCTGCTTGCTTGCTCAAGGCTGTGAGAAGGCACCTGGCTGGTGCCCTCCAACACACAGGCATACACTCAGGCTTGTAGTAGGGGGGCAAAAAGTTTAAATACCTCTCCCTGGGGCCAGTCTGGTTCCACCCTCAGGGAACATTCCCAACTTTGCAGACCTTCAGTGCTGAATCCCTTGTATGAGAGCACTTAACACAGAGTTCCTGTGTGAGTGTGTTATGCTGTGTAAATGATCACTTGTATCACTTGTCACCCCATTGCTCACCGATCTGCTCTAGAGGGCACCAGTAACGTCTCCATCCCTGTCTCGAGCTAATGTAGCCCAATGGCATCTGCTCACTCCAGAAACACGAAGAGACTCAAACTGTTCATTCAGGGTCTTGACAAAGAAGTCTGACAATCCCGTTGGTGTAAATGATACCATGAAATATCTTTACTGTCTCTGTGTTTCCCAGTCAGCTGCTGAGCTCAGACTTGTGGCCACTTAACACCCACCTGGCGAGCTTCTATTCCTTTCTCTTTTACTTTACAATAAATTTTTCTCCTTTACTGCTCTCAGTCTGGACATGTTTATCGTTTGATGTTTTAATTCTTAAAAATATTGAAAGACCCGGGATCCGCAAAGAAAGAGAGACCCGTCTCCACAGCTTATGCCAAGGTATTCCTAGGGGATGTCTGGGAGTTAACTGCATTTTGAATCAACTCCTGGACTACTTCTCTGGACCCAGAGATGTTCATTTTCTGAGAATTGTATTGGAAGGGTGATAAAAATGCTGCCATTCAACTTCCTCTTGTTCTTTCATCTTAACCAAGAAACTCTCACTTTACTTAATAACTAATAGTTCACTTTTCAAAACAGAGAAATATTCTGAGAGCTCAATGTGCATCTCCTCTGGTGATTAAAAGATGATTTTTGTCTGACAACCGGGAGGAAAATCTAAAGGCTATTAGAACAGTGGGTCATTTTATTGACAAAGTAAGGAATTATTTGGCTGAGAATCTGCTATAATTTACAGATCAAGATCAGTTTCCAACAGTGGTCAAAAAGAAATGACACAATAGAGCTGTAATTAGTTGGTATTTTATTGAATGCAAAAATCATAAAAACTAACATTTCCTAAATAACATTGTGTCTGCTACCTCTTAAACAAATTGCAATTATAATATAGTCCATTTGACACACCACAAAAATATAAGTGTGTCAGTTTCAAATGCCAATAAAATTATATTTATGGTTTTCATTCAATACCAAATAATTAAAATTACTCTTGATCTTAGCCAAAAGGCCGAGAAGCAATGGCGAATAATTAAAACTAAAGGAAATGTCACTCCTCTAGATGACCTTACTTAAAATAAAGTCATATTAATTGTGAAATGCATTAAACAATTTTAAGTAGTGATTTTTATTTGCATTTGAAGTTGAAATGTATGTTACAAAATTCACCTATAACGGATATTTCCACATAAACCATAAATAATTCAAAGATATTAAATAACAAAATCTGGGATACCAAAATGGGAAACACAGGCACTAAGGAAGTAAATTAACCCTGATTAAGTATACATTTCTTTATTTTCTCTTTATAGTCCCATATTTCTCTCTCTATTCTTTACTTTTCAGAATATTATATCTATATGTTAATTTTCTGTATCATTTTATAAAATGTCTGAATTCTTTTTCTAATTATGGTAAATTATCAATTTATTTGTGTTTTGGACAAATGACTTAATCACAATAATATAGAAAATTAGATATGTAATACCACGTTTTTTACAAGAACTAAATATGTAGGAGAGTATCTGGTTTACCATATTTATCAATCAAATCATTTGGCATATTAACTATGTTGTGTCCTTTCTACTCTTTCAATACAGCAAAGTGTGAATACCTGGCAACTCTTAAATTAATGTAGCCAACAAAGTAAAGCAAATCAGATAACTAAGTTTAAAAACAACAGTAACAAAAACTTTGACTTATCCTATCTCGCTGTCCATATTAGAGTCTAATTGAAGGAAGAAAAGGAGTGCTTGTCAAACACAGTCACTTAAAATTATTGAAGCTGATTAAACAGATCCCTCGTTGCCTAAATTACAAGACAAGTTAAAATTTAATAGCTTTAAGGGGAACCTCAGGCAAGATATTCATAAGAAAATGGATTAGCTATTTAATGTCAAATACTGTACTCGATCTTATGATAATCATCTTATTCAAATGACTAGATCTAATATTTAGGTAAATAAAATCATCAGGTCATTATTTGGAATACTAAGAAGATAAAATTAGATAAAATTACACCTTTATAAACTTTAGCACTAAAGTACTTTCACTTTGTTAAAATACTTTCTATTTCACTTGAAATAATACAATGGTTACTGACTGATCTATTCAATAGAATATAACCTCTTACTGTAATATTTAATATAGAATTTCCTGGAGTCATTTATTAAATTCGTTGTGTATTCAGTAAAAGTAATTAAATGTATGGGAGGTAAGTATAGCCTTAATTTACCATTATGCCATTTTTATATAGCACAGCAGTAGGGCGCAGCCAGCCTGGCCAAGCCAGTTTCGATTCCTCCGCCTCTCTTGGAGAGCCTGGAGAGCTACCAAGAGTATCTCACCCTCATGGCAAATCCTGGCAAGCTCCCCATGACGTATTCAATATGCCAAAAACAGTAACAACAAGTCTCACAAAGGAGATGTTACTGGGCCTGCTCGAGCAAATCGATGAACAACAGGAGGACAGTGCTACAGGGCAGTGCTACATTTTTGTAATATAGATTTTTAAAATATTAGCTACCATCATTATACATGTCATGATTAACAATTCACGTGCTCTTATATACTCTCTAAAAAGTTGTGATATGATGTCCAGATAAGATGCCTTATATTTCAGGCCCAACTACCAGATGACTGTAGTTATTTCTGTATTAATTGAAAAGGTAGGTTTTTATTTTAAGAAATGTAACAGTTATACATTCTGACCAATATAATCTGATAATTTCACTAACATTTAATGTATTGTCTCTTAATATAAAATAGAATAAATTATTTTTTGCATGTACATAAAATCACTAAATGATTTTAATTGTGGATTAAATTAAATTAAACTGATCTGCTAAAGCATACTTTGTACATTTCTTCTTGAATTTATGTCTATGGTTTCGTTCTCCTTTGATTGTTTTACTTATAAATTTGGTCTTGTTAGTTGAAGGGTTAAGTGCAAGCTGACTATTGATTTGTGTCTGAAAAGAAAATAATTTAACATGCTAATGCAACTTATAGACTCTAATGCTACTAAACTTCTAGCAGTGCTGTAATCCAGGAGAATTAGCAGCACTAAAAATTTTTATTTCTTATAAAAGATGTTAAAGACATTTATTCAATAAGGAAACCTTGTCCATCCTTGAGTAAATGCGTGAAGTTAAGATTCTTCCTTTGACTTGAATCAGTCAAAGATGAAGCTTGCAATTTGATGACCAATAGACTTCTGAGTGTCTATTCACTTGCATAAGCGGAATTAAGTATATGCAAACATACTTTTCTTTGAGGGACAGGACTACTGGTGGTGTTCAGGACTTGCTCCTACCTCTGCACATAGGGATCACTCCTGGCAGGGCCTGGGGCCACATGGGTTACAGAAAAGGATTGAACTCAGTGGGTTGAATGCATTGCAAGCACACTATGCATTGTAATATTGCTCTGGTCTCCAGTATATTTAAAAATCTTGAGATCTTGAATATATTAAAATCTTTGAAAAAGTAACTATCACAACTATTAAATGTAAGGGAGAGAAAAAAATATATTCCTGGCATGTCATTTCTAAGACCATTTATTTTGATAACATAGCATTAGAATTTTTAAAGCTTCCAATAAGTAATATATCATATATGATTTTTTTCACACAGATTTGACAGCTTTTCCTAATTAAAATTATTTTGCATTCTGTGACAGTAACAATGAGAGCCAGAAATATGCAGTCAGCATGAACCAATGAAAATTCATCAGACAGGTACTAAAATGAGCACTTACATAAAAAGAACATTTTGAAAATAGTGCAGTAGAACAATATTTCTGTAAATTTATGGGAATGAAATTGGTGAATAATAACACTTATATCTTAGATTATTTGATGTATATTTTAATCATGTTTCACAAAGTTATAGACTAGATGATACATAAATATATGAATATTACTATGTCTTTTCAATAATTCAATTAAACCAAAATATTTCTTGCATAATACAATTATATCATAATTAATATAGTAACTTCAAGTTTGCACTATTTAAAGTTAGTGGGGAAAAAGTAAGAGCTTTGATTTTTTAAATGCTGCAGACTTCTTAAACTCATTGTTGAATATAAAGAAATATTTTAATTATTTAAATCCTATTATGCATTCTAGTCATTTCTTATTCTATGTAACTGTAATAATGGGGTTAGTAGCTGCTTCTGAGTGTGTGTTATGACTTCAGGAGCCTCTTTGGAGTTTCTTCAATTCTTCTTACAACACTTTTTAGGCTTTTAAGGACATTTCAGATGGAAGATTGAACGAACCCCCTGCAAAGGAGCTATATAGTACTAAACAATTGTACTTTACAATTATATAATGAGTGACATGTATGAAACAGCTGCAGCTGCCTAGAACAATGGCAGCTTTTATTTTCTCTGGGGACCTCCAGACCAGCTAAGGACGACAACCGAGAAAAACATTAACTGATGACTTTTCTGATATCAGTGAGTACCACAATCAGTCTCCATCATGTGATATACCCTGCGTTAGCAGGGCAGGGGTATCAGACTCTATTGCTGGAGGCTAGTAGATATTCACCATCATGTGCCTGTTATGTTGCTCCTAAACTGTCTTCATAGTTTTATATAAATGCAAGGCATGTGGATTCTACTGAATTTCAGGGGTTTTGCTATAAATGTGAAATGAAATCAACACTGGCTGAGATGTATGCCAGTAAAACACTTGCCTGCACATGGCCAGCAAGAGTTTGATGGCTGACCTCCCACATTGTCTTCAAACCTGTAAGGAATGATCCCTGAGGTCAGAGCCAGGAATGAGCCTTGAGCACCTTCAAGGGTGAATCCCCACTCACCCCCCAAACAAACAGAAGTAGAATGCTAGCTGCAAATTCTCACTCCTTTAAAATGAAATAAATGTAACTCATAATATATTACTCCTTTATTCAACTACTACTGAGGAATTAAAAGAGAAAGACAATTAGGTTGTAAGCCTCTCATTTAAATATTAACCTATTCTGTTGTCCTGATGTTCTAAAACTTAACATTTCATAAACTGTCACTATCACTGTCCTCCCATTGTTTTTCAATTTTCTCAAGCGGGCCCAGTAACTTCTCCATTGTGAGACTTTGTTGTTACTATGTTTGGCATATCAGATATGTCACGGGTAGCTTTCCAGGCTTTGCTGTGCGGGCAAGATACTCTTGGTAGCTTGCCGGGTTCTTGGAGAGGGGTGGAGGAATCGAACTCAGGTCGGCCATGTTGGCCTCTTGCAATGCAAATGCCCTACTCGCTGTGCTATCGCTCCAGCCCTTTCAAGTCAACGCTTCTTCCCCGTGTTGACTTGGCAGTTTCATAAACGATATAAACCATAAACTATGTTTAGTTTACAGTACCAAATTAATCTTTTAAATTTTATAAGTTTCCCCTTATGAGATAATTAGATTTGGGGATAAAATGCCTTTCCTTAATTCCATAAAACACTTAACTAAATTAGTCATTTTTAAAATAAATTTATTTATTGAATCATAGTGAGAGCTGTTACAAAGCTCTTGGGTTTAAGTCTTGGTCATACAATGATAACACCCATCCCTTCACCAGTGCACATTTTTCACCACACAAACCCCCAGTGTACCCTCTATCCCACACCCTGCCCCTACCTGTGTGGCAGATGAATTACACACTACTCTCTTTCTACTTTGATTACATTCAATATTTCAACACCAGACCCACCCTTATTATTTGAAATTTTAGCCCAATATTAAGATCTGCCAAAAAGACAACATTAGACAATATGTTTTCTATTGCTGATTATGAATAGCATATGATGTCACGCAGCTGTGCAATTTTGGAATTCTGAAATCTTAATAATTAATTCTTGAGGGATTTCTGCCAAAAGCCGCTGAGTTCCAAGATTTGTTTCTGAGTCTCTGGGATCATGCTTAAGCATCTTGTTAAGTAGCGAGAGGGTTCATTAGTGGGCAGCAACTCCAGGTTTTGTTGGGGCAGGGGTGAAAGGGTTAACTCCACCTTCGTGCCACGAGGCCCCACGTGTTGAGTCACTGCAAGCCCCTACCTAGCTGCCCATTGGCCTCTTGAAGATTGTGGACCCTGAACTGCCAGGGGGAACAGGTGGCACCTTTTCCCACCTGGGGTGACCTGGGGTTGGTAACCTAATGCTGAGTCCAGACACATTTCTGCCCAAATCCAAATCCGTCGAGTTCCGAGATTTATTTCTGAATCTCTGGGATCATGGCTTAAGCAATTTGTTGAGTAGCCCAAATTCATCATTTTTTTTTTAATTAGTGAAGCACCATGAGGCACAGTTGGAGATTTACAAATCTTTGTGCTTGGGTTTCGGTCATACAATGATCTAATACCCATCCCTCCACCAGTGCTCATTTCCCCCCAACCCCCCTAAAAACCCTGCCTCTGTGGCAGGGTATTCCCCTTTGTTCTCTCTCTCCTTTTGGGTGTTGTGGTCTGCAAAAGAGGCATTGAGTGGCAATCATGTTCAGTCCATAGTCTACTTTCAACATGCATTTCCCCTCCTGGGAGGATCCTCCAAACACCCTTTATTTGGTGCTCCCTTCTCTATCTGAACTGCCCTTTCCCCTAGAATAACCGGCTGGCCTCTAAGCTATGGAGTAATCCTCCTGGTGTTGATCTCAGCTATTCTTAGGTATTGATCTCATATTTTGTTTCTCTATATCCCCCAGATGAATGCAATCTTTCTATGTCTATCCCTCTCTTTCTGACTCATTTCGCTTAGCATGATACTTTCCATATTGTACCACTTGTATGTAAATATCATGACTTCATCTTTTCTAAGGGCTGCATAGTACTCCATTGTGTAGATGTACCAAAGTTTCTTTAACCAGTCATCTGTTCTTGGGCACTCAGGTTTCTTCCAGTTTCTGGCTATTGTAAAGAGTGCTGCAATGAACAAACAAGTGCAGATGTCACTTCGACTACACATTTTTGCCTCTCTGGGGTATATTCCCAGGAGTGGTATCGCTGGGTCAAATGGGACCTCAATTACTAATTTTTTGAGAAACGTCCATACTGTTTTCCAAAAGGGCTGAACTAGTCGGCATTCCCACCAACAGTGAAGGAGTGTCCCTTTCTCGCCACATCCACGCCAGCATCGGTTGCTTTTGTTCTTTTGAAAGTGGGCAAGTCTCTGAGGTGTGAGATGGTATCTCATTGTGGTTTTGATCTGCATCTCCCTGATGATTAATGATGTAGAGCATTTTCTCATGTGCTTTTTTGCCATTCAGATTTCTTCTTTGAGAAAGTTTCTGTTCATTTCATTGCCCCATTCTTTGATGGGGTTGGATGTTTTCTTCCTGTGGAGTTCCACCAGTGCTTTGTATATCCTTGATATCAACCCCTTGTCAGATGTGTATTCGGCAAACATCCTTTCCCATTTTGTAGACTGTCTTTGTATTTTGGTCACTGTTTCTTTGGAGGTGCAGATGCTTCTTAGTTTAAGATAGTTCCATTTATCTATCTCTGTTTTTACTTGCTCGGCCAGTGGCGTGGCATCTTTGAAACTACCATTAGCCTCAATGTCATGGAGGATTTTGCCAACTTTGTCTTCAATGAACCTTATGGTGTCTGGTCTGATGTTGAGGTCTTTAATCCATTTTGATCTTACTTTTGTACATGGTGTTAGGCAGAGTTCTGAGCCCATTTTTTTGCACGTAGCCGTCCAGTGATGCCAGCACAATTTGTTAAAGAGGCTTTCCTTACTCCACTTCACATTTCTTGCACCTTTATCAAAGATTAGATGATCATATGATTGAGGGGAGATGTCAGTGTATTCAAAGTAGCCCATTTAGTTGTACTTGTAACCATGGTCTTGAGTCTATGAAGTTCCTTAGCTGTTGTTTGTCTGTGAAACTGTGTGTTGTTCCTTCTATTATGAATGCGAGTCTCTCTGGGTAAAGTATTTTTGGAGAGGCATTTATTTCATTGAGTTTTTTCACTATGTCCCACCACTGTTTTCGGGCCATGAGGGTTTCATCAGAAAAATCAGCTGTGAATTTTAAGGATGCTCCTTTGTAAGAGATTTCTTTCTTCGATCTTGCTGCTTTCAGAATTTTGTCTCTGTCTAAAGTTTTGGTCATTTTGATCAGGATGTGTCTTGGGGTATTTTTGTTCGGATTTCTTCTAACTGGTACCCTTCGGGCCTCCTGAATGTGGTCACAAGTTTTCTTCAGCTCTGGAAACGTTGTAGCAATGATGTCTTTGACAGTTTCTTCTTCATCAGGGTTTTCTTCCTGTCCCTCTGGGACTCCAATAATTCTTATATTACCCCTCTTGGCTTCATCATGATCTTCTCTTGCCATCTGTTCCCGAACTGTGAGTCTCTTTTCCATTTTCTGCTCTTTTCTGGAGAGTCTCTGAACTTCATCTTCAAGCTCACTGATACTGTTCTCAGCAGCTGTTACTCTGCTTCTGAGGCCTTCCACTGAGGTTTTCAATTCGCCTACCAGGGTTTTCAGGTCCGACATTTCCGATTGCATTTTTCTCATTTCTGCCTTCAAATTCTCTTGTCTTTTATTGGCATTGCTTTCCATTGTTTCTTTTAGTTCCCTAAGCATCCTAAGTAGCTCCCTTCTGAATTCCTTGTCAGAGAGGTTGTCTAGTACTACAATACTGTTGGTGTCTTCTGGGCTAGCCTCTTCAATAAGAAAGTTTGGTGGGCTTTTGCGTTGCTTTACCATTGTGACCAGTGTGCTTTAGTCCTTCACCTTCACTGTTACTATTCTGGTTGAGTGAGGAGAGAGTTCCCGGATCCGTTCAGCTTTGTTACCGTCGGATCTGATGTTGCCTCAGTTCCCGTCCCGCGCAGGTCAAGGGAGAAAACTGGCAATTCTAGGGGATCGAGCTAGCTGCGCATTCCCTGGGGGAGTCTCAAGCCATGGGGAAGGCTGTACCTGGTTGAATGAGGAGAGACTGCCAGGAGCCGTTCAGTTTTGTTGCCAAACAATGGGCCTCGGTTTCCGTCTGGCACAGATTATACTATTCCCTTTTATAGTGGGAAAGGATTATGGATAAGGTTTTGTCAATGGTAGGCACCCTTCTACGTTTCTGAGTTTGACGTTCTTCTCAGTCAGGCGTTATTCTTTGTTTTATTACAGACATTGAGTGAAACTTTTGGAGGAGGTGCTATTTGGAACTGAACTTATACAGCTGTTTTCAAACAGGTCTTTGTTGGAACTTGAGTAGGCAAGTGGGTTGTTGTTGGATTGCAGTAGAAGAGGTGGGAAATTTTTGGTTGGTATTAGGCAGCAAGTTGTGGGATGGGAGTCCTGAGTGCTTGATGTGAGTGATATAACTGTGGCCGTGTTAGCGGCTGCCTACCAAGAAGAGGGCCACGCCCACTTTTAAGAGGCCATGCCCCTTTCCTGGTGGCCAAGCCCTGAGCCAGTCCCAGGCGACACCCACCCAGGATCCTGGAATGGAGGAAGGGTGGTCTACAGTCTCCCCACTGGGCTTCAGGCGGGAATCTGAGGCGCGGCTGGGGGGGCAGGAGCACTTCCCGGCTGGACACCCCTGACCCACCTGGAGGGGAGGAGCGGACGGACTCTCATCATTTTTAATACCTTAAAATACTTAACTACACATATATCCAATGTGCAATTATTGTTAAGAACATATTATTCTTGCTTCCTGAGAACTTCAGTTCTATGCAATTCTGGTTTTGACTTTCTGTAAATGTTATGTCTGTTATTATTCATAGTAATCAAAAATAATTATCAAATAAATCCATAAGACTGGAAATATATAGTGAAATGACTGAATGCCTAAATAATTCTGTTTTGGTTTTTGGGTCGTGTCTGGTGCTCAGGGTTTGCTCCCTGTTTTGTGATTGGTTAGAGATCAGGCAGGGTTTGGAGACCATATGACATGCCAGGGATTAAAGGACAGTGGGCTCTGGGTAAGGCAAACGATGTACCTACTCTACTATCACTCCAGCATCTGACAGATATCCTGTTCTAAGAACAAAAGATAATGAATGTTACTTGAAAATCAGTATCTAGCTAATCCTAAAACAACATGTATTATGTGAAATGTCATATCATTTCATCTAACAGTCTGTGATATTGGTAGAAATAAACAATTAGGTTTATGTATTCACACAGTTATAGAACAACATTCCCACGTAGATAGAATTTGATAACTAGATAAAAAAAACTTTATACCTAATACATAGATGTAATAACTTAAAATAAAAAAATTCTTCCTTAAAGACTTATTAACCAAATTTTGATGTCATCATCTGCTATGTGTTAAAAACATATATCACAGCATCTGTAATTTTTATATCAAAATTTAATGTGTAGAATCTATGAGCGACACAAATTCATTACCTAGAAATTAGTATTAATATTTTATATATATACTAAGAAAGGTCTATCAATAAAACATTCAATTTGCTATTAAATTATCAATGGTATTTTATACATTTGTGATTTTAGAGCATATGTTTTAATGTAGATATTTGAAGTGCTTTAGGAAACAGAACAGTACAAAATGTGAAATTTTAGAATCTAGCATTCCAATTTTGGCTCACTTTTATGAATCATCTTTGAAATTCAATTCACTTATCAGATTGTACCAGTGAGTCGCATGCCCCATATTTTTTCAAAAGGAGTGAACTAATTATGCAGCTATAATTTTGAAAGTAGAGAAAGAAGTTTTTCTAAATAATTAATGGCAGTCTTTTTCCCATTTCTTTATTTGAAGTTGTTCAGATAAAAAACCTTCCCTGAAGGTTTCTCTGTTCCATGGAGACAAAGTTGACAGGTGATGGCTAGATATTTTTAATTAGGAGAAACCCCAAAGTAAAGAGCTTTCCAGAAGGAGTAACAGTTAGCCCCAGTAAACAATATTTGACACCTGCTTTGTTAAATTACAATGAACACCTGCCAATTGCCACTTAGAATGCTTACTGCTCATTCATTTCAAATTTTAAAAAAGTTAGACTTTACATTGTTGATTTAAAATCTGAACTATAATCTTCTCTTTGTATTAACTACATTTTTATAATAAAAATAGCCTATGAAACTGCTCTTTCTAAAAAATTAACATTTTTACGTGAGGATCAAGATTCTATTTGACTACTAAGTTTAATATCATTGACAAAGGGAGACCTAAATGTCAAGTTGTTTAAAAGTCATCGTTTGGTTAAAATTATGTTTTCAGTAAGGAGAAGTCATGAGCAATTTACTCTGATTCTTCCTAACATTTACTTTATAATGGTAACACATTCATTTGCTCGATGTTCTTTTGGAGCAAAAAACAAATAAGTATAAATATTAATTGAATAAATAGTGGTTTGAAAGAGATTAAGTCCATAAATTACTGAGGAAAAAATGGTATTTTTATGCTTAGGAAAGAGTTCATTTAAAATAGGTCATGGAGTATTTTAATGGGAATATTTTACTGGGAGAAATGATGTAGTGGAAAAGAAAGTCACTATGTATATTTGGAAAAGTATGCCAAGCTGAGAGAAGACTAAATATAAAAATCTTGCAATGGTTGATACACTAGCACATTCAAGGAAAAGCAAGAACTGCAAATATAGCTACCAAAAAATGAATTAGTAGAAAAGAAATAGGTTGGTTTGACTACATAATTTATGGGACTCAGCTCAAAATGAGTATGTAAATTCCCTAGTTAAAAAAATAGTCTTTAAAATGTGAAATACTGTGATAGAATGTTTTTCTTCTTCTTTCATGACATCTCTTCTGATTTCTAATGTTGTTATTTTATTTACTTATCAATTATATTGTCAGAAGCAAAGAAATATCAAACTTCTAAATAATTAGCATTATTTTTCTTCTTAATATATATTGTCTCTAGAACCAGTTTTATATGTAGGAGCATTTAATTCACATTGGAATAAATGAAATTACACAATTCATCTTTAGTAGTTTAGATACATAATATATTCTATGATCCTCAACCTGGTGAAAAATACATACTAAACAAATTCTACTGTTTTTATATTATTTTTCCAATGCATTCATTTTCCCTGAATTGTCTTATCTTTCAGCCTTCAGCTTATAGATGAGTAATGATAAACAGAAAAAAAGGGAACTTTTGGCTGCGTATTTTCCATTTCTTCATTGTGAGCATATTTAGCATGAGAAAGGGGCTGATACAGGAATGTTACATGGTTACTAAGAAAAGGGAATGTTAGGGTTCCTAAAACATTCCTGTTACTTCTAATATCAAGGCTTTTTGTCCTTTTAAAGGTCTTTTTCCAACTGGAAGAAGATCTAGGGTTTGTGAGTACAGTGCTCCTTGCTAAGTTATAGACAGAACGTATTCAGTTACTCTTGCTTTGAGTCTTGCAGAAGATCTGTGAATTATGTCACCAATGGAATTCTGTGATCATGGAGCATGGCAAACATGATATGAGAAAGCAAACACAAGGAAAATCAACTTGTTCCATTTTTCACTGTGCTTCCCTATATTTTACATGTTGGTGCATTTCTCACAGCAGTTTTATGTACATTTCTGAGTTAAAAATCAACATGTAAATCAATAGTAAGATTCAAGTCATATACATTAATTATTTCTTATGTTCCACACTATGGTTTTTCAGTGTAATATTTAAAGAGGGGTGTTTTTTGTTTCATTTGATCGAGAACTTTGCGTTAATTGTTTCATTAAGAAAAGGATTATACTAAAATATCAGGGATTGTACTAAATTGTTTTCTATTTATAATCATAGTAATTATTATTTTATGCATAGAAAGAGGTGCTGGACAAGGAATATATTCATACTACGTAGACATGTATGTAGTACATTATATTTATCATCTTATATGTAATTGCAAAGTATCCATGTTAAGTAACATTAAATGTTTTAAAAAGATAAAAAGGTGGTGTGATGTACATAGAAATCAGTATAGAGTTATTAATAGTATGCTAACATACTGTGCCCTAAAAATATTAATGTGAAATAAAGACTTTCTCATTCACAAATAATAAGTATTTTAAAAAAATATCATGGCTTCATGAATTGAAGACATTTTGACAGTCAAGTAATTTGCCCACAGAACTTATAGATACTCATATATTTTATAATGAAAATATTTACAGAGATATATCGAAATAAAGATATAATAGTAATATAATATGAATTATGGAAGGTATAATAAACACATTCTAAGCCTGCTGTTAAAAAAAATGAGATCCAAGAGTTTTTCTACTCGTAATAAATGAAATTTTCAAATGGTAAATGTTTTCTAACTATTGTATATGAATAATCAAGATACTATTTCAAATCTCTGTGGATTTTCATGCTTTAGAAAACATTTGTACCATGAGTGTCCTGTTTGTTTGGAGAGATTATACTAAATACATTATGAGGTCTCAGCTCTGGCTGACAGTTATCACAAAGAAACACTGTATTGAGCTATCTTTATCTGTGGAAAGCTGAATAGTTTTATGCTGCTGGTCCCAAGACCTTTCAAAGTAATTCGCCATCCACATAAATAAATCATACAAATTTCTAGGGAAATAATTCATTTCCCCTTTATTCTGAAGAAAGCAACACTCATGCTGGGTGGCTGACAGCAGGTGTTAATTCTGCAAGTTCTAATTTAACATAGCAGGTGTCAAATACACTAGGTATTAACTGCATGGTTGCTACAAAGTGATGACAATCACTAAATGAGCTTCAATCAGGTGGCCACTGGCACTCACAGGCCTTCTGCTCGATGTTATTACTCACCCGAACTCCATCCTCTGGGGCAGGAGCCCTTGGAAGGTTGCCACGAAGGAGTTTCTAGAGCAATGAGCCACTCCTCCTGGGATCTGAACTTTTTCTCCTACTCCGTCATTGTTTTCTCTTCTCAGTCACATCTGATATGACATATCAGGGTAATTATAATCATTTTAATTTTTAAAAGTGATGAATAATACCATAGGAAAATTGGCAGCAGCTGCTTCAAAATTAACTTCTTTCCCAAAATATTGCCAACCACCTGCTCCTATCCCATTCCACTCTCCACGACATACTAGTAATCTGGAAAACATGCACACACAAGCACTCATTGAAAACATACCATAATGTATAAAAAATGTAAATTCACAGAGGAGCAATTTGTTTGTCTTTTCCATTTAATCTATGTTTTAGATGTTGCTAAGCACTTCTTTCCCAAGCAGTTGTCTGGTTGGTAATAGGTAACTTCTGGACATTCAAAAAATTGATGACATTTTTATATATTGGCGATTCTAAGCACTTTGCTTAATTTATTGCCTGTGATTTCCTGTGTAGGTGTTTCCTGTTTAAGCTTGGCTATTTTATTTTATTTTATTTGGGGACACATCCCACCATGTTAGGGCTTTACTCTGGGCTCTGTAGCAGGGTTACTCCTGACATCCCTTAGGGGACCATAGGAAGTGCTGAGAATAATACCAGGGTTGGCTGCTTGCAAGGCGAGTTAAGTGTTTTTAACCCTTTACAGCTCTATGTTCTCTCCGGCCACAAGATTTGGTTATAAAAAATAAATAAATAAAAATCTTTGTTATAAATGTTTTCTTTGCACTATTTTTTCCCTTTATTTTATTTTTTTAAAGTTGTAGATTTACAATTTTTTTTTCTTTGGTTTCAATCATACAATGATCAGATACCCATCCCTCCACCAGTGCCCATCTTCCACCACCATGGATAATATCCCTCCCACCCCCATCCCCCCATCCCCCCTGTCGCTGTGGCAGGGCAATCCCCTGTGTTCTCTCTCTCCTTTTGGGTGTTGTGGTCTGCAAAAGAGGCATTGAGTGGCAAACATGTTCAGTCCATAGTCTACTTTCAACATGCATCTCCTCTCCTGGGAGGATCCTCCAAACATCCTTTATTTGGTGCTCCCTTCTCTATCTGAACTGCCCTTTCCTCTAGGATACCCGGCTGGCCTCTAAGTTATGGAGTAACCCTCCTGGTACTGATCTCAGCTATTCTTGGGTATTAATCTCATATTTTGTTACTTTATATCCCCCAGATGAATGCAATCTTTCTATGTCTATCCCTCTCTTTCTGACTCATTTCGCTTAGCATGATACTTTCCATATTGTACCACTTGTATGTAAATTTCATGACTTCATCTTTTCTAACAGCTACATAGTACTCCATTGTGTAGATGTACCAAAGTTTCTTTAACCAGTCATCTGTTCTTGGGCATTCAGGTTTCTTCCAGTTTCTGGCTATTGTAAAGAGTGCTGCAATGAACAAACAAGTGCAGATGTCACTTCGACTATACATTTTTGCCTCTCTGGGATATATTCCCAGGAGTGGTATTGCTGGGTCAAATGGGAGCTCAATTTCTAATTTTTTGAGAATCGTCCATACTATTTTCCAGAAGGGCTGAACCAGTGGACATTCCCACCAACAGTGAAGGAGTGTCCCTTTCTCGCCACATCCACGCCAGCATCGGTTGCTTTTGTTCTTTTGAATGTGGGCCAGTCTCTGAGGTGTGAGATGGTATCTCATTGTGGTTTTGATCTGCATCTCCCTGATGATTAATGATGTAGAGCATTTTCTCATGTGCTTTTTTGCCATTCGGATTTCTTCTTTGAGAAAGTTTCTGTTCATTTCATTGCCCCATTTTTGGATGGGGTTGGATGTTTTCTTATTGTGGAGTTTAACCAGTATTTTGTATATCCTGGATATCAACCCCTTGTCAGATGTGTATTCGGTGAATATCCTTTCCCATTCTGTAGACTGTCTTTGTACTTTGGTCACTGTTTCTTTGGAGGTGCAGAAGCTTCTTAGTTTAAGATAGTCCCATTTATCTATCTCTGTTTTCACTTGCTCGGCCAGTGGTGTGGCATCTTTGAAGATACCATTAGCTTCAATGTCATGGAGGGTTTTGCCAACTTTATCTTCAATGTACCTTATGGTTTCTGGTCTGATGTTGAGGTCTTTAATCCATTTTGATCTTACTTTTTTACATGGTGTTAGGCAGAGTTCTGAGCCTATTTTTTTGCATGTAGCCGTCCAGTGATGCCAACACAATTTATTAAAGAGGCTTTCCTTACTCCACTTCACATTACTTGCACCTTTATCAAAGATTAGATGAGCATATGATTGAGGAGAGATGTCAGTGTATTCAACCCTGTTCCATTGGTCTGCAGTTCTGCCTTTGTTCCAGTACCATGCTGTTTTAATTATTACTGCTTTGTAGTACAGTTTGAAGTTCGGGAGGTTGATTCCTCCCATTTTCTTTTTCCCAAGAATTGCTTTAGCTATTCGTGGGGGCTTATTGTTCCATATAAATTTCAAGAGTGTCTGCTCCATTTCTTTGAAGAATGTCATGGGTATCCTTATAGGGATTGCATTGAATTTATACAATGCTTTCGGTAGTATTGCCATTTTGACAATGTTAAGTCTCCCGACCCATGAGCAGGGGATATCTTTCCATTTCCTCATGTCCTCTTTTATTTCCTGAAGTAGCGTTTTGTAGTTTTCTTTGTACAGGTCCTTTACTTCCTTAGTTAAGCTGATTTCTAGGTACTTGATTTTCTGGGGCACAATTGTGAATGGGATTGTTTTTTTCATATTGCTTTCTTCTCTCTCACTGTTTGCGTATAGGAAAGCCATGGACTTTTGGGTATTGATTTTATAACCTGCAACTTTACTATACGAGTCTATTGTTTCTAGGAGTTTTTTGGTGGAAGTTATTGGGTTCTCTAAGTAGAGTATCATATCATCTGCGAATAGTGAGAGCTTGATTTCTTCCTTTCCTACCTGAATGCCCTTAATATCTTTTTCCTGCCTAATCGCTATTGCAAGTACTTCCAGTACTATATTGAACAGCAGTGGAGAGAGTGGGCATCCCTGTCTCGTCCCTGATCTTAGAGGGAAGGCTCTCAGTTTTTCCCCATTGAGGATGATGCTTGCTGTAGGCTTGTGGTAGATGGCTTTAATTATGTTGAGGAAGGTCCCCTCTATACCCATTTTGGCTAGGGTTTTCATCATAAAGGGGTGCTGGATCTTGTCAAATGCTTTCTCTGCATCTATTGATATGATCATATGCTTTTTATCTTTTCTTTTGTTGATATGGTGGATTATGTTGATTGATTTCTGAATGTTAAACCATCCTTGCATCCCTGGGATGAATCCTGCTTGGTCATGGTGTATGATCTTTTTGATGAGTAGTTGGATTCTATTTGCTAGTAGTTTGTTGAGGATCTTTGCATCTCTGTTCATCAGGGATATCGGCCTGTAATTCTCTTTCTTTGTGGTATCTCTGTCTGCTTTTGGTATCAGTGTGATATTTGCTTCATAGAAACTGTTCGGAAGTGTTTTTGATATTTCAATTTCGTGGAAAAGCTTAAAGAGCATTGGGAGTAAGTCCTCTTTAAAGATTTGGAAGAATTCACTAGTGAATCCATCCGGGCCAGGACTTTTGTGCTTGGGGAGACTTTTTATTACCATTTCAATTTCCTTGATGGTGATAGGTCTGTTCAGGTATTCCAGGTCTTCTTGGTTCAGCCTTGGGAGTCTGTAGGAGTCTAGGAATTTATCCATTTCCTCGAGGTTTTGATGTTCCGTGGCATAAAGCTTCTCAAAGTACTCCCTGAGTATCCTCTGAATTTCTGTGGTTTCTGTTGTAATGACCCCCTTTTCATTTCTGATTCGGTTTATTAGGGTTTTCTCTCTCCCTTTCTTTGTGAGTTTTGCTAGAGGCTTATCGACCTTGTTAATTTTCTCGAAGAACCAGCTTTTGGTTTCATTGATCTTTCGGATTGTTTTTTGGGTTTCCATCTCGTTAATCTCTGCTCTGAGTTTTATTATTTCCTTGCTCCTGTTCGGGTTGTGCTCCTTTTTTTGGTCCTTCTCCAAGCTCTTAAGCTGTGAGGTTAGGTTACTTAAGTGTGCTCGCTCCTCCTTCCTGAGGAATGCTTGTAGAGCTATAAACTTTCCTCTTAACACAGCTTTTGCTGTGTCCCATAAGTTTTGGTAACTCGTGTTCTCATTTTCATTCGTTTCTAGGAATCTTTTGATTTCCTCTTTGATTTCCTGTCTAATCCACTCGTTGTTCAATAGTGCACTGTTTAATTTCCAGGTGTTTGATTTAGTTTTCTGTTTTTGTGTGTGATTTACTTCTAATTTCAGCGCATTATGGTCTGAGAAGATTGTTGATACAATCTCTACCTTCTTAATTTTATGGAGGCATGTTTTGTGGCTCAGTATGTGGTCTATCTTGGAGAATTTTCCATGGACGCTTGAGAAGAATGTGTATTCAGCTTTTTGTGGATGAAGTGTCCTGTATATATCTACTAAGTCCCTTTCTTCCATTGTTTCCCTCAAATGAAGTATGTCCTTGCTAAGCTTGAGTCTGGTTGATCTATCAAGAGGTGACAAAGCAGTGTTGAAGTCTCCCACTAGTATTGTGTTGCTATTGATGTCTTTTTCCAAATCTATGAGTAGTTGTTTTAAGTACTTTGCTGGTCTCTCATTAGGTGCATATACATTTTTTATTGTAAGTTCTTCCTTTTGTACACATCCTCTGATCAATAAGAAATGGCCTTCACTGTCTCTTATGACCTTCCTCACTCTGAAATCGATGTGGTCTGATATAAGGATGGCTACCCCAGCTTTTTCATGGGAGCTGTTTGCCTATAGGATTGTTTTCCAGCCTTTGACTCTGAGTCTGCTTTGACTATTGAGATGCATTTCTTGCAGGCAGCAGAATGTTGGGTTCAATTTTCTAATCCATCCTGCCACTCTATGTCTTTTAATTGGTGCGTTTCGCCCATTGACATTGAGAGAGATTATTGTTATGGGATTTTGTCCCATTGTTCTGTGAAAATTTGGTGTATTTGAGGGGCCTTTCTTGCCTTAAAGTAGCCCATTTAGTTGTTCTTGTAACCATGGTTTTGAGTCTATGAAGTTCCTGAGCTGTTGTTTGTCTGTGAAACTGTGTGTTGTTCCTTCTATTATGAATGAGAGTCTCGCTGGGAAAAGTATTTTGGGGGAGGCATTTATTTCATTGAGTTTTTTTACTATGTCCCACCACTGTTTTCGGGCCATGAGGGTTTCATCAGAAAAATCAGCTGTGAATTTTAAGGATGCTCCTTTGTAAGAGATTTCTTTCTTCGATCTTGCTGCTTTCAGAATTTTGTCTCTGTCTAAGGTTTTGGTCATTTTGATCAGAATGTGTCTTGGGGTATTTTTATTCGGATTTCTTCTAGCTGGTACCCTTCGGGCCTCCTGAATGTGGTCACAAGTTTTCTTCAGCTCTGGAAATGTTGTAGCAATGATTTCTTTGACAGTTTCTTCTTCATCGAGGTTTTCTTCCTGTACCTCTGGGACTCCAATAATTCTTATGTTACCCCTCTTGGCTTCATCACAATCTTCTCTTGCCATCTGTTCCCGAATTGTGAGTCTCTTTTCCATTTTCTGCTCTTTTCTGGCGAGTCTCTGAACTTCATCTTCGAGCTCACTGATTCTGTTCCTAGCTGCTCTTACTCTGCTTCTGAGGCCTTCCACTGAGCTTTTCAATTCGCCTACGAGATTTTTCAGGTCTGACATTTCTGATTGCATTTTCCTCATTTCTGCCTTCAGATCCTCTTGTCTTCTATTGGCATTGCTTTCCATTGTTTCTTTTAATTCCCTAAGCATCCTAAGTAGCTCCCTTCTGAATTCCTTGTCAGAGAGGTTGTCTAACACTACAGTACTGTTGGTGTCATCTGGGCTAGACTCTTCAATATGAAAGTTTGGTGGGCTTTTGCATTGCTTTACCATTGTGAGAGGTGTGGTTTAGTCCTTCACGTTCACTGTTACTATTCTGCTTGATATGCAGTGTGAGTTGAGATAGGCTTATTAGTTATTGGCTACTGTGTTTCTAGTGGCTGAGCTAAAATAGAGAAGTTTCCATCTAAGAAGTTAGATTATGGTTCCTATGGCATATGTAGTGGGAAAATATTTCGAGGCCGCGTTAGCGGCCGCGGCTCCGGAAAGAGTCCCTGGCACTGGGCGAGGAGTTGGGAACGTCTCCTGTTTGGAATTGGAGCCGTTCAACTTTGTTGCCCAGAGCTGGGCCTCTGTGCCCATCCCACGCAGATCAGGGGTTGAAAACCGGCTGTCTAGGGGCTGTTTCTAGCTGCGCGTGCCCAGAGAGGGACCCAGGCCCTTGGGGGCGGGCTGTACCTGTTGGAATTGGAGCCGTTCAGCTTTGTTGCCCAGAGCTGGGCCTCTGTGCCCCTCTTTGCACTATTGAAACCACAATTGGCATCTTGTTTTTAATCCAATCTTTTCCCAGTAATTTTATTTTGTTCTTTCCTTTAGAAAAACAAATGATCAGGGCATCTTTTTTTTTTTTAGAATGATCCTAGGACATAGGCTGCTGCTGCCGCTGATAACCAGAATTCACTAAGATGTTAATGAATTCAAGATACAGACAAGAAAGACTGATGCAGAATATTTTTTAAGATAAGATTTGTGATGCATCTTACATAAACCAAAATTTCCTCAATCTCTGAGGATAAAACTGGATCTTAGAGAATTTTTAACATGGCATAATCCATTTTGTCCAAATCATCAGTTTTAAATTATTTGACATGTTATACTTGCAGGTAACATCTATGTAAAGTCTATTCCCTGTCACTTCTTTACTCTTCCTGTTGAGGTGGTTAACAATTGTTTCATAGACTGAATGAAAATTGAATTTATTAGGCTTTTGGGAACAGTGCTCAAATTCACATGCCTTATCATGAGGATACAGGCATCTGCAGTGATGTTTTAGATCAGTTTGAAGTAAAAGAAATGAGATGGGGTGCTGAGAGAGGTGCCACAGAGGGGTGAGGGTAAAAGTCAGCAGTAAGCATCTCAATGTTGTAGGGAGTGAATACCAATGTTGCCTTTTATTTTTCTCTAATCAACCAATAGGCAGTTTGTGACCCAGTGTGTGAGAGCCCATTTGTGATGTACTTTAGAGAGGTCTCACTTCATGAGCAAGAAGTAGGCATGGTGTCTTTGAAATGGAGATCTAAAAGTGTAATAAAGGTGTATTTTTCACATCATAAATGTATTTTATGTTAGATTCTCTTTCATCATGGAAAGTTCATTGTGTGGACAAAAAAGGACTGCTAAGAATCTATTTTAAAGGACTTCTAAACATAACCATCCAGCCCCCCAGCCCAAACTGAAATGAAACAAATTAGCTAGCTAAAACTCTCTTAGAGATTATCACATTTATGGAATCATGACATTCTAGTAATCTTTTTATATCTCAACGAGACACTGAGCCTTGATCAAAGTTTGGTAAATGGAAAATATGTTCCAAGGAAAGTCTCTGGCTACAAAGAGCAACCTAGAAATAGCTATTTTGCTTTTGTTTTATCCCTATGTAAAGGTAAAGGTAAAGGCCCTCCCGTTGATCGTCGATTTGCTCGAGCGGGCCCAGTAACGTCTCCGTTGGAGACTTTGTTGTTACTGTGTCTGGCATATCGAATACTCTTGGTAGCTTGCCGGGCTCTCCGAGAGGGGCGGAGGAATCGAACTAGGGTCGGCCATGTTGGCCGCTTGTAAGGTGAACACCCTACCGCTGTGCTATTGCTCCAGCCCTATGTGCATCTAATAATAATAATAATAATAATAATAAAACAGCTTCAGTTCTCTACTTGGTTTGTGAAAGCTTGTATGTAAATGGACATTGTGTCATATGCTGAAGACCAACTATGACAAGCAATTATGGTTTTATCAACATCTAGCTGTGACATATAATAGAAGTGAATTTGAGTCCATAACAATTTTATGCAATGTAATACTATTTTAAAGCAAAGTATAAGTTCTTAAAGAATTTAAATTATACATTTACTGTACAGTTCTTTTTCAAAGAATGAATTGTCCAATATTTCTTAAAACATATGAAATGCCTTACTGAAAAAAAATTGGGATTTTGGGGAATTTTATCATTGAGTAGATGGTATGAAGTTTCCCTGTGAAAACCTCAGTGTTATGGCCTACTGCATAGGCTGTTTACAAGGACCTCCATTGTATATTCAGAAAATTTTGATAAAAGCTTTCACATGCAGCATGTAACTGCATTTATCCTTAGCATATGAAAAAATGTACCTTGAATAGGGTAATCACTGAAATTCCATCTTGGGTAGGATCTGAAAATGATTTCCTAAGAAGTAACATATTTATTCTCCATTCTTTAGAATATTCTATATGACCTAATCTTAAGTTAATAAGCATACATCTCTTATCTTTATTGTGTTATTGATATTACTTTCTTTACAAGAGGTCAAATTATAATTAAGTGCTAATATTCTGAATTTTAGTCAAGGAAAGTTCTAATAATCTTCAAACATAAAGTCAACTCTAAGAACCACATAAAGATAAATTGAGATATGTCCTCACCACACATTTCGCTTGTTAATATGTATACATGTTTTGAAGTTCAGTAAAGCTATACTTATTATAAATGGGAAATAATTAGTATAACAAAGAGGCCTATGGTAAAAATAACCTCACCCCAACACTGAGCTTCAGAAAAGTAAGCAAGGATGTAGGATGCAGTATTGTTTTATCTTTACCAGGAATTGAAGAGTTGTGAAGACAAGTTCCTTCAATATTTTATTTTATATTATCATTCTTAAATAATGAAATGTGTCTTACTTATATTCAATTAAAAATATCTAAACTGACATCAACAGGTCACAAAGATTTCTCCCATACTGGATCCTGGCTGAGACCCCCCTATGGTGAACTTAAAAGGGAGATGCATTTTCTTGCCCTACCAAAACCCCAGCAACCACTGCCATGCCCACAGCAGACCTCTTCTGCTTCACTACTGAACTCCACAGAGATGATAATGTACCCAAAATTCCAGGTAGATGGGTTTTTTTTTTGGCTGACGTCTCCAGAGCTCTTGGAATCGGAATAGGTGACCTCCCTGAACCTCCCCATATTTCTGGAAGCCCTGGCACCCCCACCCACATTCTCCAATGCAGCCATGTGAGCTCATTTACTGGCCTTGTTCCAGAGATGCATGAATAAATCTCAGACAGATCAACTAGCTGAGAAGAAAAAACAAAAAGTCTAACCTTTTTAATAGGAAATTAATCAAGGTTGGCTTTTAACATGGGTTTCTAGTTCATAGAAGAAATGATGGATCCCTTGGATCCCTGTTGAAAGAAAATGAGTTACTTATAAAAACAGAATGAAATTAAGGAAAAACTTTAAAAAAACACTCACTTGTCCCACTTAGAGAACCTTTCTTTAAAATTTTGTGAAAATAGGTTCATAGTCTAATCAATCTATTGATTCTTTCCCAGAATGTTCTATGTCACATGTTTTTCATAAGTAATGTAGGTTTTTTCGCTAAGTAAGACAGACAGATAGGAAAATAGGTGGGCCTAAGTTTTTCTGATTATCAAAAAGGCAACAGAACATAACGAATAATTATTTTGTAAAAGAAATGCAGAATTTGCATGGAGTTTTAGGAAGAAAAATCAAATTTATCATCATGTAAGAAAATGTAGATTAAAAATGGAATATTTAATTTTAATTTTCCAATACAGTATGCACTTTTTAGGTAGATTTTTTCTCTTTTATTGCTTACCCCTCCCCTTTTCTTATTTCACAAATAACTCATTATAAAATTCAAGGGGAACTAAGAGTTAGGAATACCAGTTAATAGGTTAACTCTTGACCAGGATAAAACTTTGAACATACAGAATGAGAAACTACCTCTATTTCTTAAATGGAAATCCTAAGAAAACAATTTTAATTGTCCAATATAGATACAAGACGTTATTATGTTTCTTCCTTTACCTACTTTCAACAAGTCATTCTTATCCAGAGTGATAAGTTCCAACTATCATCGCCATAGTTGTTCTATCTCTATCCTAACTGACTCTACCTTTAGCACCTTAGGCAGGCTTCCAACTCTGGACCAAACCTCTTGGCCCATGTTTCTACTACCCTTGCGTATTAATCACATACTATGTTGTTTTTATGTTCCACAAATAGATGTAATCATTATCTGTCTGCCCCTCTCCTTCTGACTCATTTCACTCAGCATGATACTTGAAAACTAGACATACATAAAAATAAAAAAGAACTCAGATCTCTGTCTAATGTCAAGCACAAAAGTCAGAGCAAAGTGGATTAAAGATTTCAGTATCAGAACTCTAAGGCAAATGGAGGAAAATAGAGGCAAAATCTTCCGTTACATTGAAGGTAAAGGCATCTTTAAAGATGAAATACCATTGACCAAGAAAGTGGAAGCAAAGATAAACAAATAATAAACAAATAAAAAAAGATTAACAAAATTAAACTACATTAAACTAAGAAGCTTGTGCACTTCAAAAGAAATGGTGATCATGATACAGGGAAAGCCCATGGAATGGGAACAATTATTTACCCAATACCCATCAGATAAGGGATTACTATCCATATATATAAGAATTTCACAAGAAAAAATACTCACTCCATCAAGAAATGTGGAGAAGAAACAAATAGAAACATCCTTAAAGAAGAAATACAAATGGCCAAAAGGCATATGAAAAATATGCTCTACATCCCTTAGTATCAAGGAGATGCAAGTCAAAACAATAATGAGATAATAGCTTTAAACACAGAGAACAACAGATATCAAAAAGAACAAGCACAACCAGTGTTGACATGGAACATGGATATGGGGAAAATAGAGATTCTCATTAATTGTTGGTGGGAATGCTGACAGCTCCATCCAGCCTTTTTTTCGGGTGGGGGGAGCAATATGGGCATTCCTCAAAAAACTAGAAATTGAGCTTCCATATGATCCAGCAATACCACTTCTGGGAATAAACCCTGGGTGAACACAAACACACAGCAGAAATACCATCTGTACTTGTATATTCATTGCAGCACTGTTCACATAGCCAGGATCTAGAAACAACCTGAGCACACAAAAACTGACACCTGGATAAAGAAATGGTGGTACATCTACACAACAGAATACTATGCAGCTGTAAGAAAAAATGAAGTTATCTCACAAAAAACTTTTGACAAGTAATCAATCAAATCCAGCATGTAGAACGCAAATCTTAATTTTTTTGCTAAATATGCAATATTCAGATATTTGATTCCTTCATTTTTGTGAATTTTTAAATGGGCAATTTTGAACCACTGAGGTTGAGAAATATGAATTAATGATGGAAATAAAACACATTTCAAAGACTGCAAATGTTCTAGGAGCATGTCTTATTATGATTGAAATGATGAAAGTACTTCAAGGAGTGAAGAATGCATAATCAGTTGTAACAAGTGCAATTAAGAGAGAACTCAGATTGCTGACATAATTCCTTACCCTAACCCAGGAAAATTTTATCTTTTTACACTCACAAATTATTTCCCCCCTTTCTTATCATTATTTAATAAAAAATATTGTGCCATTAACTTAACAGTACACAAACACACAAAATATATCACATGTATTTTTTTCCTCTTCTCTAGCCACAGAATTATCTTTTCTGTGTTCCAGAATATTAGAAAAACTTGTCTTCTGGGAATGGCCAGTCTATAGTAATATGTCTGGCTCACTCTTGGTTCCTTGAAGTTGTTGTTTAAAGGTTTCCTTCCCCGGTGGATGATCACAAGTAACCTATTTAAAACTTAACTTGTCCACCAATGGCAATGCTTTAGATTATGCCCTTTTTTGTTCTGTATTTTACTCACTTTGAAAATACTACACATTTTGTTTATTTTTCATTGCATTTATTAGTCTGTGCTTAAAAATAAGATTCACAATATCATAACTTTTAATGCGGTTTTCTATTAATTCCTTTATATTTAGTGCACAGTAGACTACCAGAAATATTTATTGAATGAGTTAATGCAGTTTCAAGGAGGCAGTATAGTATGCTACTAAAAAACATGTCTTTAGAATCAGTGAGTCTTAATTCAGCCCCTTAGTGAGCTTGTGGGCAAGTTACTTTATGTCTTTGAACTTTTGTTCCTGGTAAATCACAGGATAAGAAAAAAGCCTACATTTATTTAGGGTCCAGAAAAAACACTGACATTCCTCTTATCCATTATTCTCCACAATTATGTAAAGATCAAATCTTGATAAATTCTGTGTGTGTGTGCATGTGTGTGCATAATAGAATATAACTGTTCAAAGTCACCATAATTAACACTTGGAGCAGAGATTAAGATTGACTCACATAGATAGATAGTTACAAGGGGCAAAATGCATGCTTCACAACTGTTACTACTGGACTCATACCCCATCAAATCATCACCTGTTTCCCTCCTCAAGGACAAGTGATTCCTGTGTAGTCCACAACCAACAGTTGGTGTGACCCCAAGACTAAAGCAAAACAAACTCAGAGAAAGATTAAGTCAAATCTAATCATTAATTTCCAAGGAGAAAATAGATACAAGGAAATAGAATAAATGGCACATAGTGAGAGGATAGGTTGGGCCAGAGATTGGAGGTAAGTAAAGACATAATAACTGATTAAAAAGAAGTTTCAGAGAAGTTTGAACCAGGAAAATCATAGTAATAAAAAATGTCACAAGAGAGCACAAGCTGCATTATTTTTAATGTGTTTCAATATGAGCTGAAATGACTTTTTAGATTTTTAGATTCTCAGTAGTAATTTGAATTGAATAGCGTAATTGATTATGGGATTACAATAAAGGTATTTTGATTCTAGAATTTTTCATGAAATACATACACAATGCACATCTTGGAGAACAGTTATAATTCAATGACTTATTTATTAATAGAGTGAAAAGTGATCATCCTGTTCCATGACAAGGAATTATATTCATACATTCAACCCTAATGTAAATTGTGTACTAGTTTTTAGAAACTATGTGTTAGTATAGAGACTGAAAAATGTTATCATTAGAAGACTGGTAGCTTGATGTCTAAATTATCTTCTCCTGTCCCCTGGGAAAGAAAAATGCAATTAGGATGACTAGAATAGGGTAAAAGAGTGTATCCATATTTAGAAAAGTAAATGGAAAGAATACTCCCCCCAGGCACTGGAGGAATTGTTTATCCCAAGGTGGGAGCCACAGCTGAGTGGTATGGCTTGGGTTACTGCTGGAGCATCTCTAGCTGGTCCCCATCTTTGGAGGGCTCTGAGGCTTCCATGCTATTGCACATCTCTGTCTCTGGGCGTTCCCCTGGTCTCCTAATGCTGTTCTGAAGACCTGTATGTGCACCACCAACTTGGGTTCTTTCCAAGATAACCTAAGTGAAACCAACCATGTGTGTGTATGTGAATGTGTATGTGAATGTATGTGTGTTGTGTATGTGTGTATCTGTCTGTGTGTTTGTGTGTGTGTGTGTGTGTGTGTGTGTTTCGGCTGAGTGGGTGGTCAAACCTGCAATACAGATAGAGTAACAGAGTGGATTCATGTCCTGTCCAGCTCTGGTGTTCTTGAAATAAGCAGGTCTCAAAACCAGGTATTATCATACTCTCTAAGCCATAGAAATCCTGAGTTTCAGCTTTCTTAGACTCTGAAAATCCACATTCAGGAGGCTTTGTTTCTGAACAGCACTTTCATAAATGTGTCCACATTCCCTCTAGTTCTTGGGCAGTTCTTTCTTACTACTTGGGTCTCCTACACTTGCTATCCTTCCTCCCTCCCTCCGATCCCTCCTTCCTTCCTTCGTTCCTCCCTCCCTTCCTCTTTCTCTCTTTTCCTTTCTCCCTTTCTTCCTTTATTCCTTTTATTGTTCCTTTGTTTCTTTCTAGCCTGCCTATTCATATTGGACATAATAGAAAAAACTTGAGTTGTGGTTCCTGAATAATGGTTGTATTTATTTTTATTTATAACTATTATTACTTTGATATGGGGACAACATCCAACCGTGCTCAGGGTTTAAACCTAACTTTGCTTTAATGCACAGGGAATCATATACATGGGGTAACAAACTTGGGTTGGTCACATGCAAAAGAAAGGGAGAAAGGGAATGAAAGAGAGGAAGAGAAAGAAAGAAAAAAGTCCTACTTATTTCTCAGGCCTCATGAATCTTATTTTTAAATACAGTTAATTTAATATAAATTTAGTAGCTAATTTAATATCAAACAATGTTGAGAAAAGGATATAGCTAGGTTTTTTTCTAAATTGTGCTTCTAAATATATTGTATTTGATGTGAGTGTTTTGCCAGGTTTCAACCCTATAACATTTCCAGAACAATTTGTTTCTTAATACCTAAAGACTTTCTCCATGATAAAGGTATGAATTAAAGACAAATAATAAATAATCAAGATATGAAATAAACTGAAAATGAGAAAGAGAGGACCCCAAGAATAAAAGGAGTAAGAGTTGGTAGTATCTAAGGCACATTTTATGCGTTAGTTTGGTGATTAGCTGTGAAAGATGAAGATAATGCACATCTAGAAGCTTGGCATCATCACTTTATCACGTAAGTGGAGAGAGAAGAAATACATAAACAAATAAAAATTTTAAAAAATCTAAGTAATTAAAATCAGAGTGACCTTTGGCTATAGTTTTAATTGTTATAATGCTAGCTTAATTATATATACACATGTATATACAGCAAAGTGATAGATTCTATGCCTATTTATTATATTCTTTTGTGCATATATGTTACATCTTCCTTTTACACTCATCTTATATTGGACACATGGCTATCAGATAATAATTAATGTCAGCTCTTAACTCTTTACATCATTTATTGTGTCAGCATTTTTCAAACTTTTATTTTTTGCCTGGGCTGGAGCAATAGCACAGGGGGTAAGGCGTTTGCCTTGCATGCAGCCAACATGGCCAACCTGAGTTCAGTTCCTCCACCTCTTTCAGAGACCCCGGCAAGCTACCGAGAGTATCTCGCCCACACGGCAAAGCCTGGCAAGCTACCCGTGATATATTCAATATGCCAAACACAGTAACAACAAAGTCTCACGATGGAGACGTTACTGGGCCCGCTCGAGAAAATCGATAAACAATGGGAGGATAGTGACCCAAATTTTTTGCCTATCTTCATTTTTGGAACTTAATGTTTCCCGTTAACTTTTGTTTTCTGGCTTTTTTTCTTTTTCTTTTTCTCTTTTTCTCCTTCTTCTCTTCTTTTGTTTGTTTTTTTTCCTGTGATCGGGCACACTCAGGAGTGCTCAGAACTTAATCCTAGTTCTGTACTCAGGGATCAATCCTGGCAGTGCTCAGGAGACCATAACAAACACAGAGTGGTTCTGTGCAAGTCCAAAGTCTCCCACATTGTGTAGATACTTTAGATTGTCCAGTGGAAGTTCTGTACTGAGCTTAATAAGATCTAAAATGATAGGATATTTTTAAGACCTGGATTTTTAGTGTTCACTATACTTCCATGGCAATGGAAATGAGTCACTGATACGGGTGACCGTGCTATGTTAAGTTTTAGAGCAGGCTGGAGCATCTGTTGCAGTTGACTGAGTTGGTTGAACTTTTAAGCTCTCTGACTTAACAACCGCAACAAAACAGAGGTGGCATGGACAAACACCAGCAGTTGTACTGGAATAAACTGTGGGCCAGCCTTGAGCAGATCAGAGCAGCACATAAGGATGTACACTGACAACCTCCAGTCAAACCTTTGTGGCAACTTCAATAGCCATACATTTCCAGATGGTAATGTTTCAGCTGTCACTAGACTTTCATGACTGTGGTGGCTGGGTTGATGCCCAAGGGACCTATGCTAGGCAAACTCTCTAGAATGAAGAGGAAAGTTAGAATCAACCTTCTAGTTGACAACATAGCACAAAAGCCAAGGCTGACAGAAAGCAAAGTCGGACTAATAATTGGGTTAACAGAGAGAACAGCAGGTAGTGGACCCCTTGCAAAACAACTATACTTCCCTTGGTCCACAGAACCCTTTATGTCCATTGAATTCCACTTGCTTACTAGCCTTCAAGTGCTTTCGGTGAGGACCTGACCTATTTGTCTGCCAGATATACGCAATCTAAAACACATTCTTTTAGCCTAACAGCTGACTCAGTAATTTTTTAAGGATTGGAGGCACTCTTTAGAACTCTGACCTTTGGGTATATTCCTTTAAGGAGAGATCCAAACTGGTGTCCTCAGACACGGCTGTTAGCTGGGTGATAAAGGTGGTGATTGCCAATCATTTTCACTCTATTTTTTAACCCTTGCCTTTGGCCCCATGTTTATAGATAAGGAACTGTGGATTTGGGAAGTATCATTTTCAACACTATCCCATTCACATCAGGGTTTATTTTCACACCTTGAAAATATCTTCCTGATTGCAGAATGTCAGTCAGAATTGCATGCATTTGTTTGTTTTCAAAGACATCTATTTTCAATTTGATTGGATGTTTTCTTTTTGCTTTTAGCTGAAGGGAATTTGTTTCTTAGGTTTCCAGTTATTTTCTGGATTGATTGATCTCTGCTTTAGTGTAGAACAGATAGAGATTCTGCCTATCCATGCCTCTTGGTCCCAACTCCCAACTTCTATAACTGATTTTATCTGAATGAAGAGACAAAATTAAAATTTTTAATCAAAAAGTTAAATATTTAATTGAATTATTTTGAGGGTACTTAACTTATTCACTTCCAGTTACTAAAATAAGCCAAAACTAACCAACAAAGTTTTTATCAAGCGGAAATTGTTCAGTGAAGATAAGTGTTCTGAACAGCATAATCCCCATTATATGGGAACTAATTTACTTATATTTACATAGATTTATCAAAAAGTGCACTTCTTCATGCAAGAAATGCCGAACTGTGTCACTACTTATTTTTTTTCAGAATAAAGCCTTGATAGTACTCTCAGACTTAATCCTAACTCCTCAAGTAAAATTACTCTTCTTAATTGACTTCTTTATACTTTTCTGGCTTTTTTGTTGTTGTTATACATATTTGGTTCATTAACAAATCCTAAATTAGGTACAGCATATAGGGGTTTTGCCTTGCAAGCAGCCAACATGCGTTCAATCCCTGGTATCTCATATGGTTCCTGAGCCCACCAAGAGTGATTCCTGAGCACAAAGCCAGGAATAAGTCCTGAGCATCTCTGGGTGTGGCCCCTAAACAAAAACCAACTACGAAAATGTGGTATTTTATGGTGGACAATCATTATTTTAATATGAAAATATCTTATTGGTTTCTAAAAATTAGTTATGGACATTTTCCACAACTTTTATTAGGATGAGTAAAAGATGTTAATCTGTTCAATGACGCTGGTGGGAAATTGTCTTACTACAAAATTAGTACAAAAATGAAAAATGAAAATTAAAAATTAATGGAAGATAGCTTATAGCCAGTAAAGCCTAAAACAAGTGTAATATGCTTTATTCTAGGAAAGGAGTTTTGATATTGATCAAAGAATTAAACAAAGAAATAAAAGAAGCAAATAAGCAAAGGACACTCATCAAATGAACAGACAGAATGGAAATGATGTCATACAGTATGTATGTGAGTTCCTGCATGTTGGGTGAGTGATGTGGTGATAATTCTAAGGAGAGGTTATGGTATGCTTGAAGAGGTGGAAGGAAAAGTTGAGAATATTTGTATCAGTAAAACTTTATCTCCCAGCTCTATCATGATTGTGACGTGATGTGAAGGTGTTATCTCCTTGAAAATGAATACTCTTTGAGTCACTTTATCAAATGCATATAGTCAAGCCAACACCAATTATAAAGAAAACAGACTGCCCTGTCTTTCTCCCCTGTGCTGCTTTTACTTAAATAGGCATTCAGGTGGAAAACTGCCAGCCTTCTGCCCTGGGGCTTATGCAGTACACCACAGATGTCTGGCTCAGATTACAAGCATATACAATGGCAGCGATGCCAGGCTGAGACTGAGAATTTCACTCACATTAACATGAAGCATAAAAGTTTAAACAGTCACCTGAAACAGGTTGAGGGTAGCTTTGGCAGAATTAAAGTAGATCATGTCTCCTCTCCTAAAAGCAGTGTTCTTTTAAAAATCTATTCATCACTGTAGTGAGTTGGTAGGGGAAAAAGTGCCAAAGATGGAGATGGAAGAACAATTGATAATGACAATAGTCAGGCTATAATTTGACATTAATGAATAATGATATGTACACATATGTTCCTTTTATAGGTAATAGAAGTTTAACCTTTCACACACAAACAATAACAATTTTAAAAAATGTTTCCAGAATACAGTATACTAATTTGTTAATTATATAGCAGAATGAATTTAATATAATTGTGAAGCTTTCCACTAAAGTTAAATACATATATTTTGCCATTTTATTGTGAAGTATGATAATATCAGATGGCATAAGAGCAGAGTGACTTGCAGCTCTGTAGGAAAGGTCATACTCAAGTGCTCTCAGTTTTTGTACCCTCAACATGTCAGCTATATTCTATTGTCTGTATAAATAACCAGCAATTTTAAGCCCAATTCTAATTTCCCTTTTTCATTTCTGTTGAATCCTGGGAAACTAAGTAACTAATATAAGAAAAAAATGACTAAGAACTATTAATGTATTTTACCAAAAGTGCACTATTTCTCTGGAGAAATGCCATGGATTACTCACTCCCTCATAAATTAATGCAACATATGTCTATGGGTTAATCCTACTTCCAATTAATATTAGTATGTATACAAAGAGGGAACTACAAAAAGAGTAATATTAGCCTGAACTAAGAAAATTAAAATATAAGCATAAATTATTGATTCTTAAGTTTATGTTATAGATCAGGAATTTCATATGAAATCACAAAAACCTTTAAAAAACAAATAAAACTAACAAGACTAAAACTGCATCTTTCAAAACGTAATGCCTATGAACCTTCGACTATATTATGCATGATACACAAAATTTAATCTCTCATCCTACTTGTCCCTCTTTCCTCTGAACTTCTTATATGCTCATAAGAGTGTTGAAAGGGATGTTGAAGAACAGATATTCTGAACAAAGATAAAATGAAAACGGTCTTTATATTTTATTCCTATACCATTATTGTATAATGGCTAACTTGCCCTCAATTTTAAGTTTGTGCATTCACTCATTCAATATGAGTATTCAAAGCAAAATTTTATAGAGTTAAGAGAGCCCCAAAGATGATAGCTAGATGATAGTTATTTGGGATGGCATTGACCTTTGGGGAGTAATCTTCTGCTCAACTGGTTGATTGTTTATTAACATTGTGAAAGTTAAAAAAAGCAATAAGCATATAAGGGCAAGGCAGTGAACAGAAGGAATGCAATAGGGTCAAGAAGTACTACAAACAGGTGTGTGCAGTCAACCTTGCAGAGGGCCTGGTTCAAGCCATATGGATGTTGAAGCATTTGCTCTAAGCAGCATGTTCTGTAGAGCTTCCTGTGGTGAACCTCACACCTTAGGAATAGATGGCAAAGCATCTGAAAAAGGGCAGGACCAAACCTTAGGGATAATTATGTAAGTGGGTTTATTGAATTTTGCTGATAAAATTCTACAGAGTTTTCTTTATAGATACAAGCATAATTAGAGATACCAAAATATAAAAGCAGAATATCTTCTATTCCAGGAACTTTAGAAATCAATCAACTATTAATAGTAGATTTCTTTATATATGAAACAATTTTCTTCATGCATTGTGTTTCTATATTCTTCAAGTTTAGCTTACTTACTCTATTTTCCAAATAGACTGTTCACTTTCTCTTTAAAATATTAACTAATAGCAATATTCAAAAAACCATGTTTGACAACAAGTATATTTGAAGCCAGTAAGATCTCTCTTACCCTAAATCAATTCACAACATGTTCTAGAATAAGTTTATGCTTCAAAAAGCAAAGCAAAATAACATAATAAGTAAACTATTAAGATTTGCCTAATGCTTTTTGCTTCAAGATTGGAATAAGGGGATATTTGCAAAACAAATCCCAGTATTCTGAGCAATACATGTACTTTAAAGTCTCTCTCACATCCCTTTATGTTTTGTGATATTGATGTAAAAAACCTTCTTGATCTGATATTCTGACCAAATTGATTGGATCTGCATATAAAAGCCACCAAGCAAGGAAACAATGAAGACTTCAGTGAATACTGAGTTTTGCTAAAATTTTTCTTAAATGAACTTCACACTCCTTCTCTTGTCAAGTAAAGATGAGAAGCACATTATCACCATTATTCATCCTTGCCATGGGCTGAACTAGGTGTAATGGCCACAGCTGTTAAGATATACTGCAATCACAGGAAGCAATGAAAATTATCTATTGTTTGGCTCACATTTACTTGATGGGAAACAAAGTTCTCTAGATCTGAGTCATTGAACAATTGCTCTTGAGAACAATAGGAGATATTAATCAGACATATTCCAATGCCTCCAGTGAGAGAATGTGAATAATAAAGTGATTAATAAGAGACAACAAACCTTTGAATCCTTGTCAGCATTTGCATGCAGCACGCTTGACTAATTTAATGAATTAATATATCCTCCAGGAAAGCCTGGGAGCCAATATTAACTTCAACAGGGTCACACCTTATTTTCAAGAGTTTCCTAGCTCTGTGCTAATTCCCTGAATTGGTATGCAAGCTAGAGTTGTTGATTGAACATTCACTGCAGAGCAGAAATCTAAACATTAAAACATATCACAACCTCGTGGGCTGTCTGTGAAATGCTAGACAGACAATGTCAGTTTTGATTGAGTTCTTCTTCTTTCAGAAGCAATTTAGCACATGCCAACTTACTTAAACAACAACAGAATCTGTGTCGCCCTGGCTGTAATGAAATCTTGAATGAAAAGCTCTACAAAGAAAACAGGCGATAATACAAAACAAGTTTATCAGGGAAACGTCAAGGAGGGAACCGTGATTGTGAAAGGACATTCTTCTTCCACACAATCTTGGAGCCAGGCAGAACTTACTGCCAAAAAAGATAACTTAATAATAATGAATCAGCTTTGCTTCCCTGCAAGAGATATGCCAGTATTAAAATAGCGTCTAGCAGCCAAGTACCCAAAACATGGCAGCACATTAAAGTCAGCCATAAAAACAGTAAATGGTCTAAGAGAGCTATTTAAGGAGACAAGCATCCTCATCTAAATTGCTATATGTTAAAAGGAGTATTTGAGTGGGCAGAGGGAAGGAGTCTAATTGTCTCCTGCGAAAGCGAACAGCTTTAAATGGGGCCTATGGGAAGGCATTAGATATAAAGGAAGGGAGGGACTGGATAGTCCTGGTTTTCTTTGCTTCTTCAGCAGTTCCTATCTTAAGACTTTTCATTACTACCCGCTATTTTGTTGTAAAGTTTCTGTGGCTGGTTGTTTAGAAAGTAAGTCTAAGTTCAGTCCCGTTACATCGTTTCCCCCCCTACTTTTTTCCTGCTTAAGAATGAATTTTCCTCAGTCACACTTCACAGATCATGGCTTCATAATCATACACAAGGATGCCCTCTGCAGCTGAATGCTGAAAGGGAAATGAGAAGGAAATGCCCACACGTACAAACACACACACATGCGCGCGCACACACACACGTACGCACACACACAAGTGTATGTACAAACATGTGAAAGTATCTAAGGCACCCTGTCCCTTTCTGAGATCACTGAAGACTCTCAACTGCTTTAGAGTCAATCGATTTTTTTCCAGACTGTAAAAACATTTTTTAAATAGCAATTTTTGGGAATTTTGAGGGAACCCTTACTTCTCATCATGTTTTTGATGCACTAGAAACAAGGATGTTCCTTCCATATAAAATTGAAAATTGGAACATAGTTTGCATCGAATATTATGGTATTTTTCATGAAATCCCAATAGTGAGGCTCTGGCCCATGCTCCCTTCTACCAAATAGGTGAACACACATGCACAATGTTTTTCTTACTGAACCCCCCTCCCCACCTGAAATTAGTTTGTAGATTACCCAAAGCTGCCATATAATCAATGCTAATAAAAGAAAACACAAGGAGATGGAAAGATGTTCCCTGTTCATGAGTTGAAAAATCAATTTGTCAAAATGACCATCCTATCCAAAGTGATATAAAGAATTATTGTTAGTACCTATTTAAATTTCAATGTCTTTTTCATTGAAACAAACTAGTAAAATATGTGGAAAAAATTAGTAAAATTTGTATGGGACCATAAAACATCCTGAATAACCAAAGAGATCCTAAAGAGGGGCAGGGGAATTATGAACACTTTATTTCCCAATTTTAAACTTCACTACAAAGCTATAATAATCAAAACTGTGTGACACCAATATAATGATAAACCTGTAGAACAGAATTTACAGTCTTGAGTTAAAGCCCAAATTTATGGAAGTCAATCTATGACAAAGAGCTATGTATATGAAGTAGATCAAAGAAAATCTATTTAACAAATGTATTGGGAAAACATTCCAGAAGGAAAGAGATCATAAAACTTAGAGCAGAAATCAATGACATGAAAACCAAAAAAAAAAAAAAATCCGAAAGATCAATGACACTAAGAGTGTTTCTTCGAGAAAATAAACAATATAGATAAATCACTATCAAGACTCACAGAAAAAAACAGATAGAGAGAACCCTAATAAACTGAATCAGAAATAAGAATGGAGATATCACAACAGAAACCAAAGAAATTCAAAAGATCATCAGAGACAACTTTGAAAGTCTGTATGCTATGAAAAAAGAGAACCTAGAAGAAATGGATAAATTCCTGGAGTCCTATAATCTCCTAAAGCTGAGTCAAGAAGATATAGAGTAGCAGACTAGACCTATTAACATCAAGGAAATTGAAATTGTAATCAAAAGTCTTCTCCAAAAACAAAAGCCCAGGCCCAGATGGATTTACTAGCGAATTTTTCCAAACATTTAAAGAGGACCTATTGCCAGTTCTTCTCAAGCTTTTCCAGGAAATTGAAAAAACAGAAACTCTCCAAACAGTTTCTATGAAGCCCATATCTCTCTATTACCAAAAGGAAACAAAGACACCACAATTAAAGAAAACTACAGGCCGATATCCCTGATGAACAAGGGTGTGAAGATTCTCAACAAAATAGTAGCCAAAAGAATTCAACAACTCATCAAAAAGATCATACACCATGACCAAGTGGGATTCATCCTGGGCATGCAAGGATAGTTTAACATTCAGAAAACAATCAACATAATCCATCATATCAACAAAAGAAAAGATAAAAATGATACGATCATATCAATAGATGCAGAGAAAGCATTTGACAAGATCCAGCACCCATTTATGATGAAAACCCTAGCCAAAATGGGGATAGAGGGCGCTTTTCTCAATATAGTTAAAGCCATCTACCACAAACCTACAGCAAAGATTATCCTCAATGGGGAAAAACTGAGAGCCTTCCCCCTAAGATCATGGACAAGACAAGGATGCCCACTCTCTCCACTACTGTTCAATATAGTACTGGAAGTACTTGCAATAGCGATTAGGCAAGAAAAGGATATTAAGGGCATCCAAGTAGGAAAGGAAGAAATCAAGCGCTCACTATTTGCAGATGATATAATATATACTTAGAGAACCCTAAAACCTCTATTAAGAAACTCCTAGAAACGATAGACTTGTATAGTAAAATGGCAGGCTATAAAATCAATACTCCAAAGTCCATTGCTTTCCTATACACAAATAGTGAGAGAGTCGAAAGTGACATGAAGAAAACAATTCCGTTCACAATTGTACCCCAGAAAATCAACTACCCAGGATTTAGCTTAACTATGGAATTATAGGATCTGTAAAAAGAAAAGTACAAAATGCTGCTTCAGGATATAAAAGAGGCTGCTAGGAAATGGAAAAATATCCCCTGTTCATGGATCGGGAGAATTGACATTGTAAAAATGGCAATGCTTCACAAAGCACTGTAAAAATTCAATGTGGTCCCTATTAGGATACCCATGACATTCTTCAAAGAAAAGGAGCAAACACTTCTGAAATTTATATGAAACAATAAGCCCCTATGAAGAGCTAAAGCAATTATTGGGAAAAAGAAAATTGGAGAAATCAACCTCCCTAACTTCAAACTCTACTACAAAGCAGTAATAATTAAAAGAACATGATACTAGAACAAAGGCAGAGCCATAGACCAATTGAACAGGGTTGAATATACTGATATATCCCCCCAAGCATTTGATCATCTAATCTTCGATAAGGGTGCAGGAAAATTGAAGTGGAGCAGGGAAAGCCTCTTTAACAAACTGTGCTGGCAAAACTGGACAGCTAAATGCAAAAAAGTGGGTTTATATCTCTGCCTAACGCCATGTACAAAAGTAAGATCAAAATGGATTAAAGACCTCAACATCAGACTGGAATCCATAAGGTTCATTGAAGACAAAGTTGGCAAAATCCTCTATGATATTGAAACTAACGGTATCTTTAAAGATGTCATGCCACTGGCCAAGAAAGTGAAAACAGAGATAGACAAATGGGACTATCTTAAACTAAGAAGCTTCTGCACCTCAAAAGAAACAGTGACCAATATACAAAGACAGTCTACAGAATGGAAAAGGATCTTTATCGAATACACCTCCAACCAGGAGTCAATATCAAGGATATACAAGGTATTGGTTGAACTCCACAAGAAGAAAACATCCAACCCCAGCAAAAAATGAGGTGATGAAATGAACAGAAACTTTCTCAAAGAAGAAATCCAAATGACTAAAATGCACATGAAAAAATGCTCTACATCATTAATCATCAGGGTGATGCAAATCAAAACAACAATGAGATATAATTTCACACCACAGAGACTGGCCCACATCCAAAATAACAAAAGAAGCCAGTGCTGGTGCGGATGTGGCAAAAAAGGGACCCTCCTTCACTGCTGTTGGGAATGCTAACTTGTTCAACCCTTTTGGAAAACAGTATGGATGATTCTCAAAAAACTAGAAATTGAGCTCCCATTTGACCCACTAATACCACTCCTGGGAATATACCCCGGAGAGGCAAAAAAGTATAGTCGAAGCGACATCTGCACTTGTTTGTTCATTGTAGCACTGTTTACAATAGCTAGACTCTGGAAAAAGCCTGAGTGCCCAAGAACAGATGACTTGTTAAAGAAACTTTGGTAAATCTACACGATGGAGCACTATGTTACTATTAGAAAAAATGAAGTTGTGAAATTTACTTACAAGTGGTACTACATGGAAAATATCATGCTAAGCGAAATGAGTAAGAAAGAGAGGGACAGACATACAAAGATTGCATTCATCTGGGGAACATAAAGTAACAATATAATAGACTAACACCCAAGAATAGCTGTGATAAATAAGAGGAGATTTACTCCATGGCTTGGAGGCCAGCTGCACACTCTAGGGGTAAATTCAGCTCAGATTGAGAAGCGAGCACCAAATAAAGGGTGCTGGGAAGATCTTCCCAGGATGGGAGATATATGCTGATAGTAGACTATAGACCAAACATGACTGCCACCCAATGCCTCTTTTGCAAACCACAGCACCAAAAGGAGAGATAGAACAAAAGGGAGTGCCATGCCACAGAGGCAGGGTGGGGTGGGAGGATGGGGGGGTGGGAGGGATACTGGGATTGGTGAGGGTGGAGAATGGGAGCTGGTGGAGAGATGGGTACTTGATCATTGTATAACTGAAACTCAAACACAAAAATTTGTAAGTCTACATCTGTAGCTCATGGTGCTTCACTAATAAAAAATAAATAAATAAAAAGAATCACACAATAAATAAATAAATGAGAACATATGAATGATCAACATGAAGAAATGCTTATGATCATTTATGATTGGGAAAATTAAAATTGAACAGCAATGAGATACCACATGGCCATGACTGTGGCCCATATTACGTGGTGTGTAAACAACCAGAGAAAGAAACCCTCATTTACGGTCTGAGAAAATATTCTCTGGCCCCGCTCCTATGAAATGCAATAGATATATCAATTTTTAAAAATATGAATATAACTCCCAGAAGACTAAAATTTACCAAGTCTTTGTATCAATCCCTGAAACCGTAGCACTGTAGCACTGCCCTCCAGTTGTTCATTGATTCTCTCAAGCAGGCACCAGTACTGTCTCCATTGTGAGACTTCTTGTTGCTGTTTGTGGCGTATCGAATAGGCCATGGGGAACTTGCCAGGCTCTACCATGTAGGCGCGATACCCTCTGTAGCTTGCCAGGCTTTCTGGGAGGGACAAAGAAATTGAACCCTGGTTAGCTGAGTGCAAGGCAAACACCCTGCCCTACCCGCTGTGCTATCGCTCAGCCCTGTTCCTGAATCACAAAACCTTATTTCAAACGGATTTGTATTTACTGCGTACATTGATGCACTTATTGCAAAAACCATGATATGGAAACAACCCAAATCTGAATCGCAGATGTAAGATCGAGTTGAAACGTGAGACAGTTCTAAGAAAGAACAAAATCATGCAATTTGCAGCAGCAAATGGATGGTACTATTATGCTGAGTGAAGTCAGCCTGCCAAGAGTGATCCTTGAGCAAAGAGCCAGGAGTAATTCCTAAGCATAATTTGGTGTGGCCCAAAACAAAAGAAAACAAAAATAGTTATGTCCCTTCAGATTCTTTAATAAAGGAACTTTCATAAATTGTCACAAAAATATTCTGTATGATTATGTAGATTTCTTGGACGGTTTTTCCCATAAATTTTTCAGACCAACAGAAAAATAGAGATTTAAATTTTTCCTTTCTATTCTATATGCTTTCATTTTCTATTGATTTTTGAGTAACTAAAACTTATAGTACAATATTGTAAATGCTTTACTCTCAGTTCTGGGGAAAAGAGGCATTTGTTTTGTCATTACAAAGTATATCTGCTGAATTTTATAATCATTAATGTGGATATTTCATCAATTATTTTTTCTGATTAACTAATATGTTCATATGATATTTCTTCTTTGACTTGCCAAGAAGAATTGGGTTTATAAATTTCAAAAATAGTTAGGTCTTAATTAATCAAAATAATTTGCTTACTAATCAGCTTATTCAAAAGTCACTAAATTATTATTGCAATTAATATGGTAAAACTTATTTTTCTTATCTGTATTCTTATTATTTGCAAACTTATTCTCATGCATGAGTTTGCTTTTTAAGAATACACTTTTCCTTCTTTTTATTTTATTATTGTTATATTTACAATTATTTTCAAGAAAGCCTTTGTTTATTTCAAGCATTTGTCTTTATGATTAACAGGGGAGAAATTGCTTGATTAGAACAACCATTTCATTTTTTAGTTCCATTTTTTAACAAAGGACACAGATTGGTTGCTGAGTTAAAAACAGGAAAGATAAACTTCTTAATATACAAATAAAGAGCAACTAAAGCATTATTCTGTATCTGCTCTGCAAGCTTGCTTCGTGCATATTTTAGATAGTTAAATATTGTAAATTTCTTTACAAAAGTGTCATGTATGATACCATTGGTGACAAGTAGTCTCCCAAGAATGAACTTCCATTCCTGGAGAACGTCCATGCTAAACAAAACTTAGTGTCAAAGTCAGCTGTTCAAGCGTACTTAAATATTTCCAGAAAGCAGAAAGAAGATAATGTGAAATCATGTAAGTGTTCAGGGATCTCCCACACTCATAAATCATAACTGAAAAACAAAGTCAGCCCTGGGCAAAACTAAAGAAAGAAGGAAAGAAGTGGGTTTTTTGTACTCCCTCCACCCCCCACATTCTAATTGAGTTTCTCTCGTTTCTGGGTTTCTGTGCAAAATCTAATGTTATCATTTTTATTTTTAATAGAACAGCAGCCCAACTCAGAGAATCTATGAATGTTGTGTTACTGACCTGCCAAGGCCTGCTTCTGAAGCAGAGAAAATTTTCCTACCTTTAGCATTATTTCCTCAGGGATCATGCAGCTAAAATCACAAAGACACAAGGACTGCTAAATAAGAGTTAATCAGAGCAACATTGAAGTGCATATTTTTAACTTTCTCTCTCCTTTTCTTTGGTTTTGCGCCATACCTGGTGGTGCTCAGACCCTACTCCTGGCTCTGTGTTCAGGGGGCATACTCAGCAGACTCAAGGGACCGTATAGGATGTGGGGAATTGAACCGGGAGAGCCGTGTGAAAGGCAAGTGTCCTATCCACTGAACTATTGCTTCAGCCTCATTGAGCTATAAAGGCTTTCAACAGCATTCATTGTGATGCTTTTGGCATATAATGCTAGTACATTACAACAGTGCCATTATCTATCCATCATTGGTTCTAGAGCTCTCTCTGCTGACCCCTCCCACCATTTTATATGAATGGAATATTTGTGTTTCAATGTCTGATGGAGTCTGCTTAATGTGTCACTTTCAAGTTTCATCTACATTATCAAAAAAACAAGGTTTCATCTTCCTTTTTAAAATAAAGCACTGGAACTCATTGACTATATCTGATGAAAATACCCAAGAAAGTTTAACAAATGAAGAACACAGCATTTAAGTCTTGAATAGTGTTCAGATTCTTGTCTATTTTCTGTTTCTCATTAAGAAATATGCCTTGGTGTTGTAAAGATAGTACTACAGGTAGGTGGCATTTGCCTTGCACAAGTTTGATCTGGGTTCCACCCCTGGATCCCCATGTGGTCTCCTGATATGACGAGCAGTAATTCCTGAGCATTGTTTGTGGCTCAAAAACAAACAATAACATAATAACAGCCACCAAATAAACTCTCACATTATACAAGTAAAAGTTTGGTTTTATTTAAAATCAGTTTTCCTAATAACCATCTTTGGCTCTGTTGCGGCAACTTGGGAAGATGCTGTCATTGACAACATTGATGAGGAATACGATCGAATGATTCAGCACCTCCGTGATAGTGCGAGGAATGACAAGAGAGAGATAACCACAAAAAACGCCTTTCTTCGAACACCCTTGAACTTATTCACCAAAGTGAATTGGCACATGCCTCGGGCAACTGCAAGCGAACTTACGAGCTGGCAAAACAGTGCAGAGAAGTGATCAAGGATGACCTCAAAAAGAGAAGAGCAGCAGTGCTGGTAGATGCAGCAGAAGCCGGGAAAAGCATTCGTAATGCCGTCCTGTCCTTCACCAACTACAAGACCAAGATGACTGCCCTCTGACATCCTGATGGATCTATGACATATTCCAGAAGGACAATGGAGAAGATTATTCATTACTTCTACTCAGATCTCTTTAATAGCCACGTCCACTTGCCCACATACCAAATTCCACAGGATGGACATGTCATTCCCAATGTTCTCCCTTCAGAAATCCAACACACCATTTTGCAAGTAAAGAAACAAAGAGCACCTGGCCCAGACAAGGTCAGACCTGAACACCTGAAGAACTTACCATCAGTACTCATTAATATACTGGCTTGGCTCTTCACATGCTACCTGTCTGAATGCAAGGATCCATCCCAATGGAAAACCAGCAGGACTGTACTACTATACAAGAAGGGAGACATCGGCAACTATCGCCCAATCTGCCTATTGTCTGTCATCTACAAACTGTTCACTCGAGTCATCCTGAATAGGATTGTCAGAACACTAGATGAAGGACAACCATGAGAGCAAGCCAGGTTCTGAAAAGGATTCAGCACGATAAACCATATTCCGAGGCATCAAAAATCAGATGGGCTGGACACGTAATGAGGTTTAGAGATGACTGCTGGACTAGAGCCAATACTGACTGGATTCCACAGGACGTCAAGCTCATTAAGATTTCTCGGGAGTTCAAGATGCCGCTCTGTCAAATGTACATTGATTTAAAGAAGGCCTTTGATTCTTTTGAAACTGAAACGATCATCCAAGGCCTAGTCAAAGGCTTCAAACTCAATATATCAGCATCCTCTGTGAGCAGTATTATGGATTTACTACCAGGAAACTCACCATTCTACAAGAAAATGATTATTCATGTCAAGAAAGGGGTTCGGCAGGGTGATACCATTTCATCAAAACTCTTCAGTGCCACCCTCGAGAACATCATGTGATGACTGGAATGGGAAGGAATGGGCATAAAAATAGATGGTCGGCAACTATACCACCTCCGCTTTGCTGATGACATTGTTCTAATAACACCAAATATTAGCCAAGTAGCACAAATGCTAACCAACTTCGACAATGAGTGTGGAAAGGTCGGATTACAACTGAATCTCACAAAGACAATGTTCATGAGAAGCAGTCTTGATCCTGACATTCCATTCACTCTCAATGGAACGACCATCTCTGAATGCAACAGTTGTACATACCTAGGTCGAGAAGTCAACATGACGAATTACCTGGCACCTGAGTTATGCAGGAGGAAGAGAGCGGCTTGGAATGCCTTCAAGAGCGTTGAGGAAATAACTAAGTGGACAAAGAACCTCTAGCTCTGATCACAACTCCTCAATTCCACTATTCTTCCTGCATTAACATATGCCTCAGAGACCTGGGCCCTACAAAAACAGATGAGAATGCTATTTGGATCTCTCAAAGAGGAATCGAAAGAGCTATGCTTGGAGTATCATGCTTCACTCAAATGAGAGATAGAATCCGGAGTTCTGATTTCCGTAAACGCTCAAGAATCAGGGGTGCTGTCTCATTTTCCGAGGCATCAAAAATCAGATGGGCTGGACACGTAATGAGGTTTAGAGATGACTTCTGGACTAGAGCCAATACTGACTGGATTCCACAGGACTTCAAAAGATTGCATGGATGTCCACATATGAGATGGTCAGACTTCTTCATCAAGACCCTGAATGATCTGTTTGAGGCTCTTCATGTTCCTAAAATGAGCAGAAGCTGTTAGGCTACGCTAGCACGCAACAGGGATGAATGGAGACATTACTGTTGCCCGCTTGAGAAAATCGATGAGTAACGGGTTATCTAGTGATCAAGTGATCAATAACCATCTGCAAGCCACGAGATTTTTCAGAGATAAGATGATTTTTTTATCTGAAACATTCATTTTCCACAGGAACAGTTATTGCTTTATTTATTTATTATTATCATTATTATTTTAAAACTATATGACTTTTATGATTAATATTATTTTGAAGACAAATATCACTTTAATTTTTGTTTTGCATATCTAATTATAAACACCTCATAAAATTAAATTTTATCATCCTTTTCCTAACTAAAAGCTTGGCTGTTTAGTGGGTCCATATCTTGACTTCAAGGTACAAACATTTTACAGAATCAGAGGAAAAAAAGATAGGATAGGATAGAAATGCCTTTTCTTTGCTTTTTTGGGTCACACCCAGCGGTGGTCAGGGGTTATTCCTGGCTCTGCACTCCGGAATTACTCCTGGTGGTGCTCTGGGGACCATATTGGATGCTGGGAATATAGCTGAGCCATAGCTCCAACCCCAAGGGATTGCCTTTAAGTAACTAAAAATCAGTCTATATTATTGATTATAAGACTCATAAAAGTTTTTCAATTGATGTAACATATTTGTATTATGACATATTCATGTTTTTTGAGGCACAATATTTATTAATCTGCCTCATCAATAGACCTAGTAATACCAAAATGTCTGGATAATAGAACATATCAGCATTCTGCTCCTACTTCTCTCAAGACATGATTTCCTTTCCAAAAGAGGAAACTGAAAACTTTCAAAAAATGCATACAACTTACAAATAATAAGACCATAGTCCAGTGTAGTGATAAAAGCCAAGTTTAATGGAAGGTATGTAATGGTATAAGAAGTAGCCAACTATGAAGCAGGCATGTTACTTGCTTGATGAGTGTGAAATATTTTCCTGCCAAACGTACTCTGACTGAGAAAATGCTAAGACTTGAAATGCCTCAACTATGTAAGGTCCTATGTTTTTTATCAGGCAAATGATTCATAGAAAATTCTTTTTGTTTTATTTATTCATTCCTTAATTGTGTTTCTGGATCACACCCAGCAGCGAGTGTTTACTTCTAACTTATTACCCAGATAAAACTCCTAAGTCCTGGTCTGCTAAGGATCATGTGACATCAGGCGCAAAACCTAGGGCTCCCATACGCACTTATGCACTTGCTCTAACTTTCTCTCCATTCTGGAAGATTCTTTGAAAGAAATTCTGAACTATCAATAGGCAATAGATTTGACAAGTGTATTTGGAACTAATTCCTATTTGACCCACATCATCATTTTTCTTATTATTGGATGTGACCAGATATTTGGGGAATATGAGATGAAAATAAAATGTAAGGATAAAGCTAATACAGATATAAAAATGTGCTATTTTTCTCTATGTGACTAATCTACTAATTTTGCTAGACCCATAAGATTTTCAACACCAAAAAATATCATTTTTATTTTTTAGGACTTATTTAACAACACTGATTTGCTATCTCTTATAGAGTATACCTCATTATCTTTTCATTTGCATAATCAGAGAATGCTTGATTAAGAAATGAAAGCATTGAGTATAATGGGTATGCATGCATGATTAGCTGTAGAAGGTGATCTGTAATTATGTGACATATAACTTTTAAACTATATGTTTTAAACCTTTGTAATAAACGCAATAAAAGTCTGGGCATTTATTTTAATTTTATTCTTGCCATAACTTTGAAAACGGTATGTTTAAAATAGCCAGATATGTTTTTATTAAAGTCTCTCAGAAAGAAAATAATATGCTCTAATTATCAGCTATCAAAATCTGGTGATTTGAGGAAATATAGATAGAAACTTGGTTTCCTATGAACTTTTTACGGATATTATCATCATAGTTTACTAGACAGTACTGATTCAATGCGGCTTAAATCTCTATTTTACATCAGTTTCAGTGAACTTACAGCTGGAATATCTTCTACATACCTTTACCCACACCATCTACTATCCTCTAGTATTAATGCCCAGAAACACATACCTCACCATGACTGCTTCCAAATATTAATGAAAACTTCAAATACATCAATGAAAGAAATACCAATTAGCAGTTACTAAATGCCAATTAGCATGTATGTATAAAAAGATAAACTGCTATTAAATTTACTTCTAAGACAGAATTAAGAGTCAATTAAATAAATTAAAATTTAAATCAAAATGTAACTACCATCATAGTCATAATATAACTGAATTATATATATTTTTTATGAATCAAATAGTTTGTCCATGTTTTAGTTCTCAACTTCTTAAACTGTGGATCATGACCCCATCTGGTAAGTGAATGGAGTGTCTGAAAAATTTTGCAATAGAGAAAAGTTTCCTGAATGCATATCAACAAGATTTCTTTCAAAATCAACCACTTGATGAATATGAAGTGTTTCTGGAAGCTATAGCTAGCCCATGTTGCATTTATTATAACCATGCTACCTAAAGTATAATAAAAAGAAAGAATAAAAGGAGATGATGCCTGGAAAATGTTTGTGAAATTCTGTCCTACATGACTATTATTAAGGGATTTGGATTTGTTCCATAAGGGTACATGATGCCTATGATAATTTCCCCAGAAAACACGGATGTAGGGTTTGCCATTTTTCTCTTAAATATGCTGACAAATAAATAAACTAATTGACAACTAATAATGATATTTGAATTAATTTTGAATTATAATACAGAAATGCTTCCCCCAAATTTATTCTCCAGAAGGTTAACTGTAATTTAAAAATTAAGAAAATTCTTTATTTCAAGGATATTTTAAAAAATTGTTTAATATATATTTTATTTATTCAAAAATTTATTTTGAAGTGAAAGTTACTTAGCCACTTAATTCTCTTGCTTGTTAACCCCCCATATTATTAAAAGGCATGTAGTACTTAATTTTCAGAAGACCAATATTTACTGGAAGAAATGTAGTAGGAAGTCAGTTTTATTTTTTTGAATTCTTTTTGTTTTTATTATTTTTTAAATTTTTATTAGTGACAAACAAAGAGGTACAGTTGTATACGTATAAATCTTTGTGCTTGGGTTTCAATTATACAACAATTAAGTACCCATCCCTCCACCAGTGCCCATTTCCCACCACCACGGATCCCAGTATCCCTCCCATCCCCCCATCCCCCTATTCCACCCTGTCTCTGTGTCAGGGCATTCCCTTTTGTTCTCTCTCTCTTATTGGGTGTTGTGGTTTGCAAAAGAGGCAATGGGTGGCAATCATGTTTGGTCTATAGTCTACTTTCAGTATGCTTCTTCCATCCTGGGAGGATCATCTCAATACCGTTTATTTGGTGTTCCCTTCTCTATCTGAGCTGCCTTTTCCCCTAGCATGTGTGGCTGGCCTCCAAGCCATGGAGTAAACCTCCTGGTATTTATCTCGGCTATTCTTGGGTATTAGTCTCCCACTTTGTTACTTTATGTTCCCCAGATGAATGCAATATTTCTGTGTCTATCCCTCTCTTTCTGACTCATTTCGCTTAGCATGATACTTTCCATGTAGTAAAGGTAAGGTAAGGTAAAGGCCCTCCCGTTGATTGTCGATTTGCTCGAGCGGGCCCAGTAACGTCTCCATTGGAGACTTTGTTGTTACTGTGTCTGGCATATCGGATACTCTCGGTAGCTTGCTGGGCTCTCCGAGAGGGGCGGAGGAATCGAACTCGGGTAGGCCATGTTGGCCGCTTGTAAGGCGAACGCCCTACCCGCTGTGCTATCGCTCCAGCCCACTTGTAAATTTCATGATTTCATCTTTTCTAACAGCTGCATAGTACGCCATTGTGTAGATGTACCAAAGTTTCTTTAACTAGTCATCTGTTCTCGGGCACTCAGGTTTTTTCCAGATTCTAGCTATTGTAAAGAGTGCTGCAATGAACAAACAAGTGCAGATGTCGCTTCAACTATATTTTTTTGCCTCTCTGGGATATATTTCCAGGAATGGTATTAGTGAGTGAAATGGGAGCTCGATTTCTAATTTTTTGAGAATCGTCCATGCTGTTTTCCAAAAGGGCTGAACCCGTCGGCATTCCCACCAAACAGTGAAGGAAGATCCCTTTCTTGCCACATCCACTCCAGCACCGGTTGCTTTTGTTCTTTTGGATGTGGGCCAATCTCTGTGGTGTGAGATGATATCTCATTGTGGTTTTGAAGGAAGTCAGTTTTATTTTATTTTTTTGTTTTTGGGTCACACCCGGCAATGCACAGGGGTTACTCCTGGCTCTTGCACTCAGGAATCACTCCTGGCGGTGCTCAGGGGACCATATGGGATGCTAAGATTCGAACCTGGGTCGCCCTTGTGCAAGGAAAACACCCTACCCGCTGTGCTATCGCTCCAGCCCCAAAGGAAGTCAGTTTTAAATGCCCTCTTTATTTTCTACCTTTCTAAAGGGCTTTACAATTTACAAAAGTGATAGTGAATTTTTGTAACAATTCTTTGGAATGAGTTATTGCCTGTGGCTTATGTAAAGCTCTGAGTTTTTTATTTCTTTTGCTTTTTGGGTCACACCAGCAATGCTCAGGGGTTCCTCTTGACTTTGCATGCAGGAATTACTCCTGGCGGTGCTTGGGGGACCATATGAGATGCCAGGGATTGAACCCAGGTCAGCCGTGTGCAAGGCAAACGCCCCACCGCTGTGCTATCCTCAGGCCCATAGCTCTAAGTAAGTTTTTTTTTTTTTTTTGCTTTTTGGGTCACACCCGGTGATGCTCAGGGGTTACTCCTGGCTCATGCACTCAGGAATTGCTCCTGGCGGTGCTTAGGGGACCATATGGGGTGCTAGGAACCGAACCTGTGTTTGTCATGTTGACTGCGTGCAAAGCAAACGCCCTACCCATTGTGCTATCGCTCCAGCCCCTTAGCTGTAAGTTTTAAGTGCAAGATCTACAAGTAAATAAAGGATGTAAGAATAAAATGTCTTCAATTACCAAATGCAATGTTAACTAGCTTTCTGATCTTTTACATTACTCCAATTCCTTTCTTGTCCAAGAAAAAATGATTATAAAACAAGCAGTGAACCAAGAGAAAAATATGCACATCCTCCCGTTGTTCATTGATTTGCTCAAGCGTGCCCAGTAACATCTCCATTGTGATACTTGTTGTTTGGCATATTGAATACATCACAGGTTTATACCGAGAGTATCTCACCTGCATGGCAAAGCCTGGCAAGTTACCCATGACATATATATATATATATATATATATATAGAGAGAGAGAGAGAGAGCAATATATGTGTATATATAACATATATAAATATAACACATATCAATGCTATAAATATACATAAATTAATATATAGCATATATAACATGTATATATTCAAATATTATATATGAATATGCATATATATAACTTTTTTCTTGTTTCACTGCTTGTTTATATATATATACACATAAATATATGTTGTGTGTGTGTTTGTGATTCTGTATGTGTGTTTTTGTGCATTTCCAAGCAGCAGTTAGGCAGGTAGGAGTGTCTACCACTTTGAATGTTTCAGTGTTACATCCAGCAGTTAGGCTCTGGAGCCATTGGCGTTGGGATTGAAAACCCTATACTAGCTCCCTGACCTGAATTAATAGTTATTATGGCTGTTGGGTAACTTTCATCTAGTCAGGTAGTATGCAAAATCCCATTTGTACATGTAATTATTTAATCCTCCTGTCATCTATATAGGGTTATTTCTTAAATTCTTGTAAAAAATAGGTTTTTGTGAAAAATACTATAGTCATGCAGCTCATTTTCTTTGAGAGATGAAAAACTCTAGTATGGAAGACCCAGATATTTGTGCTTTAAACTTTATTTCTGTGTACATTCTTGGGTGGTTTTATCCTACTAAAATTATTTTAATAAAACAAACATTAAAAGATTTATTATATAGATACCTGTTTATTTTGCTTTTCTATAAAACAAATATGATGTTTATAAAGATGGCTATCTTTAATCCTCAAATATCAAGCAACAAGCATATACAAAAATAACATCAGATAAATTTAGATGAATTACTTAAACTAGTTACCTGCAAATTTTAAATTGCAATCATTTTTTTGTCAGCATAGTGACTGTAAATATTTCAGCAAATATTGGAAAACTTGCTTCTTTTAAATGATTTTTAAAGTTGCTTGGAACATTATTGGTAATAAACCTCAAGTCATTTAAAGGACTAATAACTTAAGGCAAAGGCAAAAGTATAATTAAAATGCCCCTATTGTTTGGATATAAAAAGAAATAGCTATTGAAAATTAAATTGTTACCTGTTATGACCATATGCTGCATAAGATATCCCTGTTGATGTCAATAGGAGTTCCACTGAGGAAGTGTACAACATATGGACGTGGCATTTTGTTAATTAAAAACAATGTTTTGCTTCATTGATATGGTTCTGAAGAAAGGTTCCTAGAGCATAGCGCTAAGTTGCTGAGTTCACAGTTTTAGAAGATCAGTGGTTACATATTTCAGCATCAGACTTCCCCACAGATAGAAAGATTTTGTTCCTCACCCTAAGAAATTAGCAAACAGACATTCTAGCTTTAAATTTTATAGTAGACGATTAATGAAAATTGTTTCATGAGACAACTAGAGTGAAATAATTTCCCAATCTAATATTGAATAATAAACTGTAAAATTTAGAGATGAAGACTAAACATGTATTTGTAGGACACATTTTCTATCTTTTAAAGTATAGGTAATATTCCTTGTAGTATATTTAATAAAAAATAATAATCTATGTTTCTAGAGACTATTACTATAATAAAATTCTCTATATTTCTCACATAGATAACTAAATCAGTTCTACAAGAGTTTATTTCTTTGTAGAAATATAATGAGAGACTTTTGACTTACTTCGGCCACTGAAATATGGTGAAAGGGTCTATATTCCTGTATGAAATCTGGATTTAATGGCTTTTGCTAATTTTCATTTATTATTTTATTATTTGGATATCACATCAGTTTCAGAGTTGTTGAGTGTATGCTTTGGATATATAATCCACATCCAGGGTACCTTAGGCCCCAACTCCAATTTCTCTCTTTCATTTCTCATTTTCTTTTTCCTCCCTCAATTTCCTTCCTGCTGCCCTGTATTGTAACCTGACGGGTGATCTAAGCAACCCCTGTTTTCATTATATTTTCTCAACCAGTTATTCTATATACCACGGATAAGTGAAAGTACCCTGTGTTTGTCCTTTTCCTTCTGGCTTTCTGTTACACAGCATGACATCTTCTAGTTCCATCTAATTTCAGGAAATTGCATGATTCATTTTTCTTGAAGTAGTATTAAGTATTCCATTATTCTACTTCACATCTTTGAAATCCGTGTATTTGTGGTTGGACGTGTGGTTGATTCCATACCTCTTTATGGAAAGCAATATGACAAATAAAGGTGTGTATATTCCTTTAGAATTATTTTTCTTTGTCCTGGAGATAAATATCCAAAAGCTGAATTACTGGGTCATACAGCTCAATTCTAAAAATGAGAGATATAAACAGATACTTCTCAGAGGAAGACAGGTGGATGGCTAACAGGCACATTTTAAAAATGCTCAATATCATTTATTAATGGGGAATTCCACATAGAGACGACAGTGAGACATTGTGTCACACCAGTGATGATGGCATATATTAGAAATACTGGAAACAATCTGTTTTGGTGGCATATGGCTGGAGTGATAGCACAGCGGGTAGGGTGTTTGCCTTGCACGTGGCCAACCCAGATTCAATTTCTCCGTTCCTCTCTGAGAGCCTGGTAAGCTACCAAGAGTATCGCACCCACACAGCAGAGCCTGGCAAGCTACCATGGTTTATGCGATATGCCAAAAACAGTAGCAACAGGTCTCACAATGGAGACGTTACTGGTGCCTGCTTGATCAAATCAACTGGAGGCTATAGGCTGGGGTGGAGGGGGAGGGAAAGGTGTATCTTCTGGAACTTTGGCAGTGTGGGGACGCAGCCTGACCCCTTCCTGAGAAGGCCCCAGAGTTTTCAGCCTGAAGACTGACCAGTTGTTTCATGAGCTAGGGATTTCACTGCTTGCTGTCTCTTCCAAGATTCTAATTCATTCATATGTTCAGGCACAAAGCAGTGAGGTTAGGCCACATCTGGTAGTCTTGAGGGGGTACTTCTGGCTCAGTTTCAAGTGTCACTTCTGGTGGTGGTCAGGGGATCAAAAGCAGTACTAGGGACTGAACTGAGACAGCTGCGTGTGGAGGTGATTTAAACCCCGAAATAATTCTCCAGTCCTTCAAACTATTCTTCATTTTAGAAATTAGCCCTGGGATGGATGTCAGAAATAGTACTTCACAGATTAATTATCCAATTTACTTAAATTATTTTATTTGAATGAACTAATGGAATTATATTTTCTTTCTATCAAACTTCTGATTCAATACATTATATTTTGGTTTAGATTGCAAATGGCCAGCAACATTGTTTTTATGAACTAGAATGAAAACCCTAAGTGACACATTATAATATCTGTAATAAGATGTATCTGAGCTCAAATCATTAATAAGTATTACAATTTTTAAATCACAATTCTCTTTTGTATTCAGAGGCTTGTTTTTCTGTCAAATGAAATTTTACAATATTATGATGTATACAATATCTTTATTTATTGACTTAAAATGTTCTGCTTTTCAAAAATAGATTCAAATAGATGTCTCCCCCGTGTACAGGCCTCTCCTCTTAACCTGTGAATGAAGTGTCCATTCTGCCTCACGATGAGGGGGCCAGGGTACATCTTCCTAACTCCCCTCCCTGGCCATCTACTACTCCCAGTGTTGATAGCCTGGCTGGCCCTATGTGGATTTATATCCACTGCTGGAGCTCCTAGTCTGAAGTCTCCACGCTGGACCTTAGTGGACTGCACCCGTTACCTTCCCCTCTGGCCACGTGTTGCTGGGCCCGCCTCAGCGTGGACCTCTACAGTCCCTGTAGTCCCAGCTCTCCTGGTCTCCAGCACGTGGGTGGGATTCCTGTGATCCGCCCTTCTGAGCGCGCCATCCCCACCCCAGCCTGCAGTCTGGGCTTGTGTGAATCCGCGGGTGCCTGGAGAAATCCCCCCCGTTCAGGGTGCGATTTCAAATGACCGAAGACATTCTCCTGGAGATCCAGCCTACCATTCCCGCTGGCTCACACTCACCTGTGTTTGGCCTTTCCGGAGCAGAGAACCGCCTTGGAGAGAGGGGAGTCGCAACTGTCCAGTTGACTCGGTAGGATGCTATGCAACCCCAGCAGTCTCCAGTAAACATGTTCACACCTTTCGGCTCAAGCCAGCACAGCCCGCGGCGCCCACTGAAGCCTGCAGAGAGTCCACCCTGGTCCACTTAGCTCCTAGCGCTACTCTGCGCAGAAATCATAGCCCACCATTCCTGGGCAAGCTGAGCCTGTAGTCACTGCAGGATGGGTCCCTGCCACTGAGCGCTCAGGAACCGGAGGCTCAGGAAGAAGAGAGGAATTTCTCTCTCTCTCTCTCTCTCTCTCTCTCTCTCTCTCTCTCTCTCTCTCTCTCTCTCTCTCTGTAGTCCAGGAGTCTCTTTATTTTCCAGTAGCTCAGGCTCCTTTCCACTGGTTGTTACAAAGTCTGCTTTTCTGGGTTTTCTGGATAGAGCAGGCTGGCACTTCAATTGAACCCAGTTCCCCTTTCTCTTCGGCTTCCTTTTTCTTTTCTTTTCTTCTTGTTTTTTTATTATTTTTCTTCACCTGTTTCAGGAAGCCGACTTTTAGAGTGCTTAATATGCTCAATGCGGACATCAATTCTCTTGGCAAGAATCTTGCCCTTGACTTGTTTGTTAACAATAATGCCAATAGCATGCTGGGTAACATTGTAGACTCCTCCAGTTTTGCCATGATAACATTTGTAGGTCATTCCTTTTTGGACAGTGCCCATTCCCTTTATGTCTACGATATCACCTTTCTTGTATATATGCATGTATGTGGCCAAAGGAACAACTCCATGTTTTCTGAAAGGTCTAGAGAACATATAGCTAGTACCCCTCCGCTTTCCCTTTGTGTTGGTCATTTTTACAATTTACTGGGCGCTGGCAGTTCTGGCCAAAGGAATTGCTCTTTGCATGACAGGAAAGTCTCTCCTAACCTTAGGAAGGGCGGTCCAAGTCCGCCAAAAAGAACTTCAGGAAGTATTGAAAGAGCCAAAAAAAAATACTTACTGAAAGAAATTTAGAGACTCTGTGTGTGTGTTTGTGTATATGTGTATAGGGGTATGTGCGGGGATATTTGGGGGGAGGGCTTGGGGGAGGGAGAAAGAGAGAAGAGAGACAGAGACAGAGAACAATAGAGAGATGCTTTCAAGAGAGAAGAGAGGCTTGTCTAGCTTGGTAAACAAACAAAGAATGATCTTGGGGAGAAGCTCCTGTACAATTTCTCCAAATTGAATTAGCCTGTAGTTCTCTGAGTACATGAAAGCTAGTCTAAGCGTTGCCACAGGTAAACCCTTGCATGCTTTGTGGTTCTTTCATATTTTTGCATGACCTTTGGATTCTCCCACATCTGATCCTTCTCTGGGTGGACCCTCAGTCCCTCCATCTCCAAAGAGTTCAGGACTTGCATCTCAAGTGTCTTCATGTTCTTAAGCTACTACAGGGTTGGAAATAATTATTTTTTATCTTTTTCCAAAAACTCATTACCAGGCTCCCTTATGTGGCACGTAGAGCCACATAAACTTCCCTGGATACTTAGCTCAGCAAACCAGAAAGATCCCACATGAAAGCAATATATGAAGATTCTTGATGTATGTCCCAGCAGTGAGCCAGGTAAGAAAACAATGTTGGACTACTGAAGTAATGGCAGAGGCAGACAATGGAATGAGGGGGGAGAGGGGAAGAAGAAGAGAAAAGAAGGAAAGTAAATGAGAACAAGGAATAGCAAGAAGGGGAGTGAAGGAGAGTGACACGCAAAAACACACAGGGAAAAAACACCAATGTCAAGGAAATTCAATGGGAGAGAAGTTTGAAAATGTTACTTTCAAGTAGACATTTTCCAGAGATCTTATGCACTAAATATAGTGTTTACCATATTCTAGTCAATAATGACTTCAATAAAGACACTCTTAGTTCAAGAAATTCAAGATTTTCTTTAAGATTTTTTGTTTGGTTATTTGGGGGGCTCCATCTTGCTGCAGGCTTCCTCTTGGCTCTGTGCTCATGGGTCCCTGAGTCTTGGCTCTGTGCTCATGGGTCCCTGAGTGCTTAGCTAACCTCTGTGCTCGCTCTCTGGCAGTTAACACATTTTCATAATATCATAGATGGCATCCCACCTGAAGCCTGCCTTAGAAATAATAGATCAAGATAATTTGTTTCTTTTATATAACTTCTCCAAATTTGTGACTAGGAAACAATTGTCCACATTGTATTTGTCCACTCTGTGCTAAATGGAAATTCCAAATGGTGTGCGAATATCTTCTCAGCATCCTATTAGCATGGCATTCACTCCCTCTTGGGGTTCCAGCTGAAAATAAACTCTTCTTGCTCCCTTATCTCCATTCCCAGTAGAAAAGGGAAGATCGCTGATCTTTCAGTACAATTAGGTATATAAAAAAGATCAAGCTTTTTCTCTAAAAGAGCCAGCTGCTTCCTGCCAGAAAATTTATCTTTAAAGGATATCAGGAGTTGTCTTAAAGTCTATCCCTAAATATAAGTATTGGAAACCTCTCGTGGCCTCCTTGAAAAGACATTAATGAAGTGACCTGACCAAAGGATATGTTGTGAAAAACATCACTGATCTAAGCACAATTATCCTGAATTAAAAGAAGATAAAATACAACCCTGAACCTGTGTTCAGTAATATATACTTCATTTTCACTGAAGATTAATCAGGGTCACTGCAATGTACATTTAAAAGCCTCACTGCTTAAACTCAAGAGTCTTGTGTAACTTAATGTGGGGCTTGCAAAAATGTTTTAAAGTAAGTGTATTATTTATCATCAGTATATGTTTGTTGGCATACCTACTTGATTTTATCGCTTTAATTGATTGAGGTGCTGTGATTTACAGTACTGTTAATGATGGTTTTCTGTGTACACAATTCAAGCACCTCACCATCACCAGTGCCCCAGCATCCCTCACTCACAGGCCTAAAACCCCATCCATAGTCTCTCAAATTCATTCTGTGGATCATTTCACATATTGTGTTTTCTTTGGCCCTTTGTTGCCACCTTGATGTGTATCTCTAAGTCACACATATGAGAGAGTTCACTCTGTATCTATATCTTTCCTTCCATCTAACTTCATTCAGCATGATATCCATGTTGAGGCAAATTGCAAGATTTTCTTCTGTCTTAGAGCTGCATCATAGTGTGTATATTCCATTGTGTGTATATATAACAATTTCTTGGTTCAGTCATCTCTAGTTAGACATTTGAGTTATTTCCCTATCTTGATTATTTTGATAACACTGAAATGATCCCATGTTTGCATATGTTCTTTCAAATTCATAGTTTTGTGTTGTTGGGTTAATACCAAGGAATAATATTTCTGGGTCATATGGGAGTTATATTTCTATTTATTTGAGAATCTTCATTTTGCTTATCATAGAGACTGAATCTGACAACATTCTCACCAGTAGTCGATGAGGGTGCTTATCCCCCACAACCTTACCAACAATGACTCCTTACAGAATTTTTGATATATGGCATAACTCTAAATCTGAGTTCACGTACAAATTTCTTCAGTTCTTTGGGAAAAGCTGAAGAAAATTTTTCAAGAAAAATTTTGGCCAAGGCTAGTGTTAGAACTCAAACTAATTGAGTTTTGAATTGGATTCTGTACTTCTATTCAATGCCCTATTCTTGACTCATTCTAAGTAGGAGTAAGACTAGAATTGTTCAAGGTATATGCAAAGTCAGCCAGGTCACCTTTCTCAAGACACAGTGACACAGAATTATCAGGACACACATCTGATGCTGATGAGAGAGCAGTAAAAGTAAGAGCCTGTTTCTTGGCAACCTTGCAAATGACTCTTCTGAAGAGAGAAAAAGTAGGTCAGAAGGAAAGAAATAGAACACCAGCAGGGACAAAGAAAATGTGTTTGGAAGGCCCTCCATTAGCCTTCCCAAACTGAAGAAGCAATGGAGTGAGTTCTTGAGTGGGAATATGCAGGACTTCCCAAGTGTTGAAAAGAATCAGGAAAGCAGCAGGGTTTTGGAAATCAGGGAGATCTTTGGTCCTTGTACAGGGGCTATGAGAGGTTTAGAGAACTAGGAGTGTGATCTTTATAGCATTGCTTCCCCTCCTTGTGAAAGGAACAAGGAGCTACTTCCACTGGAACTTCTGCATTTGCTGCTATCTGAAGACTTTTTCAAAGGTTGACCTGTTCTAGCTCCCGAAAATATATATGGAGATGTGGAGGGGGGTTGTCCATGAGCAATATGGGCTGTCATCAACTCCTGGGCTAGAGCAAAAAAATAATAATAATAATAATAATAATAATTAATAATAATAATACAGCGGGAATGTGCACTCCTGGAAAGGTGCACTTCTAGAAAGGATCAACAACTGCTCACAAGAGCTCTAACTCTGAAATTGGTGGCCCAAATATGACTTGTGCTTACAAGACTCCATAGTGATGGGTGAATTGGGAAACCTTGGTTGGGTTTTCTCTTGTGACTCATCCAAATCTTGAGCTAAACAGGGATAGGTCTGATGAACAAGAGGCACATTTTCATTTAAGAAATGGGTAGATCTGGGCATTAGACACAATAGTGGTACCCAAATGCCAAGTTTGAGCACACTCAGTTTCCACCCTGCTTTGACTATATGTGATACAAAACAAGAATGGTGGTTTGCTTGAGTCTGAGTCATGGTGTGTTCACTGTAATGTTCAACCAGAAGTACATCAGTCAGTGAAGTTATCCTTGTGGATTAGTCATACCTGTTATACTCTGGGTCTTCTAACTTCTGCATGTTTACTGGGAGTTAATGTGGACTACGAGCAAATGGTTGTTGATATGCTAGTCATAAGTGTCTAGAAGTAAGTCAAAGACTGTGGTGAAAGGTCTTTGGAACTTTTTTCTTGCAGAAGTTGTGGAGAGGTTGGGTTAGTGTCAAAGAGCTTTATCAAAGAATGTCTGTTTCAAATTTATATAAAATTTAAGACTTCCATCTATCTGTGAGGTTTAAAACTCTAAGAAAATGCTTGTCTAACGAAGTCTTCATTGATTAGAAAAACAACTTACTAAATAAGAGCACGGTCAGTCAGTCACGGTCCTCCCATTGTTCGTCATTGATTTGCTCGAGTGGGCCCAATAACATCTCCATCATGAGACTTGTTGTTACTGTGTTTGGCATATCGAGTACGTCACGGGTAGCTTGCCAGGCTCTGCTGTGCGGGCGAGATACTGGTCTCTACTCTTCTCATAATTCTTTTAAGCTATACATATGAAATAAATCTGGTAAAATTCCAGTGGTAGTGCCAAGTTGACTCAATAAAAGCATATATTTCCCATCAAAATATTTTAAATTAAAAATGCCATTTTTCATCAGTTATATATTTATAACTCGACTACATTTTATCAAATAGAACTGTTTAGAAGACCTATTCACTTATTAAATATATCATATCAAATATCACATGAAATTAATTCCAAATTTTAATTCATTTAATCTCTTGAATCAGTGTAAATAATGTATTTTTAGAAATAACTTTATTTTCTTTGCAACAGCTCGAGTTCAATGTCATGAAAATTCACTTATGTATCAGTATTTTTGTTAACAAATGAAAATATAGGAACAAAAGAAATATTTTCCAGCTTTTACCAAAGATATGGTGTGGATCAAAAGCTGTTAAATGACGATTACATTTTTATATCTCTGCAAACTCGCTCTGATGGACTAATGGGAAAAAGCTGTTGAAAAAATTATTTTCTCTGTTTTCAAGCCATCATTATGTACCATAGTCTATGAATAGTGTTTCAGTGGGACTATTTTAGCAGTTTCATAAAAGAAAGCTATTAGGAATTTTCTTATATGCCTTAGTTTCTAAGCTGCTTATTTGCAACAGAACATAAAGAATGCCCTTCTGGTTGTTCTCTCTCTTCTTAAATTTCTATTTCCCATGTGTAATGTCAAACAATCATAGGTAAAAAACAAAAAACATATTTACCACATGCAAAAAATAAGTAATAAACATGCAGTCTCAAACAAATACTCATGCTTTGCACACTACATGTGGATTTTCTACTTCACAGTTTTAAGCAGACAAACTGGATATGCTTTAATCAATTTTGTTTTTGTAGATTTTTAGATCCCCTTTTAATTAGCATAATGAACAAATAATTTCTTTCATCTCATCCTTGTCTCCAAGAAGAGTTCATTAAACTGATTGCATTTTTCTTAAGAGGAACTTTCACTCCACCCTAACCCTGATGTAGTTTCATGCAGTTTAGTTTTTAAAAACTAGAAATACTTTGATACTGTCCAGACTTTGAACTTTTTAGTTTAGATCATTTTAAAATTCATTCAGCAGACAGATTATAATATGTTGAGGTAGGCTGAATGGAATAAATTATTAGAAACTATTTCCTAGATAAATGTATTGTTTTGTTGTTGTCACCATGGATAATCATGAGCTATTAAAACTCTCCATCGCTACTATTTATTTACCACAAGGTTTATTAGAGTTACTTGCAATATTCTCTTGCTTTGACTATCAAGAGTGAACATATAAGATGCCTAATGAATTCACTTTTTTTTTCAGTTGTTATTGTGCCACACCGACTCCTGACTTTTTGCTCAGAGATCACTTCTAGCAGGATTGGCAAATATAGGAGGTGACAGGAATCAAACCCTTCTCAACCTGCTTTACCATTAAATTATTGTTTAACTCCTACACTGGAGTCATATTAATCCTAGAATCAGGTATTGCCCTTATTTCTCCCTGAGATTTCTGGTTTAGAAAATGAACCACAGGTCAATTAAAGAGAAACTTATATTTGAACTTGGAGCACTAAAAACAGCCATTTTTTATCCTTTCTGGCAGCACGTTTTAATTCGACTTTTTGTTTATGTTATATGCAAAAGTACAATTTATAGCAAAGGCTGTATCAACTTCTTTCTGAACTGTTCAATGAAGGTGCAATTGTTATGTAGAGGAATAGAGTAGTAGTTAGGGATTTTAGATTTTTGTTTTACTTTTTTTTTACTTTTTGTCCAGAGTACAGAAAAAAAAATTTCTCTTAAGGTTAATCAGTTTTATTGCACAGCAGGTAGGGCGGCGTTCGCCTTACACGCGGCCAACATGGCCGAACCGAGTTTGATTCCTCCGCCCCTCTCGAAGAGCCCGGCAAGCTACCGAGAGTATCTCGCCTGCCCGGCAGAGCCTGGCAAGCTCCCCGTGACGTATTCGATATGCCAGACACAGTAACAACAAAGTCTCCAATGGAGACGTTACTGGGCCCGCTAGAGCAAATCGACGATCAACGGGAGGGCCTTTACTTTACTTTACTTAAGGTTAATCAGTTTTATTTTATTGCTTTAAAAATAAATGTGCTAACCTTGTAAGTAGACATTTAGCTTATGTGGTAAATTTATTGATTTAAAGAAGGACTTTGATTCTGTTGAAACAGAATGGGTCATCAAAGCCCTAGCCAAACAGGGTGTTCAAACTCAATACTCAGGATCCTCCATGAGCTGTATTATGGATTCACTACCAGGATCTCACCATTCAACAAGGAAGTGATCAAGAACGTCAAGAGTGGGGTTTGGCAGGGTCATAACATTTCACCAAAACTCTTCAGTAACACCCTTGAGAATGTTGTGATGACTGGAATGGGAAGGAATGGGAGTGAAGTTAGACGGCCAGCAACTACACCACCTCCACGTGATTAATGACATCATCTAATAACACCAAACATTAGCCAAGTGCCACAAATGCTGGCTGACTTTGACTGTGAATGTGGAAACATCCGACTGCAGCTGAATCTCATGAATACAGTGTTTGTGAGAAACAGTCTTGTTCTTCAGTTCCTGAAGTTCTACTCGCTCTCAATGGAACGAACATCTCCAAATGCAACAGTTATGTGTACTTAGGTCAAAAAGTCAACATGACGAATGACCTGGCACCTGAGTTGAGCAGGAGGAAGAGAGAGGCTTGGAATGCCTTCAAGAGTGTTGAAGAAATAGCTAAGAGGACAAAGAATCTCTGGCTCCGGGCACCTCTCTTCAATTCCACTGTTCTTCCTACATTAACATATGCCTTAGTGACCTGGGTCCTATGAAAACAGGATGAGAATGCTATTTGGGTCTCCCAAAGAGGAATAAAAAATCTATGCTTGGAGTATCACGCTTCACTCAAGAGAGAGAAAGAATCCACAGTTCTGGCCTTCGTCAACTATCGAGAATCAGGGACACTGTCCCATTTGCCAAGGCATCAAAAATCAGGTGGCTGGACACGTAATGTGATTTGAAGATGACCGCTGGACTAGAGCTGTTACCAACTGGATTCCACGGGACATTAAAGATCGCATGGCCATCCACCTAGGAGATGGTCAGACTTCTTTGTCAAGACCCTGGATGATCGGTTTGAGGCTCTCCATGTCCCTGGAGAGAGCAGACACCAGTGGGCTACACTAGTAGGCAACAGGGACGAATGGAGATGTTACTGGCACCCACTAGAGCAAATCGATGAGTAATGGAATGTCAAGTGCTCAAGTGCTCAAGTGGTAAATTTAATTTAATGAGCGTTCATAATACACCTTGATAGAATGCAATGAGTATTCATTTTCCATCCTCAATTTGTGAAATGTATGGTCCTAATTTTGCAGTGTTTACCATCGTGGGCACAATTAAAAATGCCTTACACTAATGATAATAAAATCTATAATGAACAACAAATTTTTTAGGTTAAACATTACAGTCACCTGATCGATAATTAGCCATGCCATGTCTCATATTCAGAAAGCTCTTCTGAATATGGCTTTCACTGTGTTGTATATGAATAACATATATGTTCAGAGTTTCTTTTTTTTGTTATTTAATATTTTATTTTTATTTTTTTATTGGTGAAACACCATGAGGTACAGTTATAGACTTATAAATTTTTGTGCTTGGGTTTCAGTTATACAATGATCAAGTACCCATCCCTCCACCAGTGCCCATCCTCCACCACCATGGGTCCCAGCATTCCTCCCACCCTCCATCCCCCTATCCCACTCTGCCTCTGTGACAGGGCATTCCCCCTTGTACTCTCTCTCTTCTTTTGGGTACTGTGTTTTGCAAGAGAGGCATTGAGTGGCAATCATGTTTGGTCTATAGAATATTTTTAGCATTCTTCTCCCACTCTGGGAGGGTCCTCACAACACCCTTTATTTGGTGCTCTCTTCTCTATCTGAGATTCCTTTTCACCTAGCACGTGTGGCTGGCCTTCAAGTCATGGAGCAAAATTCCTGGTACTACTCTCATCCATTCCTGGGTGTTAGTCTCCCGTTTTGTTGCTATATGTTCCCCAGATGAATGCAATCTTTCTGCTTCTATCCCACTCTTTCTGACTCATTTCGCTTAACATGATACTTTCCATGTAGTATCACTTGTATGTAAATTTCATAACTTCATCTTTTCTAACAGCTACATAGTACTCCATTTTGTAAATGTACCAAAGTTTCTTTAACCAGTCATCTGTTCTCGGGCACTCAGGTTTTTTTCCAGATTCTGGCTATTGTAAAGAGTGCTGAAATGAAAAAACAAGTGCAGATGACACTTCGACCATACATCTTTGCCTCTCTGGGATATATTCCCAAGAATGCTATAGCTGGGTCAAATGGGAGATCAAATTCTAAGTTTTTGAGAATCATCCATACTGTTTTCCAAAAGGGTTGGACCAGCCGGCATTCCCACCAGCAGTGAAGGAGGATCCCTTTCTCGCCACATCCGCGCCAGTACCGGTTGCTTTTGTTCTTGTGGATGTGGGCCAGTCTTTGTGGTGTGAAATGATATCTCATTGTTGTTTTCATCTGTATCTCTCTGATGATTAGTGATGTAGAGCATTTTATCCTGTGCCTTTTTGCCATTCGGATTTCTTCTTTGCGAAAGTTTCTATTCATTTCCTCGCCCCACTTTTTGATGGGGTTGGATGATTTCTTCTTGTGGAGTTCAACCAGTGCCTTGTATATCCTTGATATCAACCCTTTGTCGGATGTGTATTTGGTGAATATCCTTTCGCATTCTGTAGGCTGTCTTTGTATTTTAGTCACTGTTTCTTTTGAGGTGCAGAAGCTTCTTAGTTTAAGATAGTCCCATTTGTATATCTCTTGCTCCGCCAGTGGCGTGACATCTTTGAAGACACCATTAGCTTCAATATCATGGAAAGTTTTGCCAACTTTGTCTTCAATAAACATTATGGATTCCGGTCTGATGTTGATGTCATAAATCCATTTCTATCTTACTTTTGTGCATGGCGTTAGGCAGAGATCTGAGCCCACTTTTTTGCATGTAGCCATCCAGTATTGCTAGCACAATTTATTAAAGAGGATTTCCCTGCTCCATTTCACTTTTCTTGCCCCCTTATCTAAGATTAGATGATTATATGTTTGGGAGGAGATATCAGTATATTCAACTCTGTTCCATTGGTCTGCAGCTCTGCCTCTGTTCTAGTACCATGCTGTTTTAATTATTACTGCCTTGTAGTAGAGCTTGAAGTTAGGTAGGTTGATACCTCGCATTTTCTTTTTCCTAAGAATTGCTTTAGCTATTTGCTGTAGGTTTGTGGTAGATGGCTTTAACTATATTGAGAAAAGTCCCCTCTATCCCCATTTTGGCAAGGGTTTTCATCATGAATGGGTGCTGGATCTTGTCAAATGCTTTCTCTGCATCTATTGATATGACCATATGTTTTTATCTTTTCTTTTGTTGATATGATGGAATATGTTGATTGATTTCCGAATGTTGATCCATCCTTGCATCCCTGGGATGAATCGCACTTGATCATGATGTATGATCTTTTTGATGAGTTATTGAATTCTTTTGGCTACGATTTTGTTGAGAATCTTCACACCCGTGTTCATCAGGTATATCGGCCTGTACTTTTCTTTAATTGTGGTGTCTTTGTTTCTTTTTGGTATTAGAGAGATATGGGCTTCATAGGAACTGTTTGGAGAGTTTCTGTTTTTTAAATTTCCTGGAATAGCTTGAGAAGAACTGGCAATAGGTCCTCTTTAAATGTTTGGAAAAATTCGCTAGTAAATCCATCTGGGCCTGGGCTTTTGTTTTTGGGAAGACTTTTTGATTACAGTTTCAATTTCCTTGATATGAATAGGTCTATTCAGGTACTCTATATCTTCTTGATTCAGCTTTGGGAGATGATAGGAATCCAGGAATTTATCCATTTCTTCTAGGTTCTCTTGTTTCGTGGTATAAAGACTTTCAAAGTAGTTTCTGATGATCTTTTGAATTTCTTTAGTTTCTGTCGTGATATCCCCATTCTTATTTCTGATTCGATTTATTAGGGCTCTCTCTCTCTCTCTGTTTCTTTGTGAGTGTTGCTAATGGTTTATCTATCTTATTTATTTTCTTTTTTTTTTTTTGCTGTTGTTTAATCTTTTTTTTTATTATTAGTGAAGCACCATGAGGTACAGTTGTAGATTTACAAATCTTTGTGCTTGAGTTTCGGTAATACAATGATCAAATACCCATCCCTCCACCAGTGCCCATTTCCCCCCACCCCCCCCTCCCACCCTGCCTCTGTGGCAGGGCATTCCCCTTTGTTCTCTCTCTCCTTTTGGGTGTTGTGGTCTGCAAAAGAGGCATTGAGGAACCAGCTCTTGGTCTCATTGATCTTTCGGATTGTTTCTTCGTTTTCCATGGCGTTGATTTTTGTTCTAAGTTTTATGATCTCTTTCCTTCTGTCTGGTTTAGGCTATTATTGTTGATCCTTTTCTAAGGTCTTGAGCTGTGAGGTCAAGTTGTTTATGTGCATCGTTTCTACAGACCTAAGATATGCTTGCAGAGCTATAAATTTTCCTCTTAATACAGCGTTTTCTGCATTCCATAAGTTCTTGTAGTTTGTGTCTTCATTCTCATTTGTTTCCAGGTATCTTTTGATTTCGTCCTTGACTTCGTTCCTGACCCACTCGTTACTCAACATCGAGTTGTTTAATTTCCAGGTGTTTGATTTGGTTCTCTGTGTCTGTGTGTGATTCACTTCTATCCTCAGTGCATCATGGTCTGAAAAGATGGCTGATACTATTTCTATCTTTTTGATTCTGTTGAGGTATGTTTTGTGTCCAGCACATGGTCTATTTTGGAAAATGTTCCGTGCGCACTCGAGAAGAATGTGTATTCTTTCTTTTCAGGGTGTAAAGCCCTGTATAGGTCTATAAGCATTTTCTCTTCTATTTCTTCTTTCAAAGCCAATAATTCCTTGCTGGGTTTTGTTCTTGTTGATCTATCCAGAGGTGATAAGGCAATGTTGAAGTCTCCAAGTACTATTGTGTTGGTAGTGATGTCCTCCTTAAAATCTGTTAGCAGTTGTTTGAAATATTTAGCTGTTCCCTCATTAGGTGCGTATACATTTAAGAACGTGATTTCTTCCTGTTGTATGTATCCCTTGATGAAGAGAAAATAGCCTTCACTGTCCCTTCTAATCTTTTTCAACGTGAAATTAATGTTGTCGGATACGAATATGGCCACCCCAGCTTTTGTGAAGGAGCTGTGTGCTTGCAGGATTGTTTTCCATCCTTTGACTTTGAGTCTGTGTTTTCTCTGGCTGTTGAGATGAGTTTCTTGTAGGCAGCAGAATGTTGGGTTCTGTCTCTGTATCCATTTTGCCACTCTGTGTCTCTTAAATGGTGAATTTAGACCATTGACATTGATTGAGATTATTGTTATGGGGTTTTGTGTCATCTTTCTGTAAGGGTCTGTTGTGGTTGTAGGGTTTGTCTTGTCTTATAGTAGCCCCTTTAGGCCCTGTTTTAGGTTTGGTTTTGAGTCTATGAAATTCCTGAGCTGCTATTTATCTAGAAAATAGTGTACCGCTCCTTCGATTTTGAGTGAGAGTTTAGCTTGATAGAGTATTGTCCGTGAAGCATTCATTTCCGTGAGTTTTTTGACTATATCTTGCTACTTCCCTCGGGCTTGGAGGGTTTCCTCTGATAGGTCCGCTGTGAATCTACGGGGTGCTCCTTTGTATGTGATTTCCTTCTTTGCCCTTGCTGCTTGCAGTATTGTGTCTCTATTGGCAGCATCGATCATTCTAACTATGATATGTCTTGGAGTGTTTTTGTTCGGGTCTCTTTTAGCTGGCACCCTTCGAGCTCCTTGGACCTGAATGGCTGCATTGTGGAGCTCTGGGAATTTTTCAGCAATGATTTTTTTGATGGTGTTTTTTTCGTTGGGATTGTTTCCCTGAGCTTCAGGTTTCCCATGATTCTAATGTTGTTCCTCTTGGAATCATCTGCCAGGACTCTGATTCTCTGTAGAGCTATTTTGAGGTTCCTTGCCATTGTTTGTTGTTGCATGTTGGCTTGGTGCAGCTGATCTTCCAGCTCACTGATTCTCTCTTCACCTGCGGTCATTCTATTGTTAAGAGAAGAGACTGAGTTTCTGATTTCATCTACGGAATCTTTTAATCGTTACATTTCTGCTCTCATTTCTTCGCGTAATTTGTCGATTTTTTTTCTGTGGTGTTATTGGCTGTCTGTCTGACTGTTTCATTGAGTTGATTGAACATCTTCATGACTTTCCATCTGAATTCTATGTCAGAGAGGTCCCTTAGGTGAGCAGTATCAACATGATCTTCTAGATTGTTTTTGTTGTCCTTCCCTTGTGGTGGGGATTTTCTTTGTTTCTTCATATTGCTGAGTAGGTTGGGGACTAGATTCCTTGGGGACTAGGTTCCTTAGTATGGGTAAAGAACCTGCGGCCGCCTCAGCGTTGACCCGCCGGAAAATAGGCCACAGCCACTTGTGAAGCCACGCCCACTTGTGAAGAGGCCACGCCTCTACGGAAACCTGGGTTTGGGATGAGATGGGCGCTGCGTGAGGAGTGAAGAGGGGAGGGCAGATACTCAAAACTGCTTTTCTCCAGGCGTCTGGGGAGACAACTGGGTTCTTGCAGGGAGAGATGGAAGTCCCGGGGTTGCAAACCCGTGGCTGAGCTGACTTGGGTTTGGGATGAGATGGGTGCCGCTGAGAAGTGAAGAGGAGAGGGCAGATGCTCAAAACTGCTTTTCTCCAGGCATCTGGGGAGACACCTGGGGTCTTGCACAGAGAGATGGAAGTCCCCGGGGTCACGAACCGGCCGCTGAGCTGACCTGGGTTTGGGATGAGATGGGCGCCGTGTGAGGAGTGAAGAGGCCTTCAGAGTTTCTTATCTTTTCTTTTTCTTTGTTTTGGGGGCACATCTGGCAGCTTTCGGTACTTATTCCTGGCTCTCTACCTCAGGAATCACACATAATTGAACTCACGGGACTGTATGTGATGCCAGGGACTGAACCTGGGTCAGCCCCTGCCAAGAACCTGTTCACTCGACCACCTCTCTGGCCCCCTTAATTTCTCTTTTTAAAGAGACATTTTTCCTCCGTAATGAGAATGTCTCAATGGTCTCATTCATGTTCTACATTGAAATATTTCAACCTTTGGAAATATAGCTTCATTTTGCTGAATAATGAAAATTTCAAATGTCAATATATTTTATTTTCATTTGATAGAGTTGGGGAAAGGAAGAGAAAGAATAATATTAAAATTCTTTTCAAATTATGTAGTTATTTTAGTGTTAAACAATGGCTTTAATTTGTGAAGCACAGAGTCTTCCACAAGCCTATGAGATCAAAATTGTTTATAACAATATTGAGTTGTCATTTAATTTTATTGTTTTGTTTACAGCTTAGATGTTACAGAATTAATATCAAATTTATTTCGATAAACATTAGAGTACAATAAGTAAAACACTAGAATATAAAATTTTATGAAATACCCAAGTACTCAGTAATCTTGACAAATGTTTTTAGTTCAATGACTGAAAATCCAAATTTTCAAAATTCATGATGTAAAAGAATAAAAAATAATAATAAATGTCATGTCATACTGAGTCACAAAGGTACATAAGTGTTTCAATATTTTTAATAGTTTATGTCACATTGATTTTCTGAAAATATTGCCATCTGAAATATATGTATACACATATATACATATATAAATATATTAAATTATGGATAATATACATAAAATAGAAAATGTATTTACAAAAACTTGTATAACTCTTTTGCTTCTGTTCTCTAAGAATAATTGTGGAGGCACTTGTGAGTAAATTTGGTAAGTGCATGTACATGACTAATAAATGTAATGCAAATTTATATTAATAGCCTTTATGTTCTTCACCACCAGATACTTGTAGATAAAAAAATTAAAAGCCCTTTTGTTTAAAAATGGGTATCTTAAATGAGACATATTCTAACTTTCTTCTGTTTTTATATTTTTCTTTTTGTGTCAGTAATGCATCTCACATCATAACTAGTTTTTTAATTAATTATTTAACAAAATTTGGGATCTATATTTGAATTGAATGTATAATTTTATTAAAAAATTTCTAAGAACTCTACCTTTGTCTATAAAGTCTCTGAGGCTAAATATTTTAATATACATGAATTAGAACATGATTTTCAAAATGTTAATGTAAATCAAATAGAAATAAGCACATGTCTAAAACCTGCTAACATGTATTTTAAAATTATGAGTATATTTTTTAAAACATGCAACAATTATGTTGTGATATAGTGATTTGGTTTTATATTTTAAAAACACAAGGTATTTGTAATGTTATTGGTTATATATGTAACTAAAGTTAAATGCTAATATTTTGCATAAGAGCTAAAACAGTCACCAATTGGAGTTTTGAGAAATTGTTTGTAGAAATGTTAATTTAAGATTCATTATTGAATCATCATAATTATGTAAGAAATTTATTTCCTGGAAAAATAACTTATATTCAGAATTAGAAGATTAAAGTTATCTTGTTACTAGGTCCTATGAATAGAAGAATATCTGAAAATGCAAAGCAAGATGTGTTTAATGCCTGACTGATGAACATTTTAAACAAAATTAACTTAATAAATACTGTTGTATGAATAGAAATGTAATGCAGGTGAATATCCATGTACATTTGATATTCCAAGGGGAGATCTTGATTTGGAAGCAAACAATTAGAAGTGATAGGATAAAGCAGCAGCTGTAAGCATGGACATGATTAGAATTACCAATGGGAGATTTTTAGTTTAAGGAAAATATTAAGGTCAAAACTCCACACATTAACAATATACGAGTATTTTACAAAGAAAAGCAGTATTTGTCCTCACTTCTAAGTGCCACATTCTCACATAATGTCCAAAGTTTGGAATATAAACTCTAATCCTAGTCAAAAATAAATTTTTTTAAAGTGAATCAATATGAATTTTGTCATTTAGAGGTGTATATCTTTTTTTTCCTGAACAATAGCAAAACTATTTTTCTACTATTTCCTTTGTCTTGTTTCCTTTTGTAAAGATTATTAGAATATCTTTCTAAAATGACTTTTTAAAATTGTGTTTTCACATTAGCTTTAGCCAAAAGACACACAAATAGTGTGCCAATAAGAGAATTTCTTTTCAAAATTATTGGTATACATATATTCTTACCACAATTTTCTGTTTCTTGCTAAGACAAGGGTTCTTAGATTCTGCCATCAAAAAACCTAAATTTGTGAGAATTCCAAACATGATCTTTGTTGTTAATTTTGGAGAAATACTGCTTCGGATAGGAACTGTTGTATTTTTATACACAAACCATATACACATTTTAATAGGTTCTAAATAGTCTTGATATGCACTTGAACCATCAGCTCATGTGCTTCTCTTTAGTGAGGTTCACCATATTTAAATTTAAGTTTTTGGATTTTTTATTTTTATTTTTTTTTTTATTTCCCTTTACCAATACTTTTTTTTACCATGAAGAACCCCAATAAAACCCCACCCCACCCCTCCCAGTCCCTGTGGGGCAGATGAATTCTAGTTAACACTCTATCTGCTTTGATTAGATTCATTGTTTCAATAAAAGATTCACCACTATTATTTAGAGTTTACCCCCCCCCCCCAAAATCAGACATGCTGAAAAAGCATTGTGACGTGATTTGCTTTCTACAGCTGGATTCAAGAATTAAATGTTGGTTTTGGATTTCTGCTATTTTACTTCTTGACCCTGGAAGTATTTCTACTGAAAGTAAGATAGTTAAGAAATTGGTTTCTGTGCTCTGGAGTCGTGGCCGTGCTGGAGAGCCGCTAGTGGGGGGCAAATGGTGGCCTCGGTAGGGCGTGAAGGGCGGACCGAAACGCCCCCCCTTCCCATGAGGTTTTAGTCGCCCCCCACTCCCCCGGCTCATACCTGATGTCCACAAGGCTCCCATGCGGCCGCCATCTTTCTTTCCAGAGAGGAGAAGGCGACTGGGGCAACACCCTTTCCCCTCCGGACAGACATGATGGCCTGGATTAGCGCATAGTCCTTTCACTTTTCTGCTCCAAGCTGCCGGGTTCTGCATTAAGTCCCTGTGCTTCTGAGGCTGTGGCCGTGCTGGAGAGCCGCTTGCGGGGGGCAACTGGTGACCTCGGTAGGGCGTGAAGGACGGACCGGAACGCCCCCCTTCCCATAAGGTTTTAGTCGCCCCCACACCCCCGGCTCATACCTGCTGTCCACAAGGCTCCCATGTGGCCGTCACCTTTCTTTCCAGAGGGAGGAGGGCGGAAGGGACCAACACCCTTTCCTCTCCGGGCAGACATGATGGCCTGGATTAACGCATAGTCCTTTCACTTTTCTGCTCCAAGCTGCTGGGTTCTGCATTAAGTCCTTGTGCTTCTGGGGCTGTGGCCGTGCTGGAGAGCCGCTCGTGGGGGGCAACTGGTGACCTCGGTAGGGCATGAAGGACGGACCGAAACGCCCCCCTTCCCATGAGCTTTTAGTCGCCCCCACTCCCCCGGCTCATACCTGCTGTCCACAAGGCTCCCATGCGGCCGCCATCTTTCTTTCCAGAGAGGAGAAGGCGACTGGGGCAACACCCTTTCCCCTCCGGACAGACATGATGGCCTGGATTAACGCATAGTCCTTTCACTTTTCTGCTCCAAGCTGCCGGGTTCTGCATTAAGTCCCTGTGATTCTGGGGCTGTGGCCGTGCTGGAGAGCCGCTCGCAGGGGGCAACTGGTGACCTCGGTAGGACGTGAAGGACGGACCGGAACGCCCCCCTTCCCATAAGGTTTTAGTCGCCCCCACACCCCCGGCTCATACCTGCTGTCCACAAGGCTCCCATGTGGCCGCCACCTTTCTTTCCAGAGGGAGGAGGGTGGAAGGGACCAACACCCTTTCCCCTCCGGGCAGACATGATGGCCTGGATTAACGCATAGTCCTTTCACTTTTCTGCTCCAAGCTGCTGGGTTCTGCATTAGGTCCTTGTGCTTCTGGGGCTGTGGCCGTGCTGGAGAGCTGGATTTTTTAATCATTTAATTTTTTAATATTTTTAATAAGACTATTTTATGTATTATCAATTTTTATTATGTTTTATTTATTCTATGTCAGATGCCTCTGTAAATTTGACACAATATGCCTATATAAATTTATGTACTTTATTAGAGAGTGGTATCAGGTAAAAGTAAACAGATTTGAGTCCCCTGAGATATTGACATGTAATATTGCTCTAAGAAAGATTTCACACATTTTAGTGAGGTTCAAAGGAGCTAGAAAAGATCTGTCAAATGTTGTTTTTGGTCAGTTCTAACTTCATATCACTAACATTTGTCTTATGAAATCCCAGGAAGAGAATACAACTAAGAGTGTGGCAGCCATCATCATAAAAAAAAAAGATTGCTACTAATGAAATGCTTGGAAATTATTGGCTATAATTAGAAAAGACTAAAAATGAATACTGCTTTATTCACTAGATGAGGTCTAAATGGAGAATTATGAAATTCATCAAGGATAGTTTTAAAAAGTTAATTTGTAAATCACTCACATTAATGTACGTTATTTTTAATGAAATTATTGGTTAATCAATTATTGGGTGAAATTTTGATTAAAAATTTTAATAAGCTCAGAAGAAAGAAGTGGGTATAAATTAAGACTCACAGAATTTTCACTTTGTTTTTGTTTTTTTGAGCCATACCCAAAAGTCAAATGAAAAATGTATTAAAAACATTAATATCAAACCTTAATCTACGGATTATATTGAGGAAAACATAGGTAGAACCCTTTATCATATTGAACCTAGAGATTTCTTCAATGGTTCAATTCTATTGACCAAGCATACAAAAAGTAATGACAAATAAACAGGGCTACATAAAAACTAAGATGCTTTTGCATCACAGACAAATAATGCCAGAATAAAGATATAACTATATAGTAGAAAAGAAAATTTCTCCTCCACTCATCTGAAAAATGGGTTATTATCCAGGATATATGAATCACTGGTAGCACTTTACATGAGAAATACAATCAATTCCATGAAAAAATAATGGGGAAAGAGATGCTCAGAAACTTTGTTAAAAAAGACAAACATCATGCCTCCACTTCCACAGAGTTTGCCAGCTCAACTAGTCGCTGCCCCCCCCCAACAAGTCTGAACCCACTTGGAGCCCCCTCCCTACCAAAATTTGTGATCCTGTAAGCCAGTGGCCACTGGGACCCTAGCCTGGGACACCTGCCTCCACTTCCACTGCCAGCGCCAAATAGTTGCTGCCCCAGCAGGTCTGTGTACTAGCATCTGGACTGGATGGGGGTGTGGCCACCAGTTTGGGGGCGTGGTCTCCCCCAAAGTGGGCGTGGACTTTCCTGAGGCGTTCAGCTATAGTTACATTTCCCATTCCCAGCACTTTCGACTTTCATCACAGCCTTTATGACCTAATTCTGTGGAAAAAATCCTGGACACGTCAACTACAATACAACAGTAATCCACTGGCCTACTCCAATTCTAACAAAAGACCAGTATGGCAAGAAGCTGTACGAGCCTAATATTAAAGAGCACTTCCTCCAAAGCTTCACTAGATGCCAGTCATAAGTCAAAGAATTATGCCTGAGTGGAAGATCAGACTCTAGAAAGGGAGAAGGGTGATCACCATCAACTGACCTTATCCAGAATCCTTTCCCACAATAAGAGGGAACAGTGCTGGTGAATTCCAAGGTTTTACCAGTAGACAACCAAAACAACATGAAAAAACAGTGCAAATATTCACTACAATGAGAGGACAAAGAAAAGACTCCCAAAACCTCAACCGGTGTTATCCACAAATATGCTCTTTCTGATAAACAATTCTTAGACGAAATGCAGAGGATGTTCAAGGATCTACTGAAAGAATCAATGGAGGAGATATCCAGAAAACAAAAGGAAGAAATGAAAGAAACAGTAGAAAGGGTAGTCGAGAAAATACAGGAAGAAATGAGAGCAGAAATTTTAAAAAACGCCTACAAAAAGAAGGTTCACAAATAAAGAATTCGGTAGATGAAATTAAAAACTCAGTAGGTACCCTTAGCAGTAGGATGAATACAGCTGAAGACAGGATCAGTGAACTTGAAGATGAGCAACAGAAATCACGTAGGGAACATCAAGCAATGGGAAAAGACCTCAAAATAGATCTAAGGAGAATAAGAGACCTAGGGGATAACACCAAGAGGAACAACATTAGAACCATCAGAGTACCAGAAGTACAAGGAGGCAGTCCCATTGAAAAAGCCACAGTCAAAGAAATCATTGCTGAATAGTTCCCAGAGTTAAAGAATGCAGACATCCAGATCCAAGGAGCCAGAAGGGTACCAGCTAAAAGAGACCCTAATAAAAATATTCCAAGGCATATAGAATGATGGATGCTGTGGACAGAGACATGACACTGCAAGCAGCAAGGTCAAAGAAGGAAATCACATACAAAGGAGCATCCCTTAGACTTACAGCAGACCTATCAGAGGAAACCCTTCAAGCCCAAAGACAATGGTGGGATATAGTGCAAAACCTCACTGAAATGAACGCCTCACCAAGAATTCTTCATCCAACTAAATTTTTTCTCAAACTCGATGGAACTATACACCATTTTGTAGATAAACAACAGCTCAGGAATTTCATAGACTCAAAACCAAATCTAAAAGAAGAATTAAAGGGGCTCCTGTAAGATAAGAAGGAAAACACTTAGAAACACAACCAACCCCTACAAAAAGATGACACAAAACCCCATGACAATAACCTCTCTCAATGTCAATGCTCTAAATGCATCAATCAAGAGATACAGAGAGGCAAAATGGATCCAGAAACTGAAACCAATAATCTGCTGTCTACAAGAAACTCATCTGAACAATTCAGAGGAAACACAGACACAAAGTAAAAGGATGGAAAACAATCCTGCAAGCAAAAAATCTTGCGTGGCCATACTAGTATCTGACAACATAAATTTAAGGTTGAAAAAGATTAGAAGGGACAGCAAAGGCCATTTTCTATTTATCAAGGTATATGTACAATAGGAAGAAACCACACTCTTAAATGTATATACATCAAATGAGGGACCAGCTAAAGATTTAAAGCAGCTGCTAACAGATTGTAAGTAGAACATTGCTAGCAATACAATAGTAGTTGGAGACTTCAATATCGCCTTTTCACCTCTGGATAGATCAAAAAGAACAAAACTCAACAAGGCAACATTGAAAGAAGAAATAGAAAAGAGAGGGCTAATAGACCTATACAGGGCTTTATACCCTAAAAAGAAAGAATACACATTCTTCTCCAGTGCACATGAAATATTTTCCAAGATAGATCGCGTGCTAGGCCACAAAACATACCTCAATAGAATTAGGAAGATAGAAGTAGTATCAAAAATCTTTTCAGACCACAATGTGCTGAAGATAGAAGTGAATCACACAAATATATCAAGAAACAAATCAAACACCTGGAAATTAAACAACTCCAAATTGAACAATGAGTGGGTCAGGAAGGAAGTCAAGGACGATACCTGGGAACAAATGAGAATGAAGACACGAGCTACCAGAACCTATGGGACACAGCTAAAGCCATGCTAAGATGAAAATTTATAGCATTGCAAACATTCCTAAAGAAAGAAGAAAGGGCCTACATAGATAACCTAACCTCACAGCTCAAGAAAAGCTTAGAAAAAATCCAACAAAAGGAACCCAAAATTGGTTGAAGGAAAGAAATAATAAAAATTAGAGCAGAAATGAACAACATGGAACCCTAAGAAAGCAATCTGAAAGGTCAATGAAACCAAGACCTGGTTCTTTGAGAAAATGAGTAAGATTGATAAACCACTAACAAGACTCACAAAGAAAGAGAACTCTAATAAACCAAATCTGAAATGAGAAAGGGGGCATCTCAAGAAAACAAAGAAATTCAAAAGATCATCAGAGACTAATTTGAGAGTCTGTATGCCACTAAACAAGAGATCCTAGAAGAAATAGATACATTCCTGGATTCCTATAATCTCCTAAGATTTAACCAGGAAGACTCGGGATATCTAAATAGACCATTCATATCAAGGGAATTGAAGTGATAATCAAAAGTCTTCCCAAAAACAAAAGCCCAGACCCAGAAGGATTCACTAGTGAATTCTTCGAAACATTTAAAGAAGACCTTTGCCAGTTCTCCTCAAGATTTTCCAGAAAATTGAAAAAACAGAAACTCTCCCAAACAGCTTCTATGAGTAACATATCTCCCTAATACCAAAAGCAAAGACACCACCAACAAAGGAAACTTTAGGCCAATATCCCTGATGAACATGGATGTGAAGATCCTCAACAAAATATTAGCAAATAGAATCGAACAACTCATCAAAAATATCATACACTACGACCAAGTGGGATTCATCCAGGGATGCAAGGATACTTTAAGATTTGGAAATCAATCAACATAATCCATCATATCAACAAAAGTAAAGATAAAAACCATATGATCATATCAGTAGATTCAGAGAAAGCTTTTGACAAGATCCAGCACCCGTTTATGATGAAAACTCTCACTAAAATGGGTTTTGAAAGATCTTTCCTCAAGATAGTCAAAGCCATCTATGACAAACCCATGGCAAGCATTTTCCTCAAGGGCCTTTCCTCTAAGATCAGGAACAAGACCAGGATGCCCACTATCACCACTTCTGTTTAACATAGTACTGTAATTACTTGCAATAGCGATTAGGCAAGAAAAATACATTAAAGGCATCCAGACAGGAAAGGAAGAAATCAATCTGTCACTATTCGCAGATGATATGATACTGTATCTCGAGAATCCTAAATCATCTACCAAGAAACTCCTAGAAACAATAGACTTGTACAGTAAAATCACTGGCTATAAAATCAATGACCAAAAATCCATGGCCTTCCTATATGCAAATAATGAGAGAGGAAAGTGACATGAAAAAAATCACATTCACAATTGCACATCAGAAAATCAAATATTTTGGAATCAGCCTACCTAAAGAGGTAAAAGACCTCTACAATGAAAACTACAAAATGCTACTCCATGAAATAAAAGAGGACATGAGGAAATGGAAACACATTGCCTGCTCATGGATAGGAAGAATCAAGATCATCAAAATGGCAATACTCCCAAAAGCATTATACAGATTCAATGTGATCCCTATAAGCATACCCATGAAATTTTTCAAAGAAATAGATCAAGCATTCCTGAAATTCGTATGGAAAAACAAACACCCACGAATAGCTAAAGCACTTCTTGGGAAAAAGACATAGGGAGGCATTACCCTCCCCAACCTCAAACTCTACTACAAAGCGGTAATAATTAAAACAGCATGGTATTGAACAAAGCCAGGGCCGCAGACCAATGAAACAGGGTGGAATATCCGTACACACAACCCCAAATATATGAATGTCTACTCTTTGATAAGGAAGCAAGAAATATGAAGCAGAACAAGGAAAGCCTCTTCTTTAACACTATGCACAAAAGTCAGATCAAAATAGATTAAAGATCTCAACATCAGGACAAAATCTATTAAGTTACATTGAAGACAAGGTCGGCAAAACCCTCCAAGATATTGAGGGTAATGATATCTTCAAAGATGACACTCCACTGACCAACCAATTGGAAAGAGATAAACAAATGGGGCTATGTTAAATTAAGAAGCTTCTGCAGCTCAAAAGATAGAGTGACCAGAATACAAAGACAATCTACAGAATGGGAAATGATATTTACCCAATACCCATCTGATAAGGGGTTGATATCAAGGAAATACAAAGTACTGCTTTGACTCTACAGGAAGAAAACACCGAACCCCATCAAAAAATGGAGTGATAAAATGAACAGAAACTTTCCCAAAGAAAAAATCCAAATTGCTAAAAGGCACATGAGAAAATGCTCTAATCACTTATCATCATGGAGATGAGGATCAAAACAACAATGAGATATCATCTCACACCACAGAGACTGGCTCGCATCCAATAGAACAAAAGTAACCAGTGTTGGAGTGGATGTGGCGAGAAAGGTACTCTCCTTCACTGTTGGTGAGTATGCCAACTGGTTCGGCCCTTTGGGAAAACAGTATAGATGATTCTCAAAAAATTATAAATTGAACTCCCATTTGACCCAGAAATACTACTCCTGGAAATATATCCTGGAGAGGCAAAAAAGTACAGTCAAAATGACATGTGCACTTCCCTGTTAATTGCTGCACTATTCACAATAGCCAAAATTTGGGAAAAAAACCTGAGTGCCTGAGAACAGATGTCTGGTTAAAGAAACTTTGGTACATCTACACAATGGAGTACTATGCAGCTGTTAGAAAAGATGAAGTCATGAAATTTACATACAAGTGGTACTACATGGAAAGTATCATGCTGAATGAAATGAGTAGGAAAGAGAGGGACAGACATAGAAAGATTGCATTCATCTGGGGAATATAAAATAACAAAATAGGAGACTGATACCCAAGATTAGCCAAGATAAGTACCAGGAGGTTCACTCCATGGCTTGGAGGCTAGCCACACATGCTAGGGGAAAAGGCAGCTCAGATAGAGATGGAAGCACCAAGTAAAGAGTGTTTGGAGGATCCTCCCAGGATGAGAGATGCATGCTGAAAGTAGACTATAGACCGAACATGACTGACACTCAGTGCCTCTTTTGCAAACCACAGCACCCAAAAGGAGATAGAGAACAAAAGGGACTGTCCTGCCACAGGGGTGGGTTGGGATGGGGGGAATGTGAGGGGGTGGAAGGGAAATTGTGATCATTGGTGGTAGAGAATGAGCACTGGTGGAGGGATGGATACTCAATCATTGTATAACGGAAACCCAAGCTCAAATATTTGTCAGTCTAAAACTACCTCATGGTGTTTCACTAATAAAAATAATAAAAATAAAATAATTTCTCTAAAAATAAGACAAACCTGACAAAATGATATATGAAGAAGTGCTATATATCACTTATCATCTGAGAAGTGAAATTCAAAGCAACTATTAGATATCACCTCACTCCTCTGGACACATCACAAATCACAGAGAAAAAAAACAATCAGTGCTGGTATGGGGAAAAAAAGATTGCTCAAAAAGGATACTCACTCATTGATGATACGCATGCTGACTGGCACAGACTTGTTGAAAAGAATATGGATACTTCTCAGAAAACTTGGAATTAAGCTTTCATTTGATCAGAATTTCCATTACTTTACATCTAACCAAAGGACCTCAAAACTCTGATCAGAATAGACACCTGTGCACTGACATTTGTTGCAGACCTGTTCACTTAATCACTTAATCACTTAATCCCCGTTATTCATCGATTTATTCGAGCGGGTGCCAGTAACGTCTCCATTCATCCCGGTTGCGTGCTAGCGTAGCCCAATGGTATCTGTTCGTTCTAGGAACATGCAGAGCCTCAACCCAATCATTTAGGGTCTTGACGAAGAAGTCTGACCATCTTATAGGTGGGCGTCCACATGATCTTTTGATGTCCCGTGGAATCCAATCAGTAATGGCTCTAGTCCAGCGGTTGTCTGTAAACCTCATTACGTGTCCAGCCCATCTGATTTTTGATGTCTTGGCAAATGAGACAGCGTCCCTGATTCTTGAGCGTTGACGAAGATCAGAATTCCGGATTCTATCTCTCATTTGAGTGAATCGTGATATTCCAAGCATAGTTCTTTCGATTCCTCTTTGAGAGACCCGAATAGCGTTCTCATCCTGTTTTCGTAGGGTCCAGGTCTCTGAGGCATATGTTAATGCGGGAAGAATAGTGGAATCAAACAGATGTGCTCGTAGCTGGAGGTTCTTTGTCCTTTTAGTTATTTCTTCAATGCTCTTGAAGGCATTCCAAGCCGCTCTCTTCCTCCTGCACAACTCAGGTGCCAGGTCATTCATCATGTTGATTTCTCGACCTAGGTATATATAACTGTTGCATTCGGAGATGGTGGTTCCGTTGAGAGCGAATGGAGCGTCAGGAACAAGGCTGTTTCTCATAAACATTGTCTTCGTAAGATTCAGCTATAGTCCGACCTTTCCACATTCACGGTCAAAGTCGTTCAGCATTTGTGCCGCTTGGTTGATGTTTGGTGTTATTAGAACGATGTCATCATCAAAGTGGAGGTGGTGTAGTTGCCGACCATCTATCTTCACTCCCATGTTTTCCCATTCCAGTCGTCGCATGATGTTCTCGAGGGTGGCACTGAAGAGTTTTGGTGAAATGGTATCACCCTGCCGAACCCCTCTCTTGATATGAATGATTACTTCTTTGTAGAATGGTGAGATCTTGGTAGTGAATCCGCAATAGAGCTCACGAAGGATCCTGATGTATTGAGTTTGTACGCCCTGATTGGCTAGGGCTTCCATGACCGCTTCCGTCTCAACAGAATCAAAGGCCTTCTTTAAATCAATGAACGTTAGACAGAGCAGCATCTTGAACTCCCGAGATACCTCAATGAGCTTGGTTATTGTGTGGATATGGTCGATGGTACTAAATCCTTTTCGGAATTCAGCTTGTTCAGATGGTTGTACTTCATCTAGTGTTCTGCTAATCCTATTCAGGATGACTCGAGTGAATAGTTTGTAGATGACAGACAATAGGCAAATTGGGCGATAGTTGCCAATGTCGTGACCTGTTCACAATAGCCAAAATCTGGAAACAACCCAAGTGTTAAAAAACAGATGACTGGATAAAGAAGCTATTGAATTTATACACGGGGAATAGTATTCAGCTTTAAGAAAAAAGGAAATTGTTGAATACACTGCTTCATGGCTGAATCTGGAGAGCATTATTTTGGGTGAAGTTAACCACAAGGAGAGGGAAGACACAGAATGATCTCTGTCTTCTGCTGAACATAATGGGAGGTTTTAGGGGAATCACAAGTACCCAAAGGCCAACAGAACATGAGAACTGGTTTTCAGTAAGAAGCTTATGGAAGGAGTTTGCAGAGTAGGGACACTGATACAACGGCAAAGGAATGTGGAGTGTCAAGGTTGTAGTGCTTTGATATGTTATGCACAAAATTTGTAAAAAATTAAAAACAAACAAAGCTCTGCTTGTTCCTTACACATCCTGTAGTTAGAGATTATTTTAATTACATTGTTTACCTTTTCTAACAGTTTGAAATAGCTTTTGGTTAACCTCTGATAAACTGCTTGTAAAGATAGTACCGTGGTTAAGGTGCTTGCCTTTTCAAGTGGCCATCACAGATTTGGTACTGAAAATAGTATCTAAGCATCACTAGGACCAAAGCAAAGGACTAGAAGTGAGTCTTCAGCATCCAGTTATGCGTGTTCTGCTCCAGAAAAGAAGGAATGATGAACTACAATGCTTTAAATGAGAACTTTTAGTGGTAAAAAATATTTCAAAAGTTAAGCCTATACAATATGAATATTTTGAGAATATTATTTACAACTGAGAATACTGCTACCTCCTTCAAAGGCAAGAAACACATTTTTTGATATTATGTTTCTATCTTTATATTTTAATATTTGACATTTCTGTGACATTTAAGCATTTGTTACCAAAAGCAAGAGATGTCTATATGTACTCTCGTTCCAGCATAATTTTTATTTATTTAGTAAAGATAAAGGTAAAGCCCTCCCGTTGATCGTCGATTTGCTCGAGCGGGCCCAGTAATGTCTCCATTGGAGACTTTGTTGTTACTGTGTCTGGCATATCGAATACTCTCGGTAGCTTGCCGGGCTCTCCGAGAGGGGTGGAGGAATCGAACTCGGGTCGGCCATGTTGGCCGCTTGTAAGGCAAACGCCCTACCCGCTGTGCTATCGCTCCAGCCCTGTATTTATTTATTTATTTATTTATTTGTATTTATTTAGTAAGCAAAAAATACTGTAAAAATATGACAAAAGATCTGTGTTGGTATTGAAATTTTAATAGTGCAACTCAAAACAAAGTCTATGTCTAAATAGCAATGATTTCCAATAAGCCATTGTCTTATAATTTTTGTCTGACACATTGAAAGTAAAATTTCAGAAGAATGAAATAGAAATATATGGGAACACTGTTATTATATCCCTCAAATATAAGATTTATCTGTTAAATGATTGAAAGAGGTTTCTTTTTTTTCCTAAAAATTTTCCAAAATTTCACCAGTTTTACCTGAAATTTGTAAAACTTTTTGAGCTTTCAATGGAGCATGTGAACCGCTAACATGATATTAAGGGGGAGATAGAGATTATCTGGAAGGTAGACAAAACCAGAGTATTCTGAGTAGGAGAAAATGTGCTGATTAAAGAAAAGTAACAAGAAAGTAAATTTGTAAAAAGTATTATTAGTCATGTTACGAAGTTTGGATTTGTCATCAGGTCAGAGGAGAGTGTATATATTTTTTAATTTAAAATTTTTGGTTCCATAATAGGAGGTGCTCAGGGCTTACTCCTGGATCTTTACTCAGAGATCACTCATGATGGTGGTGGGGGGACCTTATAGGGGTGTGTGAGAATTAAATTTGGGTTGGAAATTTGCGAGGTAAATATACTGGCCCACTGTACTATCTTTCTAGATTCTCAAATGAGAATCTTAAGGACTCCATATCATAATACATATACAATATATTTCCACACAATGTTTGGTGTATTATGTTGCTAAGGAACCTAAGTTTCTGTGTATATTAGCAAGATAGACGTTAAAGTTATGGCGAATAAATAGAAACTTCAATGACAAACAGTTCATAAAAGAAAGACAATTAATTTTATCTTGGGATAGGTTGAGCAAAAATCACACCACATCCAAGTTGAGATACATAAAATTTATTTTAAAATATATTCAAAGCTTAGGATTTATTTACATAGTTTATTAAATTAGCACCAAGTTGGAAGTATTAGCCCAGAGTTATAAGTTTAGTTTTCATCAAATTAAGTGTGCTAAGTGGATAAATGAAAAGAGAAAGGAGACTGAGAAAGCTCAAGTAAAAAACAATCAGTATTAATAGCATTTTAAAGGGAATTTGAAACTAGGCATAAGACTTAAGAAACACTTGAAAACTTTTTTATATTTAAGAATCTTGGGATGGAACCACTGCATTTCTGGAATAAAGAATAAAATAAAAATATGTAAAAAACTTGATTAAATTAGGAATAAGGAGTTCAGAAAACTGTTCTTTGGGAATGTTGACATGGCACTAAAATAAATGTTGTTACAAAATAAATTCTCCTGGAAGAGAGATTAGAAACTTAGAATAGTATTGAATTATCAAAATCATTTTCATACTCAAACGTTGCTTGCCCACTGTAACTAACATTTCACAGTCAACATGCCCACAAACTTTTAAGATTTTAACCTGCTAATTCTGTGTGGTTAATAGGACTGAACTCATTTCCGTATTGCAGTGATAGATCTGAGAGATTCTTAATTAACTTTAAAGGCTAAATAAATAAACAATTCAAGATATTCTATTCTTAGTACAAGGAAGATGAGAATGTAAGAAAAACTCTTTGTTCAACTCACGTAATTAAATAGCACATAAAGACATACAGATGGTCAATAGGTACATAAAAAAGTATTCAACATCTGGAGATGGTAGTTGTGTGGATTATACTAATATTGGCAGTCATATAGAAGAGTAAATTCTTGTTTGAGATATTTAGGAGATCAAATGACCTAGTCTGTGTTATATTAAATACATTTGCTGCTTTTATGACTCTATATTTACATTAATAGATCATAGATAATAAAGGGTATTCAGTGTCACATTAAAAAATAAAAATCGAACTATCATGGATTGTTATTGCTTCTCGATCCTTTTTCCAAGGAAAATTAATACAAGGACAACATTCAAAAAGTTCTAGTGATAATATGTGAAAAAGGGAAGTATTTTATTTAATTATTATAAATAAAATCAGGCATAGTCACTATGAAACACAGAATGGGTTTTTCTCATTTTTTTGGAAAAAAAACTAGACTATTTCATAAATTTCATTTTGATAATATATCCAAAGATACAATAATCAGTATCTGGGAGATATGCAATATTATTTAAATATTTTATATCAATGAATCAGTGGCTTACTATACTATAAGATGTCAGGAGTTAAATTTCATACTTTTATATGTATTTAATTCCACCGCACTACCACCAAAGCATTGTGCCCTATTACTAAAATGTCTTTTCTATCCCTCTCACCTGCTTCCTCTTTTTTAATCTAGTAATTGCCACTGTTCTCACAGTTTAAGTTATTTTGGACAGTTTGTTTGCTTTTGCTTTAGTTATTTATAGACCACATATGAGAGATACTCTACAATAATTTTCTATATCCATCTGTAATTTCACTCAGAAATTGACTATTCATGTTGCTTATTAAAGCAAGGAATGACTATTTTTATCAGTTTTGTAGTATTCTACTTCTTCTTCCAGTACCACAGATCCTGATTTTTCTTTTGTGTTATTGGCATAAGATGCTGTTATTTGCTTTCCTTAGGAATCTATGACTATCAAAACTGATATGAGATCATTATATCAATAGCATACATCAGTGGTCCTTTTATATACATTTAGAGAGAGTCACTTACTTCTGATTAGTGAGTTCAGATTCTACCGAGGAGATTATTTTTGAGATAAAGTATTTGCAGAACCTGGCAAGATACCCATTGCATTTTCGATATGCCAAAAACAGTAACAATAGGGGACCTCATCCCCCAAGCCCTGAAAGAGCCCTAATATGCCATTAGGCTATGCTAGCATGCTACAGGGACAAATGGAGACATTACTGGTGCCACTCGAACAAATCAATGAACAACAGGATAACAAGTGATACAAGTAATAAAGTACTTTACTATTGTCACTTTCTCTAATTCTTTTTTAAAATAGTCTGGTTTTTTTTTTTTGAGTACCTGTCTCCCTTTTTCTTTTGCTGGTTTCACTGCCTTTTTCCTTTGTCTGTTTCAATTATTCTAAACAACTGTAATCTAGATTTTTGTTTTCTGGATTCTAGGATGTTGATATATGTTTTTATATATCTAAAATGGTCTTTTCTGTTCCCTTCTTACTTCGTACTCTAAACTAAATTGGCTGTGTTCTAATTCTTCTGCCTTTGAGGCTGTATCTTTACTATTTTATTTTATTGTTGCTTATGTTTTATTACTATTATTTATTACTATGTTCATACTTTTGCTTTCCATTTTATATAAAAGAACTGCTTTTATCATTTCTTGCAGTGCAGGTCTTACAGTTGCAAAATCCATTTGACTGGGGTATCAATCACACATGCATCATTATGCAGAGCAGAATATTCAGGGGCAAAATTTTTCATTTTAAGAGAGGTGAATATACCATATATAATTCATTTTATTCCTAATATATAGAGTGTCTATATATATATATATATATATATATATATATATATATAATGAGAGACTGATTGGGGTGCCTTTGTATGTCACTTAATTTTTCCCTAGCAATTTTTACTATTTTTATCCTTTACTTCAATAATTTAAAAATTGGACTTTTGTTTTTGTTTTTTCTTTTTGGTTAGGGCCAACTTGGCTATGCCCAGATCTCACCACTGGCTCTAATTAAGGCCTTATCCCTTATAGGGCTCTTGGTTCCATATGGGGTCCTGGATATCTAACAATAATCAGATACATGTCTGATTAAAGAAACTTTGGTACATCTACACAATGGAGTACTATGCATATATTAGAAAAAATTAAGTCATGAAATTTACATGCAAGTGGTACTACATGAAAAGTATCATGCTGAGTGAAATGAGTCAGAGAGGGACAGACATAGAAAGATTGCATTCATCTGGGGAACATAAAGTAACCAAATAGGAGATTAACTCCCAAAAATAGCCTAGATAAATACCAGGAGGTTCACTCCATGGCTTGGAGGCTAGCCTCACATGCTAGGGGAAAAGGCAGCTCAGATAGAGAAGGGAGCACCAAGTAAAGGGTGTTGGGAGGATCCTCCCAGGATGAAAGATGCATGCTGAAAGTAGACTATAGACCGAACATTGCCACTCAATGCCTCTTTTGCAAACCACAGCACCCAAAAGGAGAGCGAGAACAATAGGGAATGCCCTGCCACAGAGGAGGGGTAGGATAGGGTGAATGGGGGGGTGGGGGTGATAAGTCGGATCATTGGTGGTGAAGAATGGGCACTGGTGGAGGAATGAGTACTCTATCATTGTATAACTGAAACCCAGTCACAAAAATTTTTAAGTCTACAATTGTACCTTAAGGTTTTTCACTAATAAAAATTTTAATAAAAATTGCTTGTCAGTACTCTTCAGGAAACACAGTTATACATTTGTCTTGGTATTCATATTTCTTACTAGAAGTAGAAATTTTCAATTAATAATATCCTTATATTGGATTTAAATAGAATGCTTGTTGACAGCAGATTTTGAATTAAACTTATTGTTTTTATTTTGTTACATAATTTGTTTTGTGTTTTAGCAGTGCATTTTATAGTATAAGAATAACATGGAATAAAAATGGCTCTTCCTGTGGGAGTTTCTGAGCTTAACATTAAAGTAAATGTTTCAGTTTCTCTGCACGAATGTTGACAAAGCTCTATTTTTTTATGTACAAAAAGCTAGTATTTTCGGATCTAATAGATAATTAAGTCTTAAAAAAGTTTTAGAAGGATAAGGATAATGAGTACATTTTTATGATTTACCTTGTATTCAACTATGAGATTTCTTGTGGTTCTTGAATTCCATACGATTTTTTTTCCGTTGGTTTTCTATGGTTTTGAATCTCTGCTATTCTTGATTATAATTATAGATTAGAGTTATTTTGCCTTCACAATCAGCACTTTAATTTGTTGTAGGTTTGGATAATTATAAAGCGATGCATATTTTCATTAACAACCTTTTCAGAATCGTAATTTTTTAAACAGCCTTTTAAGAATTGTGTGCATTCTGGTTTGTATATGAATGATTCCCACCTCTATTTTTCAAAGAAATGCAATCATAATTTTAAAATACTGTGTTTGTAAGATGGCATTTCATTTTGAAAATAGAAACAGATATGGTAAAAGGTCTTTAAGAAGTGCTCATTAAAAACTACTTAAGAATAATCCAAATGTAAAGTTTTTTGACCACCTAATTCGGCCTAAAACAACCCAAAAGAACATTTTAAAGCTAGAGAGACAATAAAGTGCGTAAGGCATTTGCCTTGCATGCAACCAACCCCAGTCTGATCCATGGCACCGCACTTGGTTCCACCATCAGACATAATCCTTTAGCAATATTGGGTGAGGGTTACAAATTTTGATTGCATATAATAGTCCATTACAAACTACAAGAACCACTGTTGTTTGTAAGAACTTATTTTGATTCTTTTGGGGTATAGTCTATTTACTTTTATTATAAAAGGATTATTATTATCCCCTTGACATAAGCCTTCACCCATGTTCTTATTATAAAAGCAAAAATCTAACCTAACATGCCTCTGAGCAGAAATCCAAACAATAAGCAAAGACGCAAAGATAGACTTAAAAACATATATATATATATATATATATATATATATATGTATATATAGCTTATGTTTCAAAGAGAGATGTGTTAAATTATAGGTACCTAAAATGTTTTATTTTCAAGATTCAATTTTTTCACATAAATTTAGGAAGTGTCACATCTCTTTGTTATTATGTAAAGCTAGCTTTGTGTTCCCTTAAGTAAATCTGTACCCAGTTGCTAGAGTAAGTGTTCTATAAGGTAAAGGTAAAGGTAAAGGCCCTCCCGTTGATTGTCGATTTGCTCGAGCGGGCCCAGTAACGTCTCCATTGGAGACTTTGTTGTTACTGTGTTTGGCATATTGAATACTCTCGGTAGCTTGCCGGGCTCTCCGAGAGTGGCGGAGGAATCGAACTCGGGTGGGTCGGCCATGTTGGCCTCTTGTAAGGCGAACACCCTACCCGCTGTGCTATCGCTCCAGCCCTGAGTTATTTTGATGGCCTAGATGGTAAAGATTTTCTCTAGAGGAAAGAAGAAAGTGAAAACTAAATATGTGTTCCTCATTAGAAAGTAGGAAAAGAAGCAAAATATGTCTAGGAGACCAAGACAAGTTATGCTCTTCATACTGACAACTTAGATGAATGCATAATACAGAATAAAATAAATGAGTCAAGTAAAATAATGAACATTATTCTGAGCATATATGCAAATACCTGAAAACTGGGAACATTGGTGGTAGGAAAAGTATACTAGTGAGAGGAAGGTGTTGGAACAGTATATAACTGAAACTCAATCATGAACAATTCTGTAACTGTGTATCTCATGGTGATTCAATTAAAAAATTTTCCAACTGAAAGAAAATCCACCAGAATACAACGAAATGCTTATAGTTTTTTTTGTAGTTCACAATTACCTCTATAAAGTCGAATTTAATGCAGAAGTAGCAAGCGTTTTCCCAGTAGATAGTATTTTCAAAGTAATAAAATTATTAGTATCGAATCTGATCATGCTAGTGTTCGATGATATTTAGACACGTGTGCTTATGCATTAACCTTTCAGATAACCTGGTTGCCATTAGGGACACATCAAAGTTAAAAAAGAGCATAAGTATTAAAATCCAGAGGCAAAGCTAAAGGAATCCTTGTATTTCTGGATAAAAGAATTATGTCCTCAAACTCAGCTGGGACCAAACTGAAATAATGTGGACAGAAGCACCAAATAGGAAAAAGACCAGGGACACACCAGTTTTTTTTGTACTGATTTATTGAGTGCAGGTGCAAATTTTTCATCTCAGGTAATTAACATATTTTACCATTGTGAATTAATATGGGTCTCTTTCCTCATGGGAAGTTTTGAAACTTTTTTAAAAATTCAAAAATAATATCTTGTAAATCAATGTGACATGTATTCTTGTGACTTCTCTGTGGCTTACTGAATAATTATTCTTATAAAAACTGAAATAATAAGCAATTCAAAGCACAGTAAGGTGTTTTCAGAATAACTGGACCAGAAAACAGTGTCAAAAACATTTACTGGAAGTAAGGGAAAGCTGTTGCAAGGGATTCCTGAGCTCAGCGTTTATTTCACAACACTATATTTGCCACAACGAAGGGGAGGTGTGGGAGAAGGCATATGTACTAAAACCGATGAACTAATCTAGAAACTGCCCTTGAATAATTTTGTGCATGGCACTCACAATTACTATATTTATAAGCTTTGTATATGTAAGGCTCTAACCTTTTGTTGACTTCCTGTAAAATAAGCAATATTAAATACAATACAAAATTTTGCAGAAAGATTAATATGTTCAGCTTTAGGAGTTTTTTTTCCAAATTTGGAACACTATATCCAGATTGAACTTTTAATTTAGTGTCAGTATGATAATTGGAGAATTTTATTACCAAAAATATAATTAAATGTATATAATAAAAATAAAATAAAAGCACAAAAAATTGTAATTAAGATGTTGATTACTAATCTCATACCTTCTTTGATTTGGGCATATTAGTTGAAGTGATTTGGGGAATATTAATAAATTTCAAATTTACAAGTAACACATGTATGTAAGTATACATGCATATTTATTTATAAACTGAAACTATAATTTAATAAATACATTTATACACTAATTTCACGTCATCCTCTAAGAACATTTATAGTCTAATTTCTAATTTCATAAATTGTTTTTGGTTTGCTTTAGCATATGTTTTGATGGGATATTCCACAATTTTAATGCTGTGCTGTTTTTGGTTGTTGGTTGTTTTAGGGAACAAATCATTGAGGTCCACTGGTGATGTTAATGGTGACATAATCAAATCCAGAACTCATGGTGCAATGGCCTTGCTTTACTACTGAGTCACAAACTTTGTTCCCAGTGTCTGGGATCTTTTGTAAATTCATTCACATCTTTGTTATATGGTCAATGTCATTATAAATTAGTATTCTATCCCACTCTAGATTAGTTATTTTTGGTAGCTTCCAGAGTTTTGCCATTGTGATTAATGTTGCTGTGAGAATTCTGGGGATTGAGCGATATTGCAGCAGGTAGGGCATTCTCCTTGCACATAGCTGACTTGGGTTCAATTCCTGGCACCTCCCGAGCACTATGAGTATTAACTGAGTGCAGAGTCAGGAGTAACCCCTAAGTACCGCCTGGTGTGGCCACAAAATTAAAAAAAAAGCATTCTGAACAATGATTTTTGGGTAAATAAATATTATGACATAATTGTGTTAGAAATATGACTGGAAAAAGGATTGTTGTATTATAGAGTCGATGTATATTGAAATATATAAGAAATGTTCAAAATTTAATCTAACTGATTTGGCATGTTGCACTCAGAATGGGAGTTGATTTACATCCTTGTTGATAATCGATAGCTTCTATCATTAAAACAAACTTAGCGATCCTGATGACTACTGTAAAAATCCATACTTATATACCGCATACTTCTATAATGACTGATAAAGATGAGCATCTTGATTAAGTTTATTACTCATTTAGATACTTTTGTTAACAGACAAGAGTTTTGTCTAATTTCTACTAAGTTATCATTTTTATGATCTGTGTGATAGCTTTTTATAGTCTGGATTCATGACACTCATCAATGACATATTGTAAATCTATGAAAAGTTTTCACTTGACCCTTTTTTGTGACCATGGATGGGTTCATAAAATAATAACAAATTTATTTTTTTAATATTTTGTTCAGTATTTAAATTCTGCTTTATAGCTGGAGTTTTTCGACATATTTAAGAAATATTTCCCTACTTCAATTATGTGATTTGATTTTATATGGACATTTTACTGTTCTAATTTTTATGTTTGATTTAAAATATTTTTGAACTATTTTCTGAACAGCTTGCAGACACTGGGCCGGACAGTCCTGCCCCGGTTCTGAGGCAGCCTCTGATCCTGGAAGCCATGCCCACAACCTGCCCTCAGTGCCATCTTAAATCACACAGCAGCGAAGAAAAACTGGTGGGCTCTACAACTCCCGGAGAATTTCCAGGGCCCCATACGTAGCCGATATCACCAGGAGGTACCAGATGGGGTAGGTGCTGCCTCCCCGCCTTCTCCAGAGGGAATCCCAGCGACATGAGCTTCTACAAGCATGGCTCAGTATGCGGGTACCATTTTCTGAACCGTGCAGCCTCTTACGTGACCTCACAACATTTCCTGACGTGCAAAGTAATCAGTGAAAAGTAAATGATCTAGCATTTGTCCCTGAAAGACAGGCTTAAATGGTGGTAGGAAAATCTGAGCAAAATATAATGCCCAACCCAAATGCATCTGGACTGTGCATTTAACTATGATGCTATGTTGCCCTGGGAGTGGAAGAGTGTCTGTCTCTCTGCCTGTCCCCCCTTGTGGCAGCGGCATGATGGCCTGCATCTTTTAGATCCTAGTGAACATGCAGGTATGAGACTGCATTGATGAGGCACATGGGGCCTTGTGGGATGAGCGAGGGGGGTTGGAATCGGCCCTGCTCCCAGTCATGACAGTGCCCCAGGTTGCCACTCTCAAACGCCTTCTCCAGCTTCTGAACGACCATGATTCCAGAGGCACACAAACCAATCTCAGAACCCAGGGTCTTTTGGCAGCAATCCCTTTAGGCTTATTACTTAATCACTTAATCACTTAATCCCCGTTATTCATCGATTTATTCGAGCGGGTGCCAGTAACGTCTCCATTCATCCCGGTTGCGTGCTAGAGTAGCCCAATGGTATCTGTTCGTTTTAGGAACATGTAGAGCCTCAAACCGATCATTTAGGGTCTTGACGAAGAAGTCTGACCATCTTATAGGTGGCCGTCCACGTGATCTTTTGATGTCTCGTGGAATCCAATCAGTAATGGCTCTAGTCCAGCGGTTGTCTGTAAACCTCATTACGTGTCCAGCCCATCTGATTTTTGATGTCTTGGCAAATGAGACAGCGTCCCTGATTCTTGAGCGTTGACGAAGATCAGAACTCCGGATTCTATCTCTCATTTGAGTGAATCGTGATATTCCAAGCATAGTTCTTTCGATTCCTCTTTGAGAGACCCGAATAGCGTTCTCATCCTGTTTTCATAGGGTCCAGGTCTCTGAGGCATATGTTAATGCAGGAAGAATAGTGGAATCAAAGAGATGTGCTCGTAGCTGGAGGTTCTTTGTCCTTTTTGTTATTTCTTCAATGCTCTTGAAGGCATTCCAAGCCGCTCTCTTCCTCCTGCGCAACTCAGGTGCCAGGTCATTCATCATGTTGATTTCTCTACCTAGGTATATATAACTGTTGCATTCGGAGATGGTGGTTCCGTTGAGAGCGAATGGAGCGTCAGGAACAAGGCTGTTTCTCATAAACATTGTCTTCGTAAGATTCAGCTGTAGTCCTACCTTTCCACACTCACGGTCAAAGTCCGCCAGCATTTGTGCCGCTTGGCTGATGTTTGGTGTTATTAGAACGATGTCATCAGCAAAGCGGAGGTGGTGTAGTTGCCGACCATCTATCTTCACTCCCATGTTTTCCCATTCTAGTCGTCGCATGATGTTCTCGAGGGTGGCACTGAAGAGTTTTGGTGAAATGGTATCACCCTGCCGAACCCCTCTCTTGATATGGATGATTACATCTTTGTAGAATGGTGAGATCTTGGTAGTGAATCCGCAATAGAGCTCACGAAGGATCCTGATGTATTGAGTTTGTACGCCCTGATTGGCTAGGGCTTCCATGACCGCTTCTGTCTCAACAGAATCAAAGGCCTTCTTTAAATCAATGAACGTTAGACAGAGCGGCATCTTGAACTCCCGAGATACCTCAATGAGCTTGGTTATTGTGTGGATATGGTCAATGGTACTGAATCCTTTTCGGAATCCAGCTTGTTCACATGGTTGTCCTTCATCTAGTGTTCTGCTAATCCTATTCAGGATGACTCGAGTGAATAGTTTGTAGATGACAGACAATAGGCAGATTGGGCGATAGTTGCCAATGTCGTGGATGTCTCCTTTCTTGTATAGTAGTACAGTCTTGCTGGTTTTCCATTGGGATGGAACCTTGCATTCAGACAGGTAGCGTGTGTAGAGTCGAGCCAATGTATTGATGAGTACTGATGGTAAGTTCTTCAGGTGTTCAGGTCTGATCTTGTCTGGGCCAGGTGCTTTTTGTTTCTTTACCGACGAGATGGCATGTTGGATTTCGGAAGGGAGAACATTGGGAACGACATATCCATCATGTGGTATTACTAGGCTTATTACTAAATTATCAAAAATCCAAATTCGCATGGCCGTTATTGCGGCCACACAACATCATATGCTCTTCATGATCAGCAATAGAAAACAAATTATCTAATGATGTCTTATTGACAGGTCTGAATTTTGGAGAAAAATCCAAATAATAATGTTGGGTCTTTTGTCATAATACTGGATGTGATCAATAGAGAGAGAGAGTAAAGTGGAAATCTCACACACAGGCGGGGGGTGGGTGGGAGGAGGGTATACTGGGGTTCTCGGTGCTGGAAAATGTTCACTGGTGAAGGGACAGGTATTTTATCATTGTATGAATAACCAAGACTTAAACTGAAAGACTTCGCGACTGTTCTCATGGTGATTCAATAAATAAATAAAATAAAAATTAAAATAATAAAATAAAATATTTTTGAAAATATTTTCCCTTCCAATTATTAGCACTTCTAGTTCACACATACACACCTATTTATGGACGCAGGTATTCATGCTCTCAACAAACATATTCATGTATATGTAGGTTCATAAATATAGTGATTCTATATTTAATTTATTTTAATAGCATATAGCTACTTCATATATCTGTGGTTTCAATAATTTTAAAATTTACCCATGTTTAACATAATAAAGGAAAATTAGCATACACTCATCAGGTCTATTTTAAGAAAAATAAAATTATAGTTCTGAAATTTTTATGCTATTAAAGAGCAATGGAAAAATTGATTAATGAAATTTTTTAATGTAAACAAAATACCTGTGGGTATTTTAGCTTTATTATTTGTTCTTCATGAGCATGTGTCTGTTAAGTTAGCCAAGCAAATTTTCTTAATTTTATCTGAATTTGCATAAAATTAAGGTGTGTATGACAAAGAAAGTCATGTAAAACTTACCTATTTGATTAATTTTGTTAACCTACATTGAATACTTACAGACATTATACTCATAACCATACAGTACATACATAAATAATGAATTAAAAAATAAACGTCAGTTTCTCAACCTAATGTTTAAAACATTAGACAATTTTCTTGAATAATACAATATATATTAAAAAACAGATAGTAAAAGTTTCACAGATCACTTATCAAGAGATTGCTCTAACAAATATTAAGGGATTGCTTTTTCTATTTGATCAGAAAGTGATTTAAACCAGTACTTCATTTATTAATAGTAATATATGCTAGCTTATCTGATAAAACTATATTATTTCAATTGCATTACTCTATTTAAAATATGATTAATGGTAAACTATATTTGTGTTAACTTAAAAAGTGGGGCAGACAATATTCTGTAATATATATATTTATATATGCTCATGAAGAACAAATAATAAAGCTAAAATACCCACAGGTATTTTGTTTACTTTAAAAAATTTTATTAATCAATTTTTCCATTGCTCTTTAATACCATAAAAATTTCAGAACTATAATTTTAGACGTCTTTATGCTTGTAATCATTACAGAGTCAGTACCACAATTCTAATGCCATTTCCATGATCAAGTTGAAGCCCTCAGCATTTTCCTGTTACCCCTATGCTCTATGTTGCTGTAACCACCCTAACTTTGTTTGCAGAATCTAAGATTATTTTGTTATTTCTGTGATGATTTGTCTATTAATTTTCTTTAGTTGTATTTTATTTGTGTATAAGAGAAACCATCTAACAATTGTTTTTACTGGCTTGTTTTGCTTAGTATAGAATTCAGTTTGCAAATGCTTTCCTTAATATGGCTATTTTAGTAATACTTTTCCTTACAATGAATGAAAATAAGATATATACTATTACTTATTTGTAACTATTATTAATTATTTGAACAATATATTATCTTCAGTGTATAGAATTTTTAATCTGCTTTTCTTAAGCACTATGATTTATAATACTTTCAATAATGGTTGTAAAGAAACAATGTTTTAACTATAAACTCACCACCAGTATCCCTTACTGTCCCCAACCCCTACCACCACAATACATTTTGTAATTTCAGTTTTTTGCATTTAGTGATTATAGTTTCAGGTAAATATTTGCAATAATATTTGTGGCGTGTTCGATATGCCAAAAACAGTAACAATGGGTTTCATTCCCCTGACCCTGAAAGAGCCTCCAATGGGCACCATTGGATAGGACGAGTAAAGAGAAGCTGCTAAAATTTGAAGTACTAACCTAGGTAAATGTTTACAAGGCATACTTGGGCAATAGGATCATTTGACATAACTACTAATCACTATAGTTTTATAAATAATCTTCCCACTTGTATTATTGTTCTTCAAGTCACAGAATACTAAAATATAATTTATTGATGCAATTTATTGTCTAAATATAATATGACTTCTTTGATTTAATATTTACAAAATCATCAAAAATTTATATACTACCATACATAATCGTTACAATTAATATTCAATTACTTTTTTAAAAATAGTCTCCCAATGTAACCATGGTATGCAAAGGTATTCTCATAAAACTAGAAATTTGGGGTTTTAGCAGGTAACAACTAGACTAAATATAGAAAAATACTCAAAAAAGGAATATTAAAATGTTTATAAAGCTCTAATATACATACATTTCCAGGTATATTTTAAGCTTTTCAAACATTTTCAAGCTTATAAAATCTCCTTTAGTGATTAATTTAACATACTTAAGGTTTATGGACATATAAATATCGAGAAACCAACTGAAACCTCAATATATATTACTGAAACAGTTCTTTCATTTTGAATTTCTAAATTATTTTTGTTGCTAATGTGTTTTGAATTTAGATTTAATTAAGAGATTTATAGCATTCTTATGTAATATGAACATCATGTTAACGTTCATTTCTAGTATTTCATTAGCATCATCTAATATATATTAAGTAAACACACATATATTACATACATATGTAATATATCTATATCTATATCTATATCTATATCTATATCTATATATATATATTAGTTGAGGCCATAGCAGCAGTACTCAGAGTTTATTTCAGGCTAAAATTTCAGGGATAATTCCTGGAAAACTTTGAGGAACAAACGGAGTGAGGAAATGAAACCCAAGTCGTCAGAATGCAAGACAAACCTTACCCAAGTACTGTCTCTTTGACCCTTCATATTCTATTTCTGAGATATTTAATATTCAAATATTAAATAATAATTCTAGTTTACTTTAATATATTATTCTGACAAAAGCAATTTATATATATATTATCTAATAAAACAAATTATCAATTCAATGTACAAAATCAGCAAAATGTTATTAAATTAAAATTAAGTTAAAATTGAAATTAATTAAAATCCAACTGTAGCATCAGCAAACTAATGTAAAGTGGGGGATAAAAGGATATTTTTGAAGCCTCTTTTTTACAGTACATGACAAAAAGCTAATTTCACTCTGTTATGTAGGTAACACAATACTCAGGGCATAAAAGTTTTGGTCAATGTATTTACAGACATTTGTCTACTAATAAAATCATTTTACAGTTAAGATAAAGCTTCATCACATTGAGTTCTACAAAGATGGTTTTATTTGTAAACTTACATGTATATTTTCACTCAAAAACTCATACATCACCATGTGTTAGACAATTATCTGCAACTTTAATTTAATGCCTTAAAATATATATATAAAGAAAGTCTAATAAAGTGTACATATAGCCGATATAGTAAGTTCACTTCTTGGCAATATACAACATAATTAATGTAGATAAAGATGAACTTCATTTTATTCTGAATTTGATAGCTCCCCACGCATATCTGTCCAGTATTTCTTTCTGGAAGTAAACAATAAATATTTTTTTAAAATAAAACTTCTTCTTCTATGTTTGCTTAAATATATCTCCTATGAATCTTATGTGTAGGGAATTTGTGAATGTTTTGATAGTAGAACAATAGTTGATTTAGATTTCTTCTTTCCAATGAAGCAAAATACAATGTTTATTGTTATAAGAGCAGAATTAGGATATATTTATTGATTCATATTTTCATCTACTACACAAAATTTTCATTAAAGGAACATGTCACCTATGCTATAGTGATCATTCTTTTCATTAAGTTTAAAATTTTGCTTCTGGGGCTTGAGTGATAACACAGAGTGTAGGGCATTTGCCTTTCACGAGGCTGACACGGGTCTAATTCCTAGCATCCCATATGGTCCCCTGAGCATTGCCAGGAGTAATTCCTGAGTGCATGAGCCAGGAGTAACACCTGTGCATTGTCAGGTGTGATCCAAGGAGCAAAAAATAAAAAATAAATAAATAAAATAAAATTTTCCTTTTGGGGGGGCCACACTCGTAAATGCTCAGGAACCAAGGGGCATTTTCAGAGATGATCCAGCTGCTGGTACTGAGGGATAAACAGAAACATGGCTGCCATAGTAGATGATGTGGACAATCAATTCTTGGATTGAACTTGGGGTCTTCCAACTGTCAGTTTCTATACTATTTAAGCTGCCTGACTTATGATTAATTTTTAAGGAACAGGAAAATTTATGAAAGATTCAAAAATGATTGTGGGGAGACAAAGCAGATCTGAGCCTCTCTGCCTCTCCCTTTCCGCCGCCCAAGCCGAGCTGGTCTCTTCTCCCCACCCAGTCTTTACTCCCCAGACACACACCAGGTATCCATGGGGGGTGGGCACTTTAGATGTGAGCGTGGCTTTAAAAAGTGGGCGTGGCCTGATTTTCAGTGGGCCAATGTTCATGCAGCCGCAGCCCCAGGTAGTTTTCTCAAATCAAGAAATCTGGTCCCTACACCTACACAACAACATGAAGAAATAAAGCAAATCACCACCATAGGGAGACTAGGAGGAAACAAGTCCAGAAGACTCAGTAGGTGCTAGCCACCTTAGGGACCTCTCTGACAAGGAATTCAGATATGAAGTCATTAAGATGTTCAATCAACTCAATTAAGCAGTCAGACAGATATCCGCTAAATTGAAAGAGGACATAAAAGAAACAATCTATCACACAATCCACAAAATACAGGAAGAAATGAGAGCGGAAATTGGAAAGCTTTGCACAGAAATGGCACGGATCAGAGATTCCATAGATGAAATCAAAAACTCAGTCTGTGCCCTCAAAAATAAAATGACCACAGCTGAGGAAAGAATCAGTGAGCTGGAAGATCAGCTGCACCAAGCCAACACGTAAGAACAAGCAATGGCAAAGGACCTCAAAAGAGCGCTACAGAGAATAAGAGTCCTAGGAGATGATTCCAAAAGAAACAACATTAGAATCATTGGACTACCAGAAACTCAGGGAAACAATATCAATGAAAAAACCATGGTTAAACAAATCATCGCCGAGAAATTCCGAGAGCTCCACAATACAGCCATTCAGATTCAAGAAGCCCAAAGGGTGCCAGCTAAGGGAGACCCGAAGAGAAACACTCCAAGACATATTATAGTTAGAATGATCGATGCTCCCAATAGAGACACAATACTGCAAGCAGCAAGGGCTAAAAGGGAAATCACATACAAAAGAGCACCCCTGAGATTCACAGCAGATCTATCAGAGGAAACCCTACAAGCCCGAAGGCAGTGGCGAGATATAGTGAAAAAACTCACTGAAATGAATGCTTCACCAAGAATATTCTATCCGGCTAAACTCTCACTCAAAATTGAAGGAACGTACACTATTTTCTAGATAAACAGCAGCTCAGGAATTTCATAGACTCAAAACCAAACTTAAAAAAAATCTAAAGGGGCAACTATAAGACAAGACAAACCCTACAACCACAACACAACCGCACAGAAACATGACACAAAACCCCATAACCATACTCTCTTTCAATGTCAATGGACTAAATTCACCATCTAAGAGACACAGAGTGGCAAAATGGATAGAGATAGAACCCAACATTCTGCTGCCTATAAGAAACTCATCTCAACACTCAGAACAGACACAGACTCAAAGTCAAAGGATGGAAAACAATCCTGCAAGCAAACAGCTCCTTCAAAAAAAGCTGGGGTGGTCATACTAGTATCCGACAATATTAATTTCACCTTGAAAAAGACTAGAAGGGACAGTGAAGGCTATTTTCTCTTCATCAAGGGATACGTACAACAGGAAGAAATCACACTCTTCAATGTATATGCACCTAATGAGGGAACAGTTAAATATTTAAAACAACTGCTAACAGATTTTAAGGAGGACATTGCAAGCAACACAATAACACTTGGAGACTTCAACAATGCCCTATCACCTCTGGACAGATCAACAAGAACAAAACCCAGCAAGGAATCATTGGCTTTGAAAGAAGAAATAGAAGAGAGAGGGCTTATAGACTTATACAGGGCTTTACACCCCAAAAAGAAAGAATACACATTCTTCTCCAGTGCACACGGAACATTTTCCAAAATAGACCATGTGCTAGGACACAAAACATACCTCAACAAAATAAGGAAGATAGAAATAGTATCAGCCATCTTTTCAGACCATGATGCACTGAGGATAGAAGTGAATCACACACAGACACGGAGAACCAAATCAAACACCTGAAAATTAAACAACTTGATGCTGAACAATGAATGGGTCAGGAACGAAGTCAAGGGCGAAATCAAAAGATACCTGAAACAAATGAGAATGAAGACACGAGCTACCAGAACCTATGGGATGCAGCGAAAGCTGTATTAAGGGGAAAATTTATAGCTCTGCAAGCATATCTTAGGTCTGTAGAAATGGTGCACATAAACAACTTGACCTCACAACTCAAGTCCTTAGAAAATGATCAACAGAAAGAACCTAAATCAGGCAGAAGGAAAGAGATCATAAAACTTAGAGGAGAAATCAATGACATGAAAACCAAAGAAACAATCCAAAAGATCAATGAAACCAAGAGCTGGTCCTTCGAGAAAATAAACAACATAGATAAACCACTAGCAACACTCACAAGGAAACAGAGAGAGAGAATCCTAATAAACCTAATCAGAAATGAGAAGGGGGATATCACAACAGAAAACAAAGAAATCCAAAATATCATCAGAGACTACTTTGAAAGTCTGTATGCCACGAAATAAGAGAACCTAGAAGAAATGGACAAATTCCTGGAGTCCTATAATCTCCCAAAGCTGAATCAAGAAAATCTGGAGTATCTGAATAGACCTATTAACAGAAACTGCAATCAAAAATCTTCCCAAAAACAAAAGACCAGGTCCAGATGGATTCACTAGCGAATTATTCCAAACATTTAAATAGTGCCTGCTGCCAGTCCTTCTCAAGCTTTTCCAGAAAATTGAAAAAACGGAAACTTTCCAAAACAGTTTCTATGAATCCCATATCTCTCTAATATCAAAAGGAAACAAAGACACCAGGAGAAAAGTAAACTACAGGCTGATATCCCTGATGAACACGGATGCGAAGATTCTCAACAAAATACTAGCAAATAGAATTCAACCACTCATGAAAAAGATCATACACCATGACTAAGTAGGATTCATCCCGGGAATGCAAGATTGGTTTAACACTCGGAAATCAATAAACATAATCCACTATATCAACAAAAGAACAGATAAAAATCATATGATCATATCAATAGATGGAGAGAAAGCATTTGACAAGATTCAGCACCCATTTAAGATGAAACCCCTCGAAAATGGGGAGAGGGAACTTTCCTCAATATAGTTAAAGTCATCTACCACAAGCCAACAGCAAGCAATATCCTCAATGGGGAAAAACTGAGAGCCTTCCCTCTAAGATCAGGGACGAGACAAGGATGTCCACTCTCTCCACTGCTGTTCAATATAGTACTTGAAGTACTTGCAATAGCGATTAGGCAAGAAAAAGATATTAGGGGCATCCAGGTAGGAAAGGAACAAATCAAGCTCTCACTATTCACAGATATGATACTATACTTAGAGAATCCTAAAACCTCTACCAAGAAACTTCTAGAAACAATAGGCTTGTATAGTAAAGTGGCAGGCTACAAAATCAATACCCAAAAGTCCATGGCTTTCCTATATGCAAATAGTGAAAGAGAAGAAAGTGGCATGAAGAAAACAATCCCATTTACAATTGTGCCCCAGAAAATCAAGTACCTAGGAATCAGCTTAACTAAGAAGTAAAGGATCTGTACAAAGAAAAGTACAAGAAGCTACTTCAGGAAATAAATGAGGATATGTGGAAATGGAAAAATATCCCCTGCTCATGGATCGAGAGAATTAACATTGTCAAAATGGCAATACTTCCCAAAGCACTGTATAAATTCAACGCAATCCCTATAAGGATACCCATGACATTCTTCAAAGAAGTGGAGCAAACACTCCTGAAATTTATATGGAACAATAAGCCCCCACGAATAGCTAAAGCAACTCTTGGGAAAACGAAAATGGGAGGAATCAACCTCCCTAACTTCAAGCTCTACTACAAGGCAGTAATAATTAAAACAGCATGGTACTGGAACAAAGGCAGAGCTGTAGACCAATGGAACAGGTTTGAATATACTGACATCTCCCCCTAAGCATACAAGCATCTAATCTTCAATAAGAGGGCAAGAAAAGTGAAGTGGAGCAGGGAAAGCCTCTTTAACAAATTATGCTGACAAAACTGGACATCTACATACAAAAAAAATGGGCTCAAATATCTTCCTAGCTCCATTTACAAAAGTAAGATCTAAGTGAATTAAAGACAAAAATATCAGACCGGAATCTATAAGGTACATTGAGGAAAAAGTTGGTAAAACCCTCCATGACATAGAAGCTAATAGTGTCTTCAAAGATGCCACACCGCTGGCCAAGCAAGTGAAAAACAGAGATAGATAAATGGGACTATCTTAAACTAAGAAGCTTCTGCACCTAAAAATAAACAGTAACCAAAATACAAAGACAGTCTACAGAATGGGAAAGGATATTCACCAACTACACATCTGATAAGGGGTTAATTTCAAGGATATACAAAGTACTGATTGAACTCCACAAAAAGAAAACATTCAACCCCATCAAAAAATGGGGAGATGAAATGAGTATAAACTTTCACAAGAAGAAATCCGAATGGCTAAAAGGCACATGAGAAAATGCTCCATATCATTAATCATCAGGGAGATGCAGATCAAAATCACAATGAGATATCACTTCATACCATAGAGACTGGCCCATATCCACAAGAACAAAAGCAACCGGTGCTGGCACGGATGTGGTGAGAAAGGGTCACTCCTTCACTGTTGGTGGGAATGCCGACTGGTTCAGCCCTTTTGAAAAACAGTATGGACGATTCTCAAAAAATTAGAAATTGAGCTCCCATTTGATCCAGCTATACCACTCCTGGGAATATTTCCCAGAGAGGCAAAAAAGTATAGTCAAAATGACATCTGCAATTGTCTGTTTATTGCAGCACTCTTTACAATAGCCAGAATCTGGAAAAAACCTGAGTGCCCGAGAACAGATAACTGGTTAAAGAAACTTTCGTACATTTACACAATGGGGTACTATGTAGCTGTTAGAAAAGACGAAGTCACAAAATTTACATACAAGTGGTACTACATGGAAAGTATCATGTTAAGCAAAATGACTCAGAAAGAAAGGGACAGACATAGAAAGATTGCATTCATCTGGGGAACATAAAGTAACAAAATGGAGACTAACACCCAAGAATGGTCGAGATTAGTACCAGGAATTATACTCTATGGCTTGGAGGCCAACCACACATACTAGGGGAAAAGGGAGCTCAGATAAAGAAGGGAGCACCAAATAAAGGTGTTGGGAGGATCCTCCCAGGATGGGAGAAGCATGCTGAAAATAGACTATAAACTAAACATGATTGTCACCCATTGCCTCTTTTGCAAACCACAACACCCACTTAGAGAGAGATAACAAAAGGGAATGCCCTGCCATAGAGGCAGGGTGGGTTGGGGGAATGGGGGGTGGGAGGGATACTTGGATCTGTGATGGTGGGAAATGGTCACCGGTGGAGGGATGGGTATTTGATCATTTTATAATTGAAACGCAAGCACAAAAATGTCTAAGTCTGCAACTGTACCTCATGATGTCTCACTATTAAAAATTTTTTAATAAAAAAAGATTGTATTGCATCTAATATTTTGTTGCAAGCAAGTCAAAGATGATAACCAGGAGACAACATGAATTCAATATCCGGGACTTTTCGTTTTAAGATTAGATCTTAGTACATATTATAATATTATAATGACTTTAAAAATCGATAGTGGTAATTTCTTTCACAAATAAATAATTTCTGCATAAACATACTTTTTCTTGCTATGATGTAATATAAAGCTATAGTCTTAACTTGTTTTGGGATGAGCATCCATTTTCATCACATTATATTAGAAAACTTTTAGATATTATTTAATAAACTTGTTATTCATTTGTTAAATAATTCTTCCTTACATGAGAGATCATATAGATTACTATTCGAGCTGTATATACAGAAGTAATTCTTCTAGAGTATTTTTCTCAGAGAAAGTATTGATAAATGACAATATCCTTCTATCTTTCTATGTATTCCTTTTGGCAGCCTAGTTCGGCCTTGAGATTTTCAGCTTTTCCTTCCACATCCTTCTCAATGCTGCTGTATTCAGGGTCAGGGGAATTAGAACCATTGTATTTACTGGATTTGGCATATCGAATATACCACGGGTAGCTTGCAAGGCTCTGCCATGTGGGTGGGATATTCTCAGTAGCCTGAAAACACAAATAAACTTTACAGGTGTTCCTATTAAGGCATATGGGCTGGTATGATACTCTCAGTAACCTGCCGGGTTCTCTGAGAGTGAGAACTAGAGAATAAGAAGTAATAATAAGCTGTTGGGCCCTGATGAGGACAGTCAGCACAGGGGTAGGAGATTCTGTTTTGTTCTCTTCTGGGAGCTTGGTGTTATACTCTCTGGATCCTGGTCGTTGGTGGGGTTACAGGGCAGTTGGTGTGTGTAACTGCTGGCATCTGATGCATCCATCGAGGACCTGATGGTAGAATCTCGAAAGTTCAAGTACGACATCATTGGTCTGACCGAGAGGAGAAGGCAGTATCACATCACGCCGTTTTAGACACTGGAGAAGAACTGTTACTTGGAACATGTGGCAAAAGAGGTGCCGGTTGTGTAGGTGTCTTTGTCAACACGAACTTAGCCATAAGCATTGATTCATTTGAATGCCTAACAACCCGAATTGGATAATTACACTTGAACAGATGTGGCTAATTGCCAGCAGTTTCTATCTTTGTTGTCTATGCACCAACATCAAATTATGGTGAAGGAGAAATTGAGAAGTTCTACGTGGAGCTGGAGAAGTTTTATAAAGAAGACCACACCGTCTACAAAATGATTGTCGGTGATTTTAATGCCAAGATAGGACCGAGAAGATCAGCTGAAGACCTCCACAACAGGACCCATGGCCTAGAATGGAACAAACAGGGTGAGAGACTGAGTTCATCATATCGACCAAGACCAGTCCATGCTAACTCACAGTTTCAGAAGGCCGAATCTAAACATTGGACATGAGAGTCTCCCAGTGGATGGTTCCACATCAAAATTGACCACATCATATTCAATTGACGGTTTTGCCTAACTCATGATGCTGTTATCCCAAAATTCCAAATGGGATCGGACCAACATCTCCTTCATGCAAAATTCTACTTCACAGAGCAGGGAGAAAGGAATGCAAAATTTAAGAAGAGAACTTCCAAAACGACCATCAACTGGGATCTCTTTGGCTCTGTTGCAGCAACATGGGAAGATGCCATCATTGACGAGGAATACGATCGACTGATTCAGCACCTCCATGATTGTTGAGGAATACCAAGAGAGAGATAGCCACAAAAAAAGCCTGTCTTCAAAAACTCTTGAGCTTATTCACCAACGTGGCTTGGCACGTGCCTTAGCAACTGCAAGTGAACGTCTGAGCTCACAAAGAAGTGCAGAGAAGCTATCAAGGAAGACGTCAAAGAGAGAAGAGCAACATTGCTCATAGATGCGGCAGAAGTCGGGAAAAACATTCGTAATGCCCACCTGTCCTTCAACTACAAGACCAAGATGACTGTACTCCAACATCCTGATGGATCTATTACATCTTCCAGAAGAGCAATGGAGAAAATTATCCATGACTTCTACACAGATCTCTTTAATAGCCACATCCACTTGCCCACATACCAAATTCCGCAGGATGGATATGTCGTTCTCAACATTCTCCCTTCTTAAATCCGACACACCAACTCCTCAGTGAAGAAACAAAGAGCACCTTGCCCAGACAAGGTCAGACCTGAACATCTGAAGAACCTGCCATCAGTACTCATCAATACACTGGCTCGGCTCTTCACACACTACCTGTCTGAATGCAAGGTTCCATCCTAATGGAAAACGATCAGGACTGTACTACTGTACAAGAAGGGAGACATCCATGACATTGACAACTATCACCCAATCTGCCCATTGTCTGTCATCTACAAGCTGTTCACTCGAGTCATCCTGAAAGTCATCCTGAATAGGATTGGCAGAACACTAGATGAAGGACAACCATGCGAGCAAGCTATGTTCCGAAAATGATTCAGCACCATTGACCATATCCACATGATAACCAAGCTCAATGAGGTTTCTCAGGAGTTCAAGATGCCGTTCTGTCTAATGTTCATTGATTTAAAGAAGGCCTTTGATTCTGTTGAGATGGAAGTGGTCATCGAAGCCTTAGCTAATCAGGGCGTTCAAACTCAGTGCTCCAGGATCCTCCATGAGCTGTATTACGGATTCACTACCAGGATCTCACTGTTCTACAAAGAAGTGATCATCGATGTCAAGAGAGTGTTTTGGCAGAGTGATACTGTTTCACAAAAATCTTCAGTGCCACTCTCGAGAACATCATGCGATGACTGGAATGGGAAGGAATGGGAGTGAAGATAGATGGTCAGCAACTACACCACCTCCACTTTGCTGATGACATTGTTGTAATAACACCAAACATCAGCCAACCAGCACAAATGCTGGCCTACTTCAACCGTGAGTGTGGAAAGGTCGGATTACAGCTGAATCTCACAAAGACAATGTTCATGAGAAACAGTCTTGTTCCTGATGTTCCATTCACTCTCAATGGAATGACCATCTCCGAATGCAACAGTTATGCATGTCTAGGTTGAGAAGTCAACATGACGAATGACCTGGCACCTGAGTTGTGCAGGAGGAAGAGAGCGGCTTGGAAGGCCTTCAAGAGCATCGAAGAGATAACTAAGAGGAAGAAGAACCTCCAGCTCCAAGCACATTAATTTTCCGACAACATTAATTTTCAAAATTCATGTCCAAGTTGAAAAACAGTACTGCTACTCATCTCAAATAGAAATCAAATGATATCTAAAATTAAAAATAGTCTTATAATATATTGTAATTATTTTTGAAGTGTGAAATTGTAACCTACAGTCCCACAATGTGAAGATTATTATCATAAAATTTGTTAATAATATAATGTTGACAAGGAATTTTATTTAAAATACTTCTCTGATGACATGAAGGAATTTTTAAAATTTACATATTTTAAATTTACAGTGTATTCTAATATGCATAAAATTATCACTGTATCACTGTATCACTATCATCCTGTTGTTCATCAATTTACTTGAGCCAGTGCCAGTAACTTCTCCAATCCTCCCAGTCCTGAGATTTTAGCAGCCTCTCATTACTCATCTTCCCAACAACTGCGGTATTGGAGGCTCTTTCGGGGTCAGAGAAATGAGATCTATTATTGGCATATTGAATACACCACAGGTAGCTTGCCAGGCTCTGCCAATGAATGAAGTTAAATAAATTAAATAAAATAAAGCTTGCAAAATGTGTCTTGTTAAGAATTGTGATGAAAGTTTTAAATGTGAAATATAAATTTGAAATGTACAATTGGAAACGATTTTTTTCAATAGAAATTTACCGAGAATTTGATGTTCACTAAGGAAATGTAAAACTCACAAATCTGATGTTAAATATCAAGGGTAGTACGTGCTATTTTGCTGGTTTTTAGATTTTTATGTCTTTGTTACTTTGTTTTAAGCCATTTTTTACCTTTGTGTTTGTCAGTTTTACAAAAAATTTTGAAGAGCTTGGTTAGGTTTCAAGCTTGAGTGAAATTTATTATTTTTGCTAAAAATAAAAAAGGCCCTCCCGTTGATCGTCGATTTGCTCGAGCGGGCCCAGTAACGTCTCCATTGGAGACTTTGTTGTTACTGTGTCTGGCATATCGAATACTCTCGGTAGCTTGCCGGGCTCTCCGAGAGGGGCAGAGGAATCGAACTCAGGTCGGCCATGTTGGCCGCATGCAAGGCAGACGCCCTACCCGCTGTGCTATCGCTCCAGCCCTTGCTAAAAATAGACTCACAAATTTACAATTCTCTCAGAAAAAATCTACTATTTATTATTCTTAGAACAGTTAGTGGAGATATTATGATTAACCACTTCTACTCTAAAAATCATTATTATGTTTGTTTATATTTATGTATTGTATGGAATACTTTATATTTATAGAGTTTTTCTTTCTTTTTGGGTCACACCCGGCGAATGCACAGGAGTTATTCCTGGCTCTGAACTCAGGAATTACCCCTGGTGGTGCTCAGGGAATCATATGGGATGCTGGGAATCCAACCTAGGTCAGCCGCATGCAAGGCAAATGCCTTAGCTCCTGTGCTATCTCTCCAGTCCCTGTATTTATAGAGGTTTAATGACATATAAACAGACTACATCTTAAAGAATATAAGTTGTTGGTCTAGTAAATTAAGTCAACTTTTTTTTGGGAGGAAGAGTGTTGAATTCTCAAGATGTTTGAGAGGAGAATAAGTAAATTCTATTCTTTTTTGTAATAAAAATCAAATATATTGAATTCAAATAGTTTCTAGTATAATTCTTGTATTTGGCATTTCTGTATCAGAGTTTACAGAAAGAGGAAACTATTCTGATCTGATCTATCTCTTGTTCAATTTAAGCATTCTTATAGATGAGTTTCCTTATCTATAAGATGGAAAAAAAAACGCACATACACATTACTTTCCACAGGGTTTAAGTATATTGAAATATAAATTATCTGGTTTCTCTGAAATTAAATTTGGTCCAAACTTCACTTTATAAATGTGTATAAGATAAATCGCACCTTAAATTTAATGGTCCTCACTTAATATGAGTCCTTCAATCTAATTTTTGGTTACGTTAACATAAAGAATATATAAAATCATAATACTCCTCCACATGAAAATCTGAAATTTAAACTAATGATAAATAAAATGCAATTTATTTAAAATGTTTTATCATTTGTTTAAAATTAAATTGCCTTCACTTTGCATGAATTTAAGAACTATTCATCCTATCCATTGTATCAGTTGAAGTGATATTCTGGACAATTAAAACAATATGTTGTAAGATCACATTGATTTTGTTGTTGGTTAATTCTTGCCTGAGTAATTCTTTTGTTGGTTATATTTTATTCTTAATTCTTTGGGTTATTTTAGGGTTGTCTTCCTAGGATAAGTGGCTTTTAGAGTTAGTGACAGATTGCTGCAGATGGAGAGGAAAATTACTGCCACACTGTTGTTATCTCTTAATTGACCAGTAATAGGGGCTGTATTATCAAGCTCCTAGACACATGGCTTCTTCTGGGACCAGAATAAAGCTCACTGTTGCAATGTGCCTTTACATAGGAAATACCCAATTAACTTTTTCCATTCTATATTAGTCGACCATCTTTTTTACTGCCTGAATATTTTTTTTTCAGCTTCTGTCGGACTAGGGTGGAAAGTGGAGAACTAGGATGGCAAAAATAATAGAAACCTGAAAACGTGCTGAAAGTAAGCCAGACACTACAAGGAAACTGTATTGGTAATTGGCACCATCTACTCTGTGCAAAGGATCCTTTTTTTCCTTCCTTGGTTTATAAAGCAAATAAAATTACCATTGGTACTCTTATATACCTTTGAGGCTAAATTGTGGATCTGATCATATCAACTGGGCTCAGCATTTTTTGATGCCTCAGGCTAAGTCTCTCACCACTCCTAGAAACGTTTTTTTCTGAGATACTAAGAAGGAACGTTTTGATAAAAATTACTTTAAAGGATCTTCACTGAGAGTTTTTAGAATAAAGTTTTAAATTTCACCTTCACGTAACTCAATTTTCCCAAAACAGATGACAGTGACGAATACTCAAGCTAAACCTCCATGTGGGTGTTCCTATATGAAAGGTCTGCAAAGATTCACTCATAATTAATACAACTTACAATGATTAAATTGATTGAAATGTGATTGAAAGGTCACATTAAGTTATCTATATTTGTAGCACATATCCTCTGAAAGGGGTAACACATTGATGAATCTAAAGGCTGGTCTAATCTGGAAGATTCAATTAAAACATCATCCAAGATAAACCCCACCTTGCCCAGAGTATTAATATTAAAAAAAAATAACAACAACAAAACACAATTAAGCACTTGGGCAGGACCTCATTCAGGATAATGGAAGTTCATTTTCATGTATAAAAGCAGTCTTTATTAAAAAGGAAGATATTATTTTACTGAAATGTAATTTTGTTTTATATGCACATTAACCATGTTATCAAGCAATGCAAGTATTTTTATTGAATTCCCTATTAATTGTCTGTACTGATACACTATATTATTTAGAAAAATAATTATATACATAATTTGAAGATAAAATCTTTTCAAAATTGCTTAAGTCTGTTCTATTTAATTTTTTTTCCCAGAGTGAACACACTCATAGTTGTTCAGGGGTACGTCTGATTTATGCTCTGGAATCACATCCCTTCCAGGGGATTGGGGAAACCATCTTAGTGTGAAGGATTTGAATCAGAGTCAGTTGTGTGCAAGGCCAGTGCCCAAACCATTGTAATGTCTCTCTGGCCTCTTCAATCTATTTTATATGACAAAATCCCAAAATGTATTAAAATAGCTCTTTTTTGTTGATATCCCATATGCTAATAATACACTTATTATCAAGATAGAGGAAAATCTGATCTTTTACATCCAAGATCAGCCTTGATTGTATCGGTGTGACTTTGGTGTTATAGTCAATAATCTGGCATTCACAGGTAGAACTTTTTCTTTCTTTCATTTTTTTTTATACCTAAACCTCACAATTTGAAGATATTCAACATCAGGCAAGGTCATTTTGACAAAAGGACTCAAAGCAAAAGCATCACTGTGGAGTTATTTCTGAACCCAGACCAAACAGGAACAGTGCCGTCAGTGCCATGTCACACTAATGAGAATCTGAGGCTGACAAGAATACTCACTGGTCAGACACATGAGTCTTGCAGTGCAGGTCGCTGAGTTCAATTGCAGCATTGCATCATCCTTTGGATACTACTGGTATAGCACTGGTGGCCCAAAAGCATGTCTCATTTGTTGTGGTGAACCCTAGCTCTGCAGTCAAGCAACCATGTTTAGCTGGATCTAAGCACTGAACTGTATTGCCTGTTTGACCAATCAAGTCAAACAAGGCCTTCAGGTACTTAAAGCATTTCTTGGGAGTCCATTCCAAATTTCATAATCCCACCTTATAGTTATTTCTTCATAAATTACATCTTTACCATTAATCTAGTCAACTTTTCCAGCACAGATTTTAAAATATCAAACCATGTATTTACAACATTCCATCTTGATAAACATTCTAGGACAAATCCGCATACATAAGTCCTTCATCAAATCAGCAAACAGCTTTTACTCAGGTGGTTCAGTATTAACCTTATTACTTACTTCAATGTGAAATAAATATATTAGATGCCTTTTAATTCTCAGTAGTTCCAATGGTTCATTGAGTGAATGACATGCTATAATATGATGTGGCACTTTGTAATAATATAATATACATTTTTATGACACTATAGCTTGTATTAATGAAACAGACAAACATGAATAAAGGCAAAAATTCAGTAAGACTTTGTTTCCCAAGAGAAATTGTTATCTTAGATAATAAGTGATCTTAGATAGTAACTTAAGTCAAGTTGATTTTGACTTATGTGATAAATGGGTTCCCTGTGTCCAGAAACCAGAATCTAATTGTTATTGTTTACAGAAAAGTTACCAACATGTACATTCACTCTTGTAGCAAGAAAACTTTTACATAGAACTATAATTTTAGGTTACATTGAGAACATAATATGAAGATGGTTTAAACAAAGCAATGTTAAGGGTAGAATAAAGGTACAAATACCTGCTCAAGATGTTCCTCAGAAGGACCAGAGTGATAGCACAGCCAGTAGGGCATTTGCCTTGCACGAAGCCAACCTGGATTTGATCCCTGGCGTCCCATATGGTCCCCCAAGCACGGCCAGGAGTACAGAGCCAGGAATAACCCCAGAGCATCGCTGGGTGTGACCCACAAAGCAAAACAAAAACAAACAAACAAAAAAAGATGTTCCTCAGAAGAAATGTTAGTGATATTTAATTGTCCTAGTTCTATTAATCAAATAAAAACTATCAATGCTTAAAAAATTATGAAAAAATAGACTTGTTCTCTAGTTCTAAATGAAAATATAAAGATATACATAGCAAATATGTAAGAATTAGTTTTACATACTATCACATGAAATATAATCTCCTATACCTCATAGGGAAATACCTGAAATAATAAAAAATTAAAGAAAAATAGCTAGCTATATTTAATTACATTGCTAAAATTCATGATTTTCACTCTGTAGGTCATCTAATGCAGAAACAAGCTATGGGAGCAAGGATTTGTTTTGTGTATGTCATTCTGCCCTCCAAACTTTTGGGGAAAAATCAATGCATAAATTAATAAGATTATTCAGTTCTTTGTTCCCCTACAATAAGGATCACAACATTTGGTAATGTCACGATCACCTCTCCCCATGCACATGAGATTGAGCTCTGGAAATCTGACTCAGAAGTTGGTCAAGCCATCAAGACAACTTCTGTCCCACCTGATAATTATTTTTTTCTTCTTTTGGGTCATACCGGGTGGTGCACAGGTGCTACTCCTTGCTCATGCACTCAGGAATTACTCCTGACGGTGCTCGGGGGACCCTATGAGATACTGGGAATCGAACCTGGGTCAGCTGCTTGCAAGCAAATGCCCTACCCACTGTGGTATCACTCCAGCCCCCCCTCCACCTGATTATTTTAAAGCTTGCCTTAAGACTTAACTTTTTGTTTTACATTTAAATTCTGGGTGTGGCATGCAGAGCAACATGTGTTCAAATAATACTGTCCAGTGAAAAACCCAAGTAACTGTTTGAATCAGAGTATAAACACTTCATTATCAAGTAAATTATAAGAATTTTCTTCCATGAATATTATATTACAGCTAAGGAAAATTCAACCTCCAGAAAATTTTTCTACATTTGTATATTCTTAATAAATCTTCCATTTATTTTACACCTATTTAGGTTGATTTATGGTTTATTTATATGACAAAATATAATGAATTTGCATTAGTAAAATTGAGCAGACTATGATAGTAACAACTTTTCTGTCTAAAATTAGGAAAAAAATAAACATTTAATTTTAAAAACTTGCTTTCTGTCTTACATCTAAAGAAAATAAAAGTAACAGCTCCAGTACTTACCATTTTGTATGTCACAACTGAATTCTTCCATAAACATAATAACTAAACCAGAAAAAGAAATACATAGAAAGATTGTTGAAAACATTTAAAGAGTGAGCTATTCAATTGAACTTATTTTTACTGTCAATTTTTGTATCTTTTTCAGTAGTATAATCTCTATTATTTAGCAACATTTTAATATTATTTCTAACTTATGAAAATTTTCTGTGTGTTTTTAGCAAGGGCAATCCACTGAAAAATAGATATTGTTTAACAGGAAGTTGGAATTTTGCAGCTCTGCTGATCTCAGTGACCAGCTCAGGAAGAAACAAAGATCCTAAAATGAAATATGAGAAGTTCTGAATAGATAAACTGAGTAAACTGTGTTATTGATTTTTCAGTTTCTTTTATTATCATTTTGGTCAGTTTATATAGTATTCTGAAACAGTTTTTGCTAATACTATAAAAATTCACTTCAAGAGAATGATAGAAAATCAGTAATACTTTAAGACGTTTATCACGTTAGTAACTTTCTCATGGTATTAGAAATTCAATAAAGGACAGAGAAGTCACTGATCCTGTGGCTAAATTGCTAATATAATGCAGCATTTACCACTATGACATGAAATATGCATTTTATTGTTGTACCATAAAGCTTTCAATGTTTCTTTTCTAGACCTCTGAGAGATATTTCTTTATAGTATTTTAAACAATAGATACACAGTAATGTATAAAGGCTCACAAGTAGTAAAGTAGCTGGATATTGATCTTTTATAAGTTAGAAATAATATTAAAGTGTTGCTAAATAAAGGGAAAAAAACACATTATCTTAGAATGAACTGCACTTCTAGACTAATCTAGTAGGAAACTTCTAAGGCTCTCGAATCCTAAGCAAAATACTCAGACTGAAAGAAAACTCTTCATTGGAGATAAGAGTAGAGGAAAACTTTGTTCGGATATTGAATATTAAAATCTTTGCTTCCGTGTTCTTTCTCAAGAACAAATTGATGGTGTGCTTCACAAAAATGACTCAGTAGTCAAGAAATCAAGAGCATGGGAAACAATATCAGGAAAACGGTGTGTGTGTGGGGGGGCGGAATTCTGGCACTAGAGAGGTAGTAAAGGAGTTAGATCCTGTGCCTTACAGACTTTCATCCCTGGTTTGGTCTCTGGCACAACATGGTCCCTTGAGCTGAATCCTGGGAGGCTCTTTAGCATCACAATAGTAGCCTGATTGTGCTTCATCTTTGGACTTTCACATTGAACCACATATTCATTTGCATGAATGTTGCAAAGAGGGGCTTCTAAACATATCTTGGAGGATCCTCTGGGAAGGCAGGAAGGCAGGAAGGAAGGGAGGGAGGGAGAGAGGAAGGAAGGAAGGAAGGAATGGAGGGAGGGAGGGAGGAAGGGAGGGAGGGAGGGAGGGAGGGAGGGAGGAAGGAAGGAAGGAAGGAAGGAAGGAAGGAAGGAAGGAAGGAAGGAAGGAAGGAAGGAAGGAAGCAAGGAAGGTAGGAAGGAAGGAAGGAAGGAAGGAAGGAAGGAAGGAAGGAAGGAAGGAAGGAAGGAAGGAAGGAAGGAAGGGAAAACTTGAGATTTAGAATATAGGAGAGTCCCATTATATGGTGAAGTGGAATTAATAGAGTTCAAAGCATGAGTTCTAGGTCAATTTATGTAGGAATATTTAATAACTGATGTGAAAATGGCTGGAACGATATCACAGTGGGTAGGGCATTTGGCTTGCAAGTGGCCAACATGGCCAACCTGAGTTCGATTCCTCCACCCCTCTCAGAGAGACCGGCAAGCTACCGAGAGTATCTCGCCCCAACAGTAAAGCCTGGCAAGCTCCCCGTGACATAATCTTATGCCAAACACAGTAACAACAAGTCTCACAATGGAGACGTTACTGGGCCCGCTAGAAGAAATCGGTGAACAACGGGAGAATAGTAACAGATGAAAATGGTGAAACAACCCACAAATAACAACCTCCAGTTGAGTATCTCTATTTAACAGGAAGAGAAACATTTGCAGTTGTAAAATGCTTTATGTTAGAAATTAGAGTACCTCTTTAATTGTCAAATATTTGGAATATATCTTCATTAAAATTTAAACTCAACATAGATAAAACTAAAAATACTAAAACTAAATATGTTAAACCATTTTAACCATTAAATGGCTAAAGATAAGCGTTATTTTTTTTATTAGTGAAACACCATGAGGTACATTTGTAGACTTACAAATTTTTGTGCTTGGGTTTCCATTATACAATGATCAACTACCCATCCCTCCATCAGTGCCCATTTTCCATCACCACTACTAATCCCAGTACCCTTCCCAACCCCCTTTCCCCCCAACCCACCCTGCCTCTGTGGCATGGCACTCCCTTTTGTTCTATCTCTTTTTTGGGTGCTATGGCCTGCAAAAGAGGCATCGAGTAGCAACATGTTCAGTCTAGAGTCTAGTCTCAGCATGCTTCTCCCATCCTAGGGGGATCCTTCCAATACCTCTCATTTGGTGCTCCCTTCTATATCTGGGCTTCCTTTATCCCTAGAGTGTGAAGCTGGCCTCCAAGCCATGGAATAAACCTCCTGGTATTTATCTCGGCTATTCTTGGGTGTTAATCTCCTATTTTGTTACTTTAGGTTCCCCAGATGCATGCAATCTTTGTATGCTTGTCCCTCTCTTACTGACTCATTTCACTTAGCATGATACTTTCCATGAAGTACCACTTGTATGTAAATTTCATAACTTAATTTTTTCTAATAGCAACATAGTGCTCCATTCTGTAGATGTACCAAAGTTTCTTTAACCAGTCATCTGTTCTCGGGCACTCAGGTTTTTTCCATATTCTAGCTTTTGTAAACAGTGCTGCAATGAACAGACAACCGTAGATGTCGCTTCGACTAAACTTTTTTCCCTCTCCGGGGTATATTCCCAGGAGTGGAATTTCTGGTCCAATGGGAGCTCAATTTCTAGTTTTTTGAGAATCGTCCATACTTTTTTCTAGAAGGGCTGAACCACTCGGCATTCCCACCAGCAGTGAAAGAAGGTCCATTTCTCGCCACATCTGCACCAGCACCGGCTTCTTTTGTTCTTTTGGATGTGGGCCAGTCTCTGTGGTGTGAAATAATATCTCATTGTTGTTTTGATTTGCATCACCCTGATGATTAATGATGTAGAGCATTTTCTCATGTTTCTTTTAGCCAATTGGATTTCATTTTGAGGAAGTTTCAGTTCATTTCATCACCCCATTTTCTGATAGGGTTGGATATTTTCTTCTTGTGGAGTTCAATCAGTACTTTGTATATCCTTGATATCAGCCCCTTGTCGGATGTGTATTCGGCGAATATCCTTTCCCATTCTGTAGACTGTCTTTGTTTTTTTGGTCATTGTATCTTTTGAGGTGCAGAAGCTTCTTAGTTTAAGATAGTCCCATTTATCTATCTCTGTTTTCACTTGCTTAGCCAGTGGCATGACATCTTTGAAGATACCATTAGCTTCAATGTCGTGGAGGGATTTGCCGACTTTGTCTTCAATGTACCTTATGGATTCTGGTCTGACGTTGAGGTCTTTAATCCCTTTTGATCTTACTTTTGTACATGGTGTTAGGCAGAGATCTGAGCCCATTTTTTGCATGTAGCCGTCCAGTTTTGCCAGCATCATTTGTTGAAAAAGGCTTTCCTTACTCCACTTAATATTTCTTGCTCCTGTATCAAAGATTAGGTGATCATATGTTTGGGGGGAGATGTGAGTATATTCAACTCTGTTGCATTGGTCTGCTGTTCTGCTTTTGTTCAAGTATCATGCTGTTTTAATTATTACTGCTTTGTAGTAGAGTTTGAATTTAGGGAGGTTGATTCCTCCCATTTTCTTTTTCCCAAGGGTTGCTTTAGCTATTTGTGGGAGCTTATTGTTCATATAAATCTCAGGAGTGTTTGCTCCATTTCTTTGAAGAATGTCATGGGTAATCTAATAGGGATTGCGTTGAATTTGTACAGTTCTTTGGGAAGTATTGCCATTTTGACAATATTAATTCTCCTGATACATGAACAGGGGATATTTTTTCATTCCCTCATGTCCTCTTTTTTTTTTCCTGAAGCAGCTTTTTGTAGTTTTCTTTGTACAGGTCCTCTAAATCTTTAGTTATGCTAATTCCTTAATAGCTGAATTTCTGGGGCAGAGTTGTGAATGGGATCGCTTTCTTCATGTCTTTTTCTTCTTTCTCACTACTTGCATATAGGACAGCCATGGACTTTTGGGCATTGAATTTATAGCCTGCAACTTTACTATACAGATTCATTGTTTCTAGGAGATTCTTGGTAGAGGCTTTAGGGTTCTCTAAGTATAGTATCATATCATCTGCAAATAGTGAGAGCTTGATTTCTTCCTTTACTACTTGGATGCTCTTAATATCTTTTTCTTGTTGAATCGCTATTGCAAGTACGTCCAGTACTATATTGAACAGTAATGGAGAGAGTGGGCATCCTTGTCTCGTCCCTGATCTTAAGGGGAAGGCTCTTAGTTTTTCCCCATTGAGGATGATGCGTGCTGTAAGCTTGTGATAGATGGCTTTAACTATATTGAGGAAAGTCCCCTCTATCCCCATTTTGGCTAGGGTTTTCATCATAAACGGGTGCTGATTTGCTAAATGCTTTCTCTGCATCTATTGATATGATCATATGATTTTTATCTTTTCTTTTGTTGATATGATGGATTATATTTATTGATTTCCGAATGGTAAACCACCCTTGCATCCCAGGGATGAATCCCACTTGGTCATGGTGTATGATCTTTTTGATGAGTTCTTGAATTCTATTTGCTAGTATTTTGTTGGGAATCTTTGCATCCATGTTCATCAGGGATACAGGCCTGTAGTTTTTTTTTTTTGTGGTGTCTTTGTTTTGTTTTGGTATTAGGGAGATATGGGTTTTATAGAAACTGATTGGGAGGATTTCTGTTTTTTCAATTTCCTGGAAAAGCCTCAGAACTGGCAATATGTCTTCTTTAAATGTTTCGAAAAATTCACTAGTGAATCCATCTGTACCTGGGCTTTTGTTTTTGGGAAGACTTTTGATTACATTTTCAATTTCCTTGATGTTAATAGTTCTATTCAGATACTCTATATCTTCTTGTTTCAGCTTCGGGAGATTATAGGACTCCAGGAATTTATCAATTTCTTCTAGGTTCTCATGTTTCATGGCATACAGACTTTCAAAGTAGCCACAGATGATCTTTTGGATTTCTTTGGTTTCTGTTGTGATATCCCCATTATCATTTTTTATTCGGCTTATTATGGTTCTCTCTCTCTCTCTGTTTCTTTGTGAGTGTTACTAGTGGTTCTTCTATCTTATTTATTTTTTCGAAGAACCAAGTCTTAGTTTCATTGATCTTTTGGATTGTTTCTTTGGTTTCCATGTCATTGATTTCTGCTCTAAGTTTTATGATCTCTTTTCTTCTGCCTACTTTGGGCTCCTTCTGTTGATCCTTTTCTAAGATCTTGAGCTGTAAGTCAAGTTGTTTATGTGCATCTTTTCTTTCGTCTTGAGATATGCTTGCAGAGCTATAAATTTTCCCCTTTATACAGCTTTCACTGCATCCCATAAGTTCTGGTAGCTCATGTCTTCATTATCATTTGTTTCCAGGTATCTGTTGATTTCGTCCTTGACTTCCTTCCTGATCCATTCATTTCTCAGCATTAAGTTGTTTAATTTCCAGGTGTTTGATTTGGTTCTCTATGTCTGTGTGTGATTCATTTCTATTCTCAGTGTATTGTAGTCTGAAAAGATTGTTGGTTGTATTTCTATCTTCCTGATTCTACTGAGGTATGTTTTGTGGCCTAGCACATGTTCTATTTTGAAAAATGTGCCTTGCACACTGGAGAAGAATGTATATTCTTTCTTTTTGGAGTGTAAAGCCCTATACATGTCTATAAGTCCTTTCTGATCTATTTCTTCTTTCAAAGCCAATGTTTCCTTGCTGAGTTTTGTTCTAGTTGATCTATCCAGAGGTGATAGGGCGATGTTGAAGTCTTCAGCTACTATTGTGTTGCTAGCAATGTCCTCCTTAAAATCTGTCAGCAGTTGTTTTAAGTATTTAGCTGTTCCCTCCTTAGGTGCATATACATTTAAGAGTGTGATATTGTACATATCCCTTGATGATGGGAATGTGGCCTTTGCTGTCTCTTGTAATTTTTTTCAACGTGAAATTTATATTGTTGGATACTAGTATGGCCACCCAGCTTCTTTGAGGGATTTGCTTGCTTGCAGGATTGTTTTCCATCCTTTTAATTTGAGTCTGTTTTTGCTCTGATTGTTCAGATGTGTTTCTTTTAGACAGCAGAAAGTTGGTTTCTGTTTCTGGATCCATTTAGCCACTCTGTGTCTCTTGATTGGTGCATTTAGGCCATTGACATTAAGAGAGATTATTGTCATGGAATTTTGTGCCATTTTTCTGTAGGGGTTGGTTGTGTTTCTAAGTGTTTTCCTTCTTATCCTACAGGAGCCCCTTTAACTCTTCTTTTAGTTTTGGTTTTGAGTCTATGAAGTTCCTGAGCTGTTGTTTATCTACAAAATGGTGCATAGTTCCATCGAGTTTGAGTGAGAGTTTAGCTGGATAAAGTATTCTTGGTGAGGCGTCCATTTCATTGAGTTTTTTCACTATATCTCACCATTGCCTCCTGGCTTGGTGGATTTCCTCTGATAGGTCTGCTGTAAATCTAAGGGGTGCTCCTTTGAACGTGATTTCATCCTTTGACCTTGATGCTTTTAGTGTTATGTCTCTGTCCACAGCATCCATCATTCTGACTGTGATATGCCTTGGAATGTTTTTATTAGGGTCTCTTTTTGCTGGTACCCTTCTGGTTCCTTGGATCTGTATGTCTGCATTCTTTAACTCTGGGAACTTTTCAGCAATAATTTTTTTGACAGTGGTTTTTTCATCGGGGTTGTCTCCCTGCCCTTCTGGTTCTCCACTGATTCTAATGTTGTTCTTCTTGGTGTTCTTCTAGGTCTCTGATTCTCCTAAGAGCCATTTTGAGATTTTTTGCCATTGCTTGTATTTCCCTATGGAATTTCTGTTGCTCATCTTCAAGCTCACTGATCCTCTCTTAGGCTGCATTTATCCTATTGCTAAGGGCACTTACTGAGCTTTAAATTACATCTACTGAGTACTTTATCTATGACACTTCTTTCTTTAGCTTTTTTGTTTCTGCTCTCATTTCTTCGTGTATTTTCTCGACTAACCTTTCTATTGTTTCTTTCATTTCTACTTTTATTTTTCTGGATATCTCTTCCATTGATTCTTTGAGTAGGTCCTTGAACATCCTCTGCATTTCGTCCCAGAGTTCTTTATCAGAGAAAGCATATTTGTAGCTGACCCCGGTTGAGAGTTTGGGAATCTTTTCTTTGTCTTCACCTTGTAGTGGAGATTTGCATTGTTTCTTCATGTTGTTTTGTTTGTCTAATGGTAAAACCCTGGAATTCACTAGCACTGTTCACTCTTATTGTAGAAAAGGATTCTGGATAAGGACAGTCACTGCTGGACACCCTTTTCTCTTTCTAGGATCTGAGCATCTTTTCTGGCATTTTTTCTCTGGCTTATGACGGACATCTAGTGAAGGTTTGTAGGAGGTGTTCTTTTAGTATTGGGTTTATACAGCTTCTATTGCGTATTGGTCTTTTGTTAGAATTGGAGTAGGCCAGTGGATTGTTATTGTATTGTAGTGTGGGTGGCTGGAATTTTTTCCCACAGAATTAAATGGCAAGAGCTAGGGTGAGGGTCCAGAGTGCTGAGGGTTGGAAATATAACTGTGGCCAAGTAAGTGGCGGCTGGCCCCAGAGAAGGCCACACCCACTCCGGGAGGTCACGCCCACTTTCAATGGAGACCATGCCCCTACAGTAATGACCACACCCCCAGCCAGTCCAGTTGCTAGTTCACAGACCTGTTTAGGGGGGGTCGTCAGTGATTACATGGACCGGCGCTCCCTGCGAAAGTGGCTGGAGTTGCTGTAGGTACCCCTAGCCTTAAGATTTTTTAAATGATTTCTTGGATGTGGAAAATCATATCACGATCACAATCATGATCATCCTGTTGTTTGTGGATTGCCTCAAGCAGGCCCCAGTAAAGTCTCTTTTGTCCTAACCCTGATATTTTTAAAAGAGTGCTATATTCAAGGCTCTTTCAGGGTTAGGAGAATGAGACCCATCAATTGTTACAGGTATTTTGCATATTGGGTATGCCACGGGGAGTTTGCCAATCTCTGTCATGTGGGCAGGTTACATTTGGTAGCCTGCCAGTTTGTCCAAAGTAAGAATGAGATTAATAAGATGTTGTGCAGCTGCAAATGCGGCTGTGCATTTCCGGGAGCTGGGTTTTATAGTCTCTGGGTCTTAGTCATTGATGGGATAATACGGAGCCAGGGGGCCAGTTCATGGTTGTGACCCCTGCCTACTGGAAGACGGAGGATCTGGGTAAAGGATGCCTAGCCCTGATCCGAGAAGGCTTGGAGATCTCAGCCCCAGGACCCTCATTCCTTTATTCCTCTGCCAGTACCTTCATGCCTGTGGAGGGTGGTCTCAACATGGTTGTGGCTGGCTTTGGAGGTTTTTGGCTGATGGAGCTCTGGTGGGGGCGGGGAGGGAAACTCAACCCGCCCCCCTCCAAGGGGCCCCCGTGAGGACAGCCAGGCGCGGGGGCAGGAGAGTTGTGCTGTTCTCTTCTGGGAGCTGGGTTTTATAGCTGGAGCGATAGCAGAATGAAAAATCATATAAATGATAAAAAAGGTAGGTTTTTCAGTGGAAGCATTCTTTTGGACTAGAAAATAATTATGAGAAAATAAAGTGTTTTTTATGAAAAGTGTATGAGGATAAATCCAACAAAATACTCATGTGTACAATGTTGAACAACACTCATGACTACATACAGACACCAGACACACAGACACACACACACACACAAGACTAAACCAAAAGCTTGTGACCACTTTCTCCTTTTTTCCAAATTAATCAAGAAACTATCATTAGATAGTAGGGCAGAACTAATCCAACTTTATTAACAGGTTTAAAATAAAGTAAAAAATTTTTAAATTTTAAAATATAAGGAAGATGGCAATGAGAAATCATCTCACACTAATCAGACTGGCACATATGAAAAATAGTGGGAACAATTTGTATTGATAGGGATGAGGTGAAAGAAGAGCTGGAAATGTTCCCTGATTTAACCTTTATGGAAAATAATGTGGAAATACGTCAGTAAACTAATAATTGAGGCTGCCGCATGACCCAGAAATTCTACTTCTGGATCTCTAACCGCAGGACACAGAACCATTTATTCAAAAACACACATGCACAACCTTGCTTATTGTAGCTACTACCACAATAGCTAAGATATGGAACCAATCCTGGTATCGAAAAATAGATACAGGCATCATAAACTGTGATATATATATATATATATATACACACACAATGGAATACTACATAACTATAAGTAAAGATTAAATTATTCAATTCACTGCAACATAGATGAAACCAAAAGATAATGTGTTCAATGAAGTAAGCCAGAAGGACAAGCGCAGGATGATCTCTTTTACATGCGGTATAATTGGATGAGGAAATTAAATCATTGAAGAGAGGAATGTTTTGATCATGATCACCCTTGGTCCCAGAGTATAAGGAGGAGTGGGGCAGAGAAGGAAAGAAACTAAAGTGAGAAGAACAAATAGAGGGGCAGCAACAGGGAGCAGATGCCAAAGGGTTTCAGAAAGATCAGTGCTGTAAGGAGTGGGACAGTAAATCAGCCAAACCACAGAGTCAAGAACACTGAAAACAGAAGTTCCAAATTCCAACAACCAAACTGAAAAATGTGCTTCTCAAGGGGCAGCTAGGAATGGAAGGTTAATGGGGATGTGACAGAGGAATTCTGGTGAGGAATTCACTGGTCCTGGTCATACCGATTGGTCCTAGAGCATAGTTTGTCTAAAATCCAAAATTGAATAGCTTTGTAAATCATGAAACTTGAATACATTTGAAAAGAATAGTTAAATAAGTTAAAATAAAAATTAAAAAATCCATTTAGACAAAATGGAACTATTAATTCTACTTGAGCATAACAACGACTTTAGAAGTTATTCCTCCTATGTTCACACCAGTTAAAAAAAAACTTGAAGAAAAAAATAATACCGGTATTTCTTTGATTAATCAAGAAGTGACGTGAAATAGCAACTGCTGCTCTAAAATCTGCTTAATAGGAACTGAAATAGCTCCATTTAGCTTATGGTAGAATTTGTGGAAGTAAAGTGAAAACTGTAATAAACATTAAAACATCTTCGTTTCAGAGGAAGAAGTGCTACTTAAGGCAAATATACTAGATATTTTGGCCCAATAACTTTCCCACCCCCCATGTTAACCACATGATTCCTGATCACATAGGTTTTTGTATATTGTATATACACAGTTACTGTGTCTGGCATATCGAATACTCTCGGTAGCTTGCTGGGCTCTCCGAGAGGGGCAGAGGAATCGAACTCGGGTCGGTCATGTTGGCTGCTTGTAAGGCGAATGCCCTACCCGCTGTGCTATCGCTCCAGCCTATATTCAATTCTGTATCATATTCAATTCTGTGTATATACACAGAATTGAATATGATACTAAAATCTCGGTAGCCTTGTGTGTTGCCTACAGGGATTTTCCCCAGCACCTCATAGGGGCCCCTGAGCCCACCAGGACTTATCCCTGGGTACAGAGCCAGGAGAGAGCCAGAGTCAGATGTGACCCAAACACAAAAATTATAAAATAGGTTAAAATAGAAATATCCACCAAAACAGTCAATAACTGAAGGATTTTTTATGAAAACACAAAGACAGCATCAAGAGCAAAATCTAGTACATCAATAGAAATCAGATAACTGACAACTCCAACAAACAAAGCAAAGAGCACAACTTTGGGGAGAAAGGTTCTCATTTATTTCATTTTAATGGGGGTACCAAGGTATCAGAGCGCAGAACAGCATTGAAGTTGGTATTTTAATCCTGCCAAGTACTATCTTCAGCAATGATAAGTCCTTCCCAGTTTTTCCCAGCATCCTTTTCTCAGGTCCCCACTCCCCTTTCCAGTTTTGTTGATCATGTTTCAGTCTTTGTTTGCTCTGAGACTATTAATCCCCTGGTTTCTTTCTACTAGATATATGAGTGAGATCATCTCTACTTATTTATCCTTGAATTTCTAACTTTTTCCACTCACCATGCTGTCCAATGGTCCAATTCCATTCAACTTGGGGCAAACTGCAATATTTATTCCTTTTCTCACAGTTAAATAATATTCCATTGTGTGTGTGTGTGTGAGAGAGAGAGAGAGAGGGGGAGAGAGGGAGAGAGAGGGAGAGGGAGAGAGAGGGAGAGAGAGAGCACGCATGGGTAAATACCTCCCACAGATTTTTATGCACTTATCTATTGTTGAGCACTTGGGTAGCTACCAGATCTCCATAAACAGTGCTATAATGTAAATAGGGTTGTGCTATGTCTCTTCATATTAATACTTTTGTGTTCTTGGGGTAGTTTCACCAGAGTGGAATCTCGGTGACATGTATTAGTTCTATTGTAACATATTGAAGACTCTCCAAATCCATTTACAATAACTCTAAACCATGTAACAGTCCCAACACTGTTGGGATAAAATAAAAACTCTTCATTACAATCAAATACTTGCCAACACTGCTTTTTCTTTTTCACATTTGTCCATGATCACTAACATTATTCCATTGATTTTTTGAATTACATTTTCCTGATAGTCAGTGATGAAAATAGTTTTGTTCATCTGCTTGTTGTCCCCCTTTATGTCATCTTTGAGTAAATGTTTATTTATTTTCTCTCCCCAGTTTTTGGATAGGGTCGTCCTGTAGTTCCTGATCTTTGAGAGTGCCTCACTTTATACTTTCATATTTATTTTTTGTTCATATTTGTTTTGGGAGATATACCAAATTGTGCCATTCTGAAAATTGTGGGTATATATGGTTTGGGGTCCACTTCCATTATCTGGGCTAACTCCTATCTTTCAAATGATTGCTTTTTAACCTTCCACACATTTTAAATACATCAGGAGAAATTGATTTTTTTTTCAAAATACATTTGTAAATTTTCATTCCAGACCAACTAATAAGAATCTCTGAACAGGGAATTAGCACTTCAATTTTTAATATTTAAGAACCTGCTAAACCTTTAAAAGCAATTCCTTTTGAAGTAATTTGAGTGACAACGAAAAGTTTTTCTGTTTTACACAAACCTCCCTTTCTTTAGAAACCATTGATTTTCGAAGATGAGTACAATTTTTATCAACACAAAATTTTCAGCTATTTTCTATAGTGATTGTTCATTTCTAGGTATAAGCCTTTGATTAAAATATTTTTAAGAAGACGTGGTCACAGTTGATAAGAAACTATATGCAGTGGCTAGTGTATTTTTTTGTCTAAAGTGACTAATAATATGCAATGTCTTCCAAAATATCTTCATTTAAATCTAGGATTTAAAATGGAATTTACATTTGTATCTAATCAATTTGACGTTACCACTTTTTAATTCAGTGGATTTCTGCTTTTCACTGTTATTTTACTTTCATAATTCTAAAATTTTTATAAAAATATAAAAATAATATGCCCTTAATTCTCCACTGACATAAAAATCTTTATTTGCATTCTTCTACTAATGCTCTTTCCATGTTCTTCTGTTTCCATAAAATAGATTTAATTTATTTTTTAGCCTATGCATTTTCTCTCTGTGTGTTGAGTTTAATGCTGACGCTCGCCCCACACCACCCGCCCGAGTCAAGGTCACTCTGGATATAGTTGGAATCACCGCAATGTATACTAATTTTTTGTTAATTATTTTTATATATAGCTTACATAGTTAAGCTATGTATATAAAATAATAAAGACAAGGTGAAAATAAAGAGGGAAGTTAGAAAGTAAAGGTAGAAGCAAGAACAAATAAGATAGAAAGGGAATAGAAAAGATGAAAAAATGTTAAAGTAGCAGAAAATCTTTGAGGACTTAAATTTTTATTTACTGGAGGAAAAAGTATAAATTGAGTTATACATATCTTATTAATAGTTGCCATTAAAAGGCAAGTTCTAGATAGCAATTATTAGATAATGCACATCATAGAATGTATTTTTTTCGTTTGTAAACTTACAACTTATATTTCTTCTAAGTTAATATCAATGTGATGAACAATATTCATGCTTGTTTTCTTCTGTGAAATAACAACAATTCTTATTGAAAAACTTTATCACAGGATATTTCTGATTATCTGAGTGTAGGATAATGTTAGCTTGCCCTTCCTCCCTGGCCGCTGGGAACCTGGGAGCTTGTTTTTGTTGGTTGCCCCCCAACCTGTCAATTACCTCTGTCTCCTGATCAGGGCCTGACCTGTAAATACTGTCTTTCTTGTCTCCTTACTGTCCTTTGCATGGTTAGTTATTTCAGAGCAATTGCTTTTTGTATGGATACATGAGACAGTTAAAAAAACAAGCCTGTGGCTTGGGAGTTGATTGACTCCAGATAATACAGCTCTTGGACATCTGCTCTCTCAACTTAAGCCTCAGTTGCCCTTACTTCCTAGATCCCCAAAAGCAGGGTCTGACAAGGGACTGGATGACCCAGGGCAAGAGGTGAGCTATGAGTTACCCTGGCATCAAAATGGGCCTGACCAAGTGCCCTAATGCTTTAACTAGTTAAGAGTTAAGTTAACTAGTTAATAAGTTAAGAGCTTCACCATGGACATATTCTATCATGTTCCAAAAGTAATAACTAGATTTGGACCCTGCTGGGATTAGGAATCATTGATCTGGCCTGAGCACTATAGCCTGAGTCTATAATAAGATGTCTCCAGGAGAGTTACCCTACAAGGCTAAAAGTCTCTATTACTGTGTCCATACAGAATGGTAAATATAAAGATAATTAAAGATGCTAATCAAGTTGCAGGTCTAAAGAGAGAAGAAACACACGTTAAGGGATATTTTGCCCTCGTGGGCTGCAGGTGGTTGGGAAGACTGGAAAGACATTATTTATCATGCTTCCCTGGGGAGGCACGGTTGGGGAGATGAGGGGAGAGGATAAAAAAGAGCGGTTGTGGAGAGAAAAGGGATGGTTGGCGAAATGGATAGCTTGATGTATGTTTTGGATTGATGGTTGGATTGATGGATTGATTGAAGCAGACAGAGATAGAGGAGATGGATACAGCAGGAAGCAAAAATTGCTAGACAGACACAGAGAGCACACAGAGAGAGAGAGAGAGTTGGAGAGAGCTCGGAGAGAAGAGAGATTGAATAAACGGCAACTGATCAGCAACCAGCTTGGCCCTTGTTCTTCTATTGTCTGTCCAAGGCAACAGCCATCCTGGGTGGAGAAGCAGCTTGAGAGCACCAAACATGAGCAGTAAGAGAGAGCCCCATGGAGAGCCTGGGAACATCCTTTCACATATAACCCATGGACACGTGAGGGGCTCACACAGCCCGCATGCTCACGTGTGAGTTTTACATACCTGAGGATGGCAATGAAGCTCCAAGTAAAACTCAGAATAAATTTATTATAATTTGTTTTGGTAACATACGATGGTAGGGTAAACACAATTTCTTGCACGTCAGATCATTGATTCCCAAAACAAGTGTCAAAGATGACAAAACTGCAAACTAGTTAAAATGTTAGTAATTTTCTAGCTTTAATCAGCAGTGGAGCATCCTAATATGAGCAAAGTCTCTTGTATTATACTCATGGTTTGCACATTGATTTCCTTCATTATTCACTTATTTACTGTTTTTGCGGACATTTGCTATTGCCTAGCATACTCATAGCTCTGTACTCTGGGATCATTCCTAACGGTGCTCTGGGGAAAGTCACAGTGCCAGAGATTAAACTCCAAGAGGAAAGTACCTTGTTTGTTCTACTATCTCTCTGCTGAACTTAATTTTAAAGGGAGAATGAATAGATAGGAAATGATACATGTAGAGCTAACTAGATTCAGAGAAGATTAAAAAGTGGAAAATCAAAAACAGGATTGACTATATAACTTCAAGTGGGTATACTAAGAGATCCTAAACCAAGTTAAGCAACTAGTTTTCAAAATACACTGAGCCGGGATCCTGATTTCAGGAGTTGGCTTTAAGGAACAGTGAAACGTTTTGGCAATTCTTAGCTTCTCTGGCAGGTGTCCTAAGAGGAATTAAGGCCTTCTAGGATATGACCTTGGGATGTCACAATCTATAGTAATGTTGATTCAAGTCATTACTGGTCTAAAATGAAGCCTAACTGAGTAAGGATTCTGAGATCCTGACTCCAGTTTGGTCAAAAAGAGAATCTGTCACAAACTTTAAAAATAACTATCAACCAAGACTGGATCCAGTAGTTCAAATGATTTTCCCCATATTCATTCTTCTCTGACAGCAATATTTCCTCTGTTTTAACTTCTCTGCAATGAGAGATGACTTCCCTTTCTGAGTTCTTGAGCTCCAGCTATTCAAGTCATTCATGACCTTTAAGGCAAAGGAATTTCTGACTTTTTCCTGACACCAGGAAAAGTTCTAAGAGTTTAACTGTTCCTGAATCATGTTAACTTGTGTGATCTGTAGCACTCAGAATGAGGAATGTTCTGTTCTCCTGTGATGGATGAGTCCTTATCACCCATGTCACAACTCCCTGTGAATTCAGAAAGAACCTCAATTATTCTAGCAAAATGTGTGGGTCTCATGAGTGATATGTCAATCACTAAAATATATATGTTCTGTGTCCAAATAAGAGGAGAGCCTACGTCTATCAACTTGGGCAAGGGATCATTAGGTTAAAGAAGTGGATAACATTTTTTTGTTTTTTCCATATGGCATTTAGTTAACACAAATTTCCCAATATGCTTATAAAGATCATACACAGAACTAACATCATTTTTTAATTTTCTATTTAGGCAATATTTGTTTACATGATTGTCAAGTTTTAGGGATATAATTTTTTAACTATATAATTTTTGAGAAAACCATCAATAACACGATTTTCTTTCTAAGTGACATTCTTAAATTCCAAAAAATTCGATATCCATTTTTAAGCCTCAGACCTAGATTGGATGGTTAATAGTATATAATGAGAACTAATTTCTTGGTTAGAATTAAGAAGAAATATTTATAAATGACTAATAAATGTAGACCCACATGACATTTGTTGTTCACAGTCAGAATACTACTTATTCAGTTTTATTGTTCAAAATCATTTACATCTGATATAAGGACAATTAACTAGACACATTATGAAAGATAATCACACAATTAAATATTCTTTTAAACACCAGAACACTTTAGAAATGTTAATGCAGGATATTCATTCACAGTGAGAATACAAATTTAGCTAAGTAATAAGTAAAGTATTTTCAAATTTTTAAAAAGCCTTTTTTTAAGTGTGAGAAAACATTTAAAGGTAAAAAGGAAAATAACAGTGCTTCTTTAATTTAAACCCTAGAATTTTTGTAGTTATTGCCTACTGTTTCTGAAATATTTTGAACATGAAGATTTATTCTAGAAATGATGTTTGGAGAAATATCATTTCCATAATTATTAATTAAGTTTAACTTCAATACTATTGGAATGGGCTGGAACGGTAGCACAGTGGGTGGGGCATTTCCGTTGCACGCAGCCGACCTGGGCCGACCCGAGTTCAATTCTTTTGTCCCTCTCAGAGAGCCTGCCAAGCTACCAAGAGTATGCCATCCGCATGGCAGAGCCTAGCAAGCTACCCGTGGCATACTCAGTATGCTAAAAACAGTAACAACAAGTCTCACATTGGAGACATTACTGTATTTATTAAATTTCTTTTTTCCATTCTGGAATATCCCATGTTATCTTTTGAACATGTACTTTTCTCTTTCTCTCCTCCCACATTTTTCAATAAAAACTTTCTTGCTTCTTCAAAATAAAAAACAAAAAACTATATGGTTTGGGGTTATAATTTTACACCTCTTCAAAATACTTGCCAGCATAATGTATCCATCCCAAAGGGAAACTGCTTACAGAAATTTCTTACAATGAAGAAAACTATTGATTTTATAAGATAGCTCATCAGTACTTCTGCAATGAGACATATAGTCTTTTATTAAGTTTAAAATGGGTATTCAAATTTTAAAAATAATAGTGTCCTTACTCATGATTTACTCAATAATTTTCCAATATTTTAATTATCAAATGGAGTGATAGATTTTCTCTAATGTAAATTTATTACAACATATCACGTTTCATATAAATATATTTTTGAATTTTAAATTGTATTCACATGATGTACAACAGTGCAACATTACTATTTTATACCTGTAGTTTTATACCTGCTCCACCAGCAGAGTGCCAGAATATCTCTACTATCTACCATTACCTAAGTTCCCCTTATCACAAACTAACCCCGAGCAACCTCAGGTAGCAGTCATATTGACCAAATTTCAGTGTTCTTTTCTTTGGGGTGTTTTTTATCCTCACACTTAATTTTCCTCCTCCACATATGAGTCAAATTATCTGGTATCTCTGGTTTTCTATCCAACTTCACTAACCATAACTTCTTCCAAATCCATCCAAGTTGTAGCAGACTGCGAGATTGCATCTTCTTTCAAATCAGAAAGTCTTTTATTGTGTGTATATGCCATAATTTATCTATTCTTTTGTTGGGCATTTGGATTGTTTATACATCTACACTTTTATAATAATACTGTGAAGAACGTAGTTATGTATATGTCTTTCTTGACTAATGTTTTTATGTTCATGTAATCAAAAGCCAGAATTAAAATTATAGAATCAGAATGGATACTCTATATTTTTTCGTCTGAAGGGTAAATAAGGTAATCAAAAGAACAGAGACTGGGGAGAAAAAAAAGGTCATTTAGAATTATTCATCTAGACTATATACACAATTATTATCACTTTTTGTAAACATCCCATTTTTATTAAAAAATAGAGAGTGCTTACATAATGTTAGTGATCCCACCAGCAGTGTTGACTTTATGCTATATCCACTGTAATCTCTAGAGAAAAGGTAGAGGACTCATGAGTTTCAAACAATATTTTTAAAATATTCGGTAAGCTTTATAATGTTTTCATTTGGGACCACACCTAGTTGTGCTCAGGATAAGCTCTGTGCTCGGTAATCACTCCTATGCTTTGAGAGACAATATCTAGTGTTTGATATCAAATTCAGGTCAGCCTCAGGTAAGGCAATTGCTTTAACCCCTGGACTATTTCTTCAACCCATAAGTGTGTTTATTAATTCTATCATTGTTTCTCTTTTACCAGGAATCATTTTATAGTCTGAATTATTTCCCAGATTTTAAACCGTATATGCTATTTTCTTAGGATGTCTGTCAGGATTTCTATGTCACATTTCTACTCAGAAGAAGTAAGCACCGTTTAAATTACTAAAATAAGCCAATGAAGTCTTAAATATTCTTTTAAAAACTCACACACATTTTGGAGGAAAACTGAGTGCTGAAAAGAAATAAAGGCATATACATGATAACATTTTGGTACTTGTATTAAAAACTCTAATTTCCAGAAGTTAAGAGAGAGACAGAGAGGAGAAAAGTAGAGACAGCATCGGGGTAGGTTGGAGTTTGTGGGAGGAAACTGGAAACACTGACAGTGGGAAATCCACACTGATGTAGGGAAAGGTGTTGGAACATTGTATAACTGAAATCCAATCATAAACAACTTCATAACTGTGCATTTCAGAGTGATTTAATTTAGAAAATAAAAGATAATAAAAACTCATGCACAAGCACTGAAGGAACAAAGTCCTAGCTACCATCAGACTAGACCCTGGCCAAGAGCAAGGGGTAGGTGAGTACCTGTGACCGATTTTAGTAACCTGTATAAACTACTGTGGTTCCACCTAGTACAGCATCTGCTAAGGTTTACTATAGCACCAAGTACAAGTTAAAAAATAAAACAACTCAGATGTGTTTGCAGAAGACAACAAAGTCTAGGAAGATACCCAATGATGCCCTTTTAACATGCCCGAAGAACACTTTAGGACAATAATATTAATGATTGTTGACAAAGAGGTATGCATAATAATTTAAATTTGACACAATCCTAACAGAAACAATAGAAGAAATCACCCAAATTAAGACAAAGAAGCTAATGACTACACTAACAAGTCTCCATAGAAGAATGGACAAAAGAGAAAATCACAGCAGTGACCTCAAATTTACATAACACAGCTTGCAGAAGAAAGAAGTGGCAATAGAAAAAGGGGAAGATGAAGAGAATATAAGCAATATCATAGATAATGACGGGAGTAACAAATTCAAAATTATAACAATTACAGAAGAAAACAAGAGAGTGGAAACCTGTAAAAATACTTACACATGCTAAAGGCCTGATGAAAAACATCAGGGATGGCATTATTTGTGCTGCTTGGTTAGTAAAGTAAAGTAAAGGCCCTCCCGTTGATCATCGATTTGCTCGAGCGGGCCCAGTAACGTCTCCACTGGAGACTTTGTTGTTACCGTGTCTGGCATATCGAATACTCTTGGTAGCTTGGCCGCTTGGTTAATGTTTGGTATTATTAGAACAATGTCATCAGCAAAGCAGAGGTGGTATAGTTGCAGACCATCTATCTTCACTCCCATTCCTTCCCATTCCAGTCATCTCATGATGTTCTCGAGGGTGGCACCGAAGAGTTTTGGTGAAAAGATATCACCCTGCTGAATCCCTCTCTTTATATCAATGATCACTTCCTTGTAGAATGGTGAGATCCTGGTGGAGAATCCATAATACATCTCATGGATGATCCTGATGTATTGAGTTTGAATGTCCTGTTTGGCTAGGGCTTCGATGACCACTTCAGTCTCAACAGAATCAGTAAATACAATGGGTCTCATTCTCCTGACCGTGAAAGAGTCATCTAAAATTTTAATGATCAAAATGCAGTAGCATTTTTAAATATTGCATAGTCAAATAGAAGCATTCTTATTCTATTTATAATTATAATTATTCCAGAAATATTTATTGTAACTCAAAATATAATGGATTTTAAGTGACAGGAATGGAAAAATTGACCACTAGTGGAAAATCATAGTTTTACCTCTTCATTACAATATATGAAGTTATTGTATGGTTTTCCCTTTATATTTTAATTGTCTTAGTGATTGTGTGATTTTCCCTTTGTATCTTAATTGTAATGGTTATTGTAGTCTAATTCATAGGAGTTTGAACTAGAGAGAGAGCTTAGTGTTCTGAGCACATATTTTGCATGTGGGAGCGTCTGATTTAAATGCAGGCTCACCCCCGACATCACTGGTTCCCCAGAAAGACACTCAAGCACAGAGCCAGAAGGAGCCACAGAGCACGACTACGTGTGCCTCCCCTCCAAAAATTATTAATTTAAAAACAAATAGCTAATTATGCTTTTTTTTTCTCACCAAAATTTATGGTATTTTTTCAAAGGGCTGGGATTGTTATTTCTTTGTGATTTTATTTTCTTTTTAATTTGGGGGTACTTGGGTGCTGCACCTACAGTGCTCTGGGTTACTCCTCGCTCTTCACTCAGGGGTGCACTTTTCATGGTTCTCTGGAGCCATTCCACCATGCAGAAGATCGAACCCTGGTGGCCCACGTACAAAGCAAGTGCCCTACCCACTGCGCAATCTCTCCAGCCAGAGGATTATTATTTCTTTGTGTAATCTATAAAAAACAACTCTTTTTCATTTTTTCTTTTTTTTTAATTTTGAATTTTGGGCAACACACAGTTTTACCATATGACAGATTGTTGCTCAAATATTGAATCTTGGGATCCCTCATGCAAAGAATCTCCCCAATACAACATGATTAATCTTTCAAATATTTACTTTACTAACATTAAATAACTCTTAGACGCCTTAACAAAGGATGTTCTAAAATTAATTATATAGGGCTGGAGCGATAGCGCAGCGGGTAGAGCGTTTGCCTTGCATGCAGCTGACCCGGGTTTGAATCCCAGCATCCCATATTGTCCCCGAGCATTGCCAGGAGTAACTCCTGAGGGCATGAGCTAGGAGTAACCCCTATTTATAGCTGAGTATAACCCAAAAAGCAAAATTAATTAATTAATTAATTATATAGATTTACAAACACAGAAAAGTTCCTCTGGGACATTAAGAGTTGAGATCTGGCTTTCCAACCTTTAAATGTCTGCAGATAAAGAAGTTTGTATTTGTTTATTGAAAAGTACTCATCTATCACTGGTTTCTCACTTCCTTGGGGATTGCAAGGGTTCAGTTTTACACCTTTACAGGTTTGCAATTGTTACTCTGTTCACTCACTTTCAGGAGCATTGCCACCAGAAAACAGATTGTTCCTCTCTTACTCCTACCATGGGCTGGAGCAATAGCATAGCAGGTAGGGCATTTGCCTTGCACGCAGCTGACTGAGGTCCGATTCCTCTGTCCCTCTTGGAGAACTCGGCAAGCTACTGAGAGTATCCCACCCACACAGTAGAGACTAGTAAGCTCTATGTGGCACATTTGATAGGCCAAAAACAGTAACAACAAGTCTCATAATGGAGACGCTACTGGTCAAGCAAATTGATGAACAACGGGAGGACAGTGCTACAGTGCTACCTTTATGTTCATTTCATTACAAGTCATTAAATCTGTCTATTTTATGAAATAGCAGAATAACAGTTCCAGCCTATTTCTCTGCATTGAGCAAGCCCCTCTGAGTATTTCTGAGTGTGTCCCCAAAACAAAACAAAATGGTAATAACACTATTTTTTTCAGAATTTCTAAAACTCAGGGGTTACTGATATATTCAGAATTTGTTACTTCAACAGCAAGTTTTAAAAATCATCACTGCTTTTAAAACTGATCATGACAAGTATGTTTATTTATTCATATTTATAATAGTGTATATATTTTATCATAAAAACAACAATATTTTAAACCACATAATTCAGCAGAAGAATATTAAGTAATCTAGGGCTGGAGCGATAGCACAGCGGGTAGGGCATCTGCCTTGCACGCAGCCAACATGGCCGACCCAAGTTCGATTCCTCCGCCCCTCTCGGAGAGCCCGGGAAGCTACCGAGAGTATTCGATATGCCAGACACAGTAACAACAAAGTCTCCAATGGAGACGTTACTGGGCCCGCTCGAGCAAATCGATGATCAATGGGAGGGCCTTTACTTTTACTTACTTTACTTAGCCATAAGTCCAAAATTTGTTTTATGCTTCACCAAGTGTTTTGAATCTTTCCTTGAATATTCAATTAAAACCTGTGAATTCAACATCCATCCTGTCTAGTAAATGTCATATTCTGTGCTGAACTGTGTTCTATTGGAACAGTAAATTATACACATACCTTTATTATAAAAGGAAAAAGAGAACTCACAAGGGAGATAGTACAGTGTTTTTTACTGTCTTGTGAATTCTTGTCTTGTGAATTATCATACCGTTGTAAGGATATAATAATGGTGTTTAACTCATGGCATTGGGCTGAGCCATAGCACAGAGGTTAGGGAGTCTGCCTTGCACACAGCCAACATGGCCGACCAGAATTCAATTCCTCTGCCCCTCTCGGAGAGACCGGCAAGCTACCTAGAGTATCTCACCCCCACAGAAAAACCTGGCAAGCTCCTCGTGAGGTATTCAATATGCCAAACACAGTACAACGAGTCTCATAATGGAGGCGTTACTGGGCCCACTTGAGAAAATCTATGAACAACAGGAGGACAGTAACAGTGACAACTCATGGCACTATGGCAATATATTTCATGTCACAGTCCCCTTTATTATAATTATTTTACATCAGATTGTAACAGAAACCGCAAAGAAAATTGATTTGAACAGAGGTTCCTAAATGATTATGTTGTTCATCAACGTTTTTATATACTTTTCAATTCAAACACTGCTTCCCACCTAATTTCTTTTGTCTTGGAAAACAAGTATAGAGGAAAATTTCTTTTATACTTGGAAAAAGACATAAATCCAAGCTGATATGAGGGAATATCAAAAATAACAATGTGTTATGTATTGATATTGGTGGGTTCTAAATACCTTTGTATATACACAATAAAATTAGAAACAATTCTGTATATTTTTATCGTTACCTTTATGCTGCTAACAAGTCTTGAGAGATGAAGTTCCAAATTAATGTTTCCGATAAAACTATAGACCAAAATTTCTGGGTCAACATGTGAGCCATATTTTGCTGAGTCGGTGGAATTTCTGTTTTTTTTAATAAGTTTTAGATAAGGATCAATAAACATGTAACAATTTATTGCAGCTATTTGGTTAAAAACCACCATGAATGGCATATGTTTCCTTAATGTGTCACTTTAGTGTGATTAAAGTAATTTCATTTGCATATTTGCATTCATAAAAAGTAGTTACTATTTTTATTTAGTGACAAATTTTACAAATTTTAAGATTGTTAATATCATCCTCCACACTACCCTTAGCTGGTACTTCCTCAGTTACCCAAACTATAGGCAAAAGAGCAACTATCAATAATCTATTCCCTATTAAACGGCATCCAATTACATCAAGGATCAAGAAGGTCTAGAGAAATTAATCCTTTACCCTAAGAAGTTTATCTAAAATGCTAAATCAGGACCTGATGATAGTTTAAATGACTTGAAGTCATTGTCTAAGGGAAATCTCTGAAAATCTTGTTAAAATAGATTTGGTTCAAAGAGAGGCAAATGCTGATTAAAGAAAAAAAGGAGTTTTCAAATGTGACATCTATCTGCCTGTCTGTCTAAATAGAGATCTGTACCACAAAGAGACAGGTAAAAATGCACTGCACCTTGCAGTGTATGAAAGACATTTAAAAGGATATAAAAGATGAGTATTAGTTTATATAATTTTGAGGCCACATCCCATGTTGCTCAAGGTATATTCCTGGTTCTGTGCTCAGGGATCACATTTGGTAGGCTCAGGAAAACACACTGGATGCCCAGAATTAAACCTGGGTCTACTGTAGGAAGCAAGTACCTTACATGCTATCTTATCTCTTTGGCCTCAGTTATTTTTCTTTTATGTTTGTTTATTTTTTATTAGTGAACTCTGAGATAATGACAGTTCCTGCTCTGAAAATAAAAATGTTGGAAGAAATCTCTAATATTCCAGGAAAATATCGATAACAATGAAACACAAGCAAATCAGCATCTCTTACAAGATCAGCCAGATAATTGAAGACATAGTGTTAAAATACTGCCATAAAAACTGGTGATAATGACAACTACAGAAAACCACTGATTATAAATTGCAAAAGTCACTGAAGGAAGTAAGCAGCAATTAAACAAATGATGATGAACAGAATGGACCCTTACTTGTGAGATTAAAACCCTCTGAGTCTCACTCAGTCTTGGAAATGGCCCATTTACGTCAATCTTATCTCCAGATCCATTACACTTGATCAATTTCTCTTGCTGATCAGAGACGAAAATCACCTCCAATTTTCAATTGTGTGGGAAGAGTAACAACTGAAACATACTTAAGTCATTGTGCCTTCCATTATAAAGAAAAAAAATTGCAGTCAATGAAAATAAGAATGGGACAATTCCAGCACTAGGTAGTCTCTGGGTCTCAAAAGGAAAGTTTTAAGATATGTTAAAATATGATTCTGATCATTGGAGAGATATTATAGCAGGTAGGGAGCTCGATTTTCATGTCTCAACCCGATTTGACCTCCACATTTCTATTGAACCTTGAGTCTCACCAGAAGTGATCCTTGAGGACAGAGCCACAAGTAAGACCTAAGCATGGCAGATGTTGCGGGAATATATCTATCTCTATCTCTATCTCTATCTCCTCTATCTCTATCTCTATCTCTATCTCTATCTCTATCTCTATCTCTATCTCTATCTCTATCTCTATCTCATCTATAATAAGTGATATATTACTAAGCAAAGTTTTATAATCCTACAAAAATAAAAATGAAATATATGACATCAAATCTCGGTGGAAGAATGGAATAATGTTATTGGTGAATTTGTCCCTCCCCACCCCGACCAGGGCTCCAGCAGCCGAAGACCTCCAGAACCAGCTACTACCATGCTGAGACCACTCTCCATACACAGGAAGGTTCTGGCAGAGGAACAAAGGCATGCGGGTCCCGGGACTGAGATCTCCAAGCCTGCTCGGATTGGGGCTGAGCATCTTCCACCCAGATCCTCGTCTTCCAGTAGGCAGGGGTCACACCCACCAACTGGCCCCCTGGCGGCGTGTAATCCCATCAATGGCCAAGACTCAGAGATTATAAAACCCAGCTCCCAGAAATGCACAGCCGCATTTGCAGCTGAACAACATCTTATTATCTCATTCTTACTTTGGACAAACTGGCAGGCTACCGAATGTAACCTGCCCACATGGCAGAGTCTGGCAAACTCCCCGTGGCATATTCAATATGCCAAATACCAGTAACAATGATGGGTCTCATTCTCCTAACTCTGAAAGAGCCTCGAATATGGTACTTTTTAAAAAATCTCAGGGCTCGGACGAAGGAGACATTACTGGGGCCTGCTTGAGGCAATCGACGAATAACAGGATGATAGTGATTAGTAGTGTGATTAATGAATTTGTCTTTAGAGTGAACACAGTTGATAAAAGAATCAGAGATCTTCAAAATCTATGACTAACAGCTTATCATACTAAGGAGTTGAGAAAGAAAGGTGAATAAATAAAATGTAAAAAACAATGTAGGGAGCCATAGATTCATTAAATGATTTGTAACATAATTAAAACAAAGACTTCAAGAAGAAATCAAAGATGAGCTATAGGGGAAAGTTGTATATTTGTACTAATGTTAATTAATAATTTCTCAAAGTCAGAGACGCTAAGAAGTTTAGTATTTAGTAATCCCTTACTATGTATACTATAATATACTGATGGGCATATACTATAATATTCCTATATTCAATACTAAAATGTAAATTTAAGGAAATACTAAAATATCTCTACCTATAATTGGTATACTATAATTAGTATACTATAATTGGTATACTATAATTAGACTATAAAATGAAAGGAAATATCTTGAGTAATTCAGAGAAAACAAATCATGATATTTAAATTGAGAGCAAATATAATGGTTAAGACTTCTTTTCAAAATATGCAGTAAAAATAAATTTAAATATATAAATCCATTTAAAAAGTCGCCTAAATTTTTTTGTCAGTTCAAATTATGCCCTATTTTTAAGAATTAAAAATATTCTATATAAGTAGAAATCTGAGAATGGGCTTATAGTAAATATGTACTGTATTAAGTAATAAAACTAATAGTTTTCTTAACTTTAATTGATTTTTCAGTTATTTATTCAAAATATTTTATTAATAATGAGATAAATTGTAGATTATAGATAAGAAAAATGAATGACAGTATGTTTTCTTCAGGATATAGACTTGAGGATATTCATTGTATCACTATCACTGTCATCAAGTTGTTTATTTACTTGAGCGGGCGCCAGTAACGTCTCTATTACTCCCAGCCCTGAGATTTTAGCTGTCTCTTCTTATTCGTCTTTTCCCAATTATTTGAGGCTCTTTCAGGGTCAGGGGAATGAGACCTATTGTAGTTACTGGTTTTCGCATATCGAATAAGCCATGGGGAGCTTGCCAGTCTCAGCCCGTGCAGGAGGGATATTATCGGTAGCATGCCAGATTCACCAAGAGGCATATATTTATATATTTCTCTCTATAATTTGTTGCCTACTGTCTGGAATCCATAAAATATGGTGCAGTAATTATGGAAAATGGGTAGAAACTGTCCTATAGTGAGTCTCATGGCCTGGAAAGCCATCTGAAGTAAGGAGGCAGTTGGGTAGTGGAGGTCGGCTGCCGGTGCTGGGTCCCTTGGGGCCAGAAGGGCTCTCACCTGCCCCACTCTAGGGTGTCCCGAGTGAAAACAGCCTGGCGCAGATATTCAATTATGAAAAATTAGACTAATAATAAATAAACCAGACTCATCTTTTGTTAAATTTGGGATGTTTGTCAAGGTAACAGGGAATAGTTTTATTTGGAAAAGACCAAAGTCCTTTCGAAGAGAAAAGGAAGTAAGGATGTGGATATACACGATTGAACTTTATTAGTGAAGGTGAGGAAAGTTATATTAATAATCTGCATCTTAAACATCTTAAATCAATAGTGTTCCAATAAAAAAATTCCAATAAACAGAATCTGGGAAATAATCCAAATCCAACAGTCACGGTCACGGTCCTCCCATTATTCATCGATTTGCTCAAGCGGGCTCAGTAACGTCTCCATTGTGACAATTGTTACTGTATTTGGCATATTGAATACGTCACGGGTAGCTTGCCAGGCTCTGCCGCGCGGGCGAGATACTCTCGGTAGCTTGCCGGGCTCTCCGAGAGGGGCGGAGGAATCGAACTCGGGTCGGCCATGTTGGCTGCGTGCAAGGTAAATGCCCTACCGCTGTGCTATCGCTCCAGCCCCAATCCAAATCCAAAAATTATCGAAATTCCTATATTGGTAAATTTAATATAAGGTAGGTTTAAGGATTCTGGATGCAATATCAAAGCTACAATAGGTAGCTGATTTTCATGACATTTTTAGCACTAGCATACTAAATGGCAGAAAAAAAAGAGACAAATTGAGAATACTTGTGTTAGGACAGGACAGCCTCAGACTGGGCAAAGGACAATGAAGAGAGTCAAGTTTCCACTCAGGTCTCTACTATCTACTTGTTCCGGGAGAATGAAACGGATGGCTGTCAAGAGGCCTGGGCTCAGCCCTCGGACCTGGTCTCCACTATCTGCTTGCCGAGAGCAACTATTTATTTGCTTCTTCCAGGAGGAATGTACGTGCCCCTGAGCTATGAAACAGATGGCTGTCAGGGGTCTCGGCTCAGCCCTTGGACCTGGATATCACATGGAGCTCGGAGCGGGCACTTACATGAATTGTGACCATCAAATCCGACTTGGGCCTATAAAAGTAACCCCTGTACTTGGGTTGGGGTCTGGCCTCTCACACGGGACCTGGGCGTAGCTGTGCACGACGCTGGCTAGCCAGCTTAATAAACTGCCTGCTTGCTCATTGCATTCCTGTGTGGTCCTTGTCTGTGACTGGAGATTTACAACAGTGCTCTAACAACTTGTAATAGGGAATTCTTTTTATTTATTTCTTTGTATGAATTTATTTACATAAAAGTCTCCTTAGTGGGGCCAGAGAGATAGTACAGTGGGTATGGCCTGCACAAGAGTGCCCTGAGCCCACGAGTCTCAGTCCTAACTGATGCGTGTGGGACACAAAACAAACACAAATATGTTTTTCACTCAGGAGAAATATAAAATTCCAATGTTCTCTCTTGAACACTTACTTTTCTCTCTTTACCTCCCATTTTATTCAGTGAATTTCTTTAAGTAAATCTATTTTACTTTCAAAATTTATAATGTTTCTCCTCTCTATGTTGAAAATGTATCTTTCTTCATCAGGGGCTTTAATGAAATCAACAACCCTATACTTAGTCCAGGGCTCTTAACGTGTTTTCCACTTATAATTCTCTTCTGACAAACTCTCAAAATCTTTTTCTTCTTTAAAAAATTTGCGGGGCACACTCAGCTGTGCTCAGAGTTTCCCTGTGAATCTGTGGTCAGGTCCTACTCCTAGTGCTGCTCCATGGACCATTTCCAGTGGTGGTGGTGGTGGACTGTCCTACTGGTGTTCGCTAATTTCAAGAGAATGAATTATCACCTATTTTAACTCTTCTCCTACGATCAAATCCTCAAATCTCTGAGATATTTTTTGCAACCCCATTGCATAGTTATATAAATCAAACAATTGATAATCAATACTATGGAGGCCTGTTTTACAGGAGATTTTTCATGGCTACTCCCATTCTAGTCATGACTCACAGTCTAAGGAGCTAGACATTTGCCTTTCTAAATGACAGGAAGCAAAAGAAAATACTATGAAATCGGTTCAAAATCATATTTATTATATATATGTAGTACAAATAATCCTACTACGCATGTAACAGCTATAAGAGAATACTGCTTTCACCTTAATTATGAAAAATGTCCATACAATTGAGAAAATCCTAACTTTTCTCGAATCCATCAGATGTAGGATGTCAAGGTAGTCTATAAAATGAGCATCAAAATATGAAAAAATACTCGTGGGAAAAATGAGATGTAATTTTCTAATATTTTTGTGATAGTACGGAGGGTAAATAACAAACAAGGAGGGGGTGAGAAGAAATCATCTTAAAGCTTAATTAATTATTAAAGTTCATATGTGGGAGAGCGTGATAGTTTGGAAAATGTTTACAATGTCCAAACCAATATGAATTAATATTTTTCTGAAGTGGACTCATTTGAAGGTTATGGAAAAATAAGGTAAACCAGAGTTTGTCTTGATTGAACATGAGGAAGCTACGGAGATACTTATCCAGAAAGACATAAGCCATTCCTTTTTCTGTTAACATTACCCAGATTTGTAGCAAAAATTTTGGCTACAGTTGCAGGGTATCAAATTCTCCAGTCCAGGTCGACAAAGCAAAATTATTTATTCCTTTAAGATAATTGGGATCTCAGGAATAGAAATATATGTGCATCGATAAAAATATAACAACACACTCACCAATAAGATAGCTAAAGAATCATGTAGGAGATAGAACAAAAGTAGTGTGGATGGATTTAGTAAATAAAAATGCAAAAGAAATAGGTATATTTAGACTACTATATTTAAAAAAGACACAATTTAATTTTACATATTCTTAAATTTTATGGCACCCTTGTAAATGCAATAGTTCTTATAGATTATTTTATTTTTTTAAAAAATGTTTTCTACAGCAGGTGTGCTTTCTATCTTGAATGCAAGACACCTGGCATCACCGCAAGCCCCATTAAAAGTGATTCCTGAGCATAGAGACAAATCCTGAGGGCCCTGGGTATATTGGATTCCAACAAAAAACAAACAAAACTTTTATTGTTTATCTGAAGTTGAGTTTTAATAGAAGACCTTGCATTTTATTTGATGAAAATAAAGGCCTCAGTCTTGTGAGTAGAATGGAAAGTCCAAATTCTATTATACTTAGATTGTCTTTCATATGCAAACAAAATTATAAAGTAACTGATGTGTTTTCAGTAGTTAATCTACCACTATCATATCTCATCTAAATATTTGGGAATGTCCTTCAAAGCATACTTGCTTTCTTTCCTATGTAAAATGAATTTCTTTATAGCAGCTTAAGCATTACTATAAAATCTGCTTCTGGGTTGTAGAGATATGTGGTTGGTAGGACACTTGTTTGGAACCATCTGACCTAGGTTAGTTCCCCTGCATCCCATATGGTACCCTGAGTACTTCCAGAAATAGTTCCTGAGTGTAGATTCAGGAGTAACCCCTGACCACTGCCGGGTGTGGCCTCAAGACAGAACAAGCAAAACCAAGTTACGTGGTGTCCAAGTTGCCCAGGACCTCCAGTGACTTCAATAAGGAAAAGTGTCAAAAACCTGTAAGTGTGAACCTATAAATCACTGGGACTTCTGACTATTTTAAATTCATTTTTATTCGGTTCTGTAATAGGATCCCTTGTTATTGTTGATTGTGCCTATCCGGTTCTCACCGTAAAGAGTTGTATATATTTTTCTTCCTAAAAGAACTGTTTTTTCCTTATCCATCCACTCACATCGGACTGTGAAGCGTATTTCGGATCTGTCCCAAAACTGTGGCTGTTCAGTACAGTCATCCTTATCTGTGTTTATTAAATCTTAACTTTTCTATTTATCACTGTTTCCGTCATATTTATTATTACCAAGAACACAATTTATTTCAATTATTTATTATGCTTCCTTTATTAAAGGGGGATTGAAATATACTGTTAGCTTTATTTGTGGCTGTGTCACAGGACATACAGGATATACACATGTTCAATAAAAATTAATTGAGCACAGATGCTTAGTAAATGTGTTGAATAAACAAAAGGAGACACTCAAATGGATGAGTGAATTAATGCATAACATTGAAACAAGTGTTGATATACAAAGGAAATACATTATTTTCAAAAGTATAATACAGGTCTTAGAGATAAAACTATAGTACAATTATATGTTTCTCAATATGAATATTTATTAGAGAATGGATTTTCTTGATTCCTTAGAGTGCAGCAGTAACCCTCAATCTCACATCAAGTTTCCACACTGATATAAAGTCCTGCCTCAGATGGGACACACAGTAGCCTTTTAATACCAACATTCATCATATTAAAATATATGCATGGCCTATAACTTCTGTGAAATAACCTACAATGTGGAATAGAAGTGATCCCGAGGCAGAGCTTAAAATAAGCAAATAGGTCAAATGTTGAACTTACCTACAATATTTTTAATTACTTGGCACATATTTTTAAATGAATGTTCAGGCCCTATCAAACCATCGTGACACCAAACTTAAATGAGAGGAATACAGGGGCCCCATGTGTTTTATCTTTTTTAATGCTCCAAGTAAAAATGAATCTTTTGATTTTTTTCATCCTGAAAATGTCTCTAAAGAGCCAATGGTTTAAATGCAAAGTTCTTCCCTTAAGGAAAGGTTCGAAGTTTTCATTTTCTAAGAGTAAAATATTACTTTTTCACATGAAAGTTTTGTCTATTTTACTGCAAGAGTTGAAAATAGAAAAAGTCTCAGAACTTCTTTAATATAACCCAATTCATCAAACTGATTCTTTCTTGCTCTAGGTTATTTCTCATTGATATTCCCTTTGGTTGCTAGAAATTTCTAAATTAGTGTTTCATACATCTATGTAGCACACATTATTTAGCTAACTATTACCTTTCATTTGTATTCATTATGTGTATATGTGACTTTCTCATTGCTCAGCTTTATAATAACCATAAAGTGGTGATTTATATTGCTATAGATGCAGAGATTAAAATATTTCATTTAAAAATCAGCATATTTTCTTATTATAGTCTGTTAACAGAAGGAACTTCATTAAACACAAACTATTAGTATTTATTTTAGCATCGTATGGGTATGTTTGTGTGTAATATAGTGTCAGTGAAAACTAGCTCACATATGTTTTTGTCTGAACGTTTGTTCAGATTTTTTAAATCTGTCTTTAATACCTTAAAATATTGCCTTTAATTGTCAAAGATAAATGAAGTAATGAGCATGACAATACACGAGTGCTCTAGTTAAATGTGCGTGTCATGAATAAACTCTGCATGTCTTCAAATGAATTCAAGTCAGAATTGAGATGCAAGAAAGTAAAGAAAAACTTTTACTTTGCATTTTACTTCATGATTTATTCTCATATTCATCTTTTAAAAATAACCATAATTATAAGATTTACTTTTCTTGAGGGGAAAATGGACATAATATATTGAATTCACACTAGATGAATTTTAGTCATTAAAAAAAATATCTATTAAAAGTAAATTATAGAGACCTTTTAGTACTAAGTATAACTACAAATATAATTTAAGGTAACTGTTTATTATTCAATCTATCAAGTTTTTGTTTTGCAAAATTTAACTACTCAATGGCCCTAAACAATGATTTGATTGCTTACTTTAAAATGGAGTAAATTATAAAAACATTTAAACACGTGCAAGGTGCACACTTCATTCTTACAGATTCAGTAGGCCATCGGTCATTCATTTTATATGTCTGCTTGGTTAGACAGGGATTCCCTCATATTTAATGAAGTATGCTTCTATATGTTGCTGTGAAAATTGTGTTTAAATAATAGGCATGTTTTAATCATGACATGACTGCTTTTAATTGAAACTGAGTAAAATCTATAAAGAGCTTCAATGTAAGGGGGATTATCCAATCATTTGGAGGTCTGAAAACAAACAGATCCATCACGAAAAAAAAAAAGCATTCTGCCTTCAAATACTAGGAACCAGCTCATCTTTTCTTGTTTCTTGCCTTTCTGGATGCATAATTTTAATATTGATTCTCTCTCTCTTTCTCTCTCTCTCTCTCTCTTTCTCTCTCTGCCTTCCTCCTTCTCTTCCTGTCCTCCACACCTTAAATCCCTACTCTCCACACATCTATTGACTTTGTTTTTCTGAAATGCCCTGATTAATCCATCATTATACATTGTCTCTATCCCAAATACTCCCTGATTCTCAAATAAAACTACGATTTCTACTCTTCCATAGCCATTTCCTGACCCTTAAATCCCCCTGACCTCCTAAATCTCTTTAATTCCCTTCCTTTGCGATAGAAAATTTTCTGGAAGAGAAATAAATATTAGAAATGTTAGTGCTCTTATCAGAGCCAAATAATGAAAGAATGAGAATGATTAAATAAATGATAAATCCATAGATTTGTTCAGTTTGAGTAAAAAAAATCAGGATTAAATCAAAGATAGGCATGTTTATACGTGTGTGGGTGTTTTTTTTGTTGTTGTTTTGGTTTTTTTTTTTTTTTGCTTTTTGGGTCACACCCGGAAATGCACAGGGGTTACTGCTGTCTCTGCATTCAGGAATCACTCCTGGCGGTGCTCAGGGGACCATATGGGATGCTGGAAATCGAACCTGGGTCAGCTACGTACAAGGCAAATGCCCTACCCTCTGTGTTATCGCTTCAGCCGTTATACGTGTGATTATTATAAATTATATATTATTTTTTAATGTTTTCAAGGAACAATAATCATACATGCATATGATTGAGAAAAATCATAGTATTTTTATTCAGACCTAAATCATAGTTAATCCTGCTGTATGTCTAAATCAACAACCCATAATAACTAGAGTTTAGTTCAGGCAGAAGGGCAGTTACAAAAAACTATGAAACATTTGAAGCGTTATCTGGGATGAAGTAGCTAGAGGATAACAGTAAAACTTAAATCATCGAGAATATTAAAAATAGGTAATAGAGTACTGAAAGGGAAAACAACAAATTCTAATAGTAATTGTAATAACAAATACAATTAAAATACTTTATTTTATACCATTTTAAATATATAACATCCTCAGTTTAAAAAAAAAGAAAAAATCTTGGGAGCTGAGAGCGAATACATCAGGTAAAGGGTTTGTCTTGAACATGGCCTATCTGGGTTATTTAACTAGCACCACACATAGTACCCTAGGCATCAACAGGAAAGACAGATGAGTACAGATCCTGGAGCAATCCATGTGCACAGTGGGTGTGCCACCCACCCATTGAAGAAAAGAAAATGTGCTTCAGTGTATTCTTATCTTATATTAAGAATTTAGGCCAATGATCCAGAGACACACAAAAGAATCTCCGAATCAAGCAGGGAAATCTCGGCAGAGATGCCTCCAGACTTTAAGCCAGGCTGACTTCACCGGGTGCCTCAGACAGGGGTAGGTGTTGTCCCTCCACCTGTCCCCTAAGAATCCCAGTGGCTGCCAACTTAACCCAATGAGAATAATCTTTGAACTGAGCAGCTCGCTGCAGAGATTTCTCCAGACCCTAATTATCTAAAATTTTAGAATTCCAGGAGAACTCTGCTGCTCTTGTGACTGCATGACATCTTCTGCTATTCGTAATAAGCGATACAAAAGAGGGTATGGAGGATATGGAGGAGATAGTCTGCAATAGAGGCAGGGGGAGGAGTGGAATGAATAGGGGGGATATTGGGGACCTTGAACTGGTATAGGGTTGGGTATTCAATCATTGTATGACTGAAACTCAAATAGGAAAGCTTTGTAATTAATTATATCTCACGGTGATTCAATAAAAAAAAGAATCTAGACCAACAGTGTTGACATTTTGTTGTTGCTATCTTAAACTTGTAGGCATTAAATGACTAAGTTAAGAACTAGGCAAATTTAATAACATTCAAATATATTATCAATATTGAAGTGTATGTTTGGAGTTATTAACTATCAGCTTAAAAGTGAACCCAGAAAGGTGACCTAGTGATGGTAGGAAGATATTTCCTGGGAGACAGCAAGATGGTAGCAGGACTTAGACTCTGTAAGTCAACATAGACTCTGTAATGGAGGCTGCACAGCCTAATGCCTGGCTACTCTCACAGGTGAGTGTGGTTTTTGGAGCACTGTGAGTTAATCTCCCCCTCTGTATTTCAAACATCTACAAACTGGTCTCTAGCATAGAACTCTCACCTAGAAAGCCTCGCTACTTCAGCTGCATTATGCCAATAGTGCATCAGACCCTACTGCAATCAACATTCCCCCCAAATATCACAAAAGTAGCAGTGAACACAAGAAACAATAGAATACTCATCAAAAAGTAATAGTTCAAGCAAAATAACACATTTCCTGAATTAGCAAAAGAGGTTCCACACAAATATACAGGAGAACTGAATTAGAAGTCAATATCCTTCACAGAGAAGAGACCACCACTACCGCAGAGTCTACATGGCGGGTGGGGGAGAGGATCTGACAGTATATTAGAACCATCTCCAAACTACCACAGTAACTATGGAGAAACGGCAGAGAACCCCACTATGAGGAATGGATGAAGATAGCCCAAAAGCCTCAACAAGTAATGTATATATACAGAATCTTTCTGATAAAGAATTCAAAAATGAAATGGTACAATAAATCCCCTGAATAGCTGAAACAATCCTTGGGAAAAAGTAGATGGAAGGCTCATCTCTCCCAACTTCAAACTGTATTACAAAACCATAATAATTAAAACAGCATGCTTTTGAATAAATGCAGACACACAGATCAATGGAATGGAGTTTAATATCCTTACACAGACCCTCTAACATATGATCACTTACTCTTTGATAAAAGAGCAAGAACTATTAAGTGAGCAAGGAATGTCTTCTCAGCAACCGGTGCTGGGAAAATGGGGTAGCTACATGCAAAAGTTATGAACTGAGATCTCTTTCTAACAGCAGGCACAAAAGTCAGATCAAATTGATTAAAGACCTCAGTATTGTGTAAACTCCTTAGCTCGGGTGATGCTATGAGGGATTGCATATTAATGAATGTTCACGGGTTCTCCAGGTGGTTCTCTCTCACCACCACATTCAGAGCTCTCCAGCCGTTTCCCCACCCAGGACAGCCACTGCCTTGGGTGGATGAGGGAGGAATGAGGGCCAAGCTGGTTGGTGATCATTGATGTTTATTCCATCTCTCACCTCTCCCAAACTCTCCACAATTCTCTTCCTCTTTGGCCACAACTCTCTCCCCAACTCACTCCACAACACCGTCCAACTCTGCCCTATTACTCTTTTTCTCTCTCTACCTCCCTCTGCAGCTCTCAGCACCTCTCTCTCTGCCCCCAGCTCTGTCTCTTTCTCTCTCTGCCACCAACTCGCCCAATCTCTCTCTCTACAGCCAGCACCTTAATCACTTCTTCTCCAACCACGCCTCCCAAACCACACCTCCCCCCCTGGAATTGTAATCAACATATTTATCAAGTCTTCCTGACCACCCACCGCCCATGAGGGCAAAACAGCACTTAAGGTATGTTTCTCCTCTCAATAGTCCAGTAACTTAATTCACTTCTTAATTGTACTTAATTCCACCTCTAATATTTGCATTCTGTGTGGACACAGAAATAAACAAATTTAGACTTGTAGGGCGACTCCTGGGGACATCTGGCCACAGACTCAGACTACAGTGCACAGGTTGGATTACACATTTCTAACCCTAGCAAGGTCAAAATTTAGTTATTACTATATGGATCATGACAGAATTTCTCTATGACCATGCTCTTAACTTATAGTTAAGTATTATGGCATTTTGACCTGGCCCATTTCAATGGCAGGGTAGCTAACAGCTTGCCCCAGGTCCATCTAGTCCCTCGTCAGGACTCTGCTTTTGTAGATCTAGGAACTAAGGGCAACTGAGGCTTAAATCAAGAGAGCAGATGTCTAGGAGGTAATATTATCTGGAGTCAATTAACTCCTACGTTACAAAAGCATGTCTTTTTAACTGTCTCCCTCTGTCCATAGAAAAGTAATTGATCTGAAATAACTGACCATGCAAAGGATATTGAGAAGAGAAAAACAATATTTACAAGTCAGCAGAGTATGATCAGGAGATAAAGGTAATTGACAGGTTGGGGGAGCAGTCAACAAACCCAAGCTCCCTACAGCCAGGGAGGAAGGACAAACCAATGTTAACCTACAAATATAAGAACTGAAACCATAAATTACATGGAGGGTAATGTAGACAGAAATCACCATGATACTGAAGCTAAAGGCATCTTCAAAGACGTAATACCACTGACCAAACAAGTGGAAATAAAGACAAACAAATACGACTAAATTAACGTTAGAAACTTTTGCACCTCAAAAGAAATGGTGTCGAAGACCCTTAGACAACCCATGGAATTGGAAAGAATATTTACCAGACAGTCATCTGGTAAGTGGTTAATATTAAAACTATATAAGTTACTGGTAGAACTTAACTATAAAAAGACATCCAATGCCCATCAAAAAATGGGGAGAAAAATGAACAGAAACTTACTCAGGAAAGAAGTTCGAATGATCAAATCGCACATTTTTTTCATGCTCTACATTGCTAATTATCATGGAGATGCAAATTAAAACAACAATGAAATATTATCTCATACCTCAAATGGCAAACATCAAAAGAAACATGAACAGCTATTACTGGCATGTTTGTGGGGAGTAAGAACTTTTGTCTATTATCGAGGAGCTGCTGACCAGGCTAGCATCTCTTGAAAACAATACGGAAGTTTCTCAAAACCTAGAAATTGAGTTCCCGTTAGACCTAGCAATACTGCTTCTGGGAATATATCTTGGGGACCCACAAACACTAGCATAAGAGCCATCTGCACTTCTATGTTCATTATAATACTATTCTTAATAACTATAATTTGGAAACAATCTGAATGCTGGAGAACAGATGACTGGATAAAGAAATTATGGTACAGCTATGCAATGGAATATTACCTAGCTACCAGTAAGAAAATAAGTTATTAAATTTTCTAATTAAAAGATGGACATGGAGATTATTATACTGAGAAAAATGAATCAGAAGGAGAGGGATAGACATAGAGTAACTGCACTCATTTGTGGGATATAAAAATATAATGTGAGACTAATATCGATGGACACCAAAAACAGGGTCAGAGTGACTAACCCACGTTTGGAAGCTTTTGACAACCTTTGTGGGGGGATGAAGGCCAATCCTGATAGAGAAAGGACTACTATGGGAATAATATCTGTGAATGTTCATTCTCAACAAAAACTGACTGCTGAAAGTAGTGAAAGAGATAAATTTGATAACCTTTCAGTACATGTATTGCAAATCATAGTGCCCAAAGAAGAGAGGAAAGGAGGAAGGAGAGGAGAAAGAGGAGTAGGAGGAGGAAGACAAGGAGGCTGAAGAATATGAAGAAGAAAGGGCTGGTGTGGTGGTGACTGGGGTCATATTGATGGGAAATATACACTGGTGAAGAAACAGGTCTTGAAACTAAGCATGATTTAAATCCATCATGAACAACATTGGACAAGGGAGTCTCCTGGTGGATGGCTCCACAACAAAATTGACAACATCATATTAAATTGATGGTTTTGCCTGACCAATGTCACTGTTGTCCCAAAATTCCAAACAGGATCGGACTACTGTCTCCTTCATGCAAAATTTTACTTCACAGAGCAGGGAGAAAGGGCTGCAAAATTTAAAAAGAATAAACACCAACTGGAAGCTCTTTGGCACTATTGTGGCAACATGGGAAGGTGCCATCATTGACAACATTGGTGAAGAATACATTCGACTGCTTCAGCACCTCGATGACTGTGCGAGGAACAATGAGAAAGAGATAGCCACAAAAAAGATCCCTGTTTTCGAAAACTCTTGCACTCATTCACCTACATGGCCTGGTGAAAACCTCAGGCAACCACAAGCAAACATCCGAGCTCACAAAGCAATGCAGAGAAGCTATCAAGGAAGACCTCAAAGAGAGAAGAGCAGCAATGCTGGCAGATGTGGCAGAAGTCGGGAAAAGCATTCGCAATAACCACCTGTCCTTCACCACCTACAAGACCAAGATGACTGCCCTCCAACGTCCTGATGGATCTATCACATATTCCAGAAGGGCAATGGAGAAGATTATCCATGATGATTCTACTCAGATCTCTTTGATAGTCACGACCACCTGCCCACATACCAAATTCTGCAGGATGGATATATCCTTCCCGATGTTCTGCCTTCCAAAATCTGACACACCATTTTGTTGGTAAAGAAGCGAAGAGTACTCAGCCCAGACAAGGTCAAACCCAAACACCTAAAGAACCTGCCATCAGTACTCATCAATACACTGGATTGGCTCTTCACATGCTACCTGTCTGAATGCAAGGTTCCATTAAAATGGAAAACCAGCAGGACTGTATTACTGTTCAAGAAGGGAGACATCGCAACATTGGCAACTATTGACCGATGTCCTTGTTGTCTGTCATCTACAAGGAATTCAGTCGATTCATCCTGAATGGGATTGATATAATACTAGATGAAGGACAACCATACTAGCAAGCCGGGTTCCGAAAAGGATTCAGCACGATAAACCATATTCACATGATAACCAAACTCATTGAAGTTTCTCGGGAGTTCAAGATGCTACTCTGTCAAATGTACATTGATTTAAAGGCTTTTGATTCTGTTGAGATTGAAATGTCTGTCCAAGCCCTAGTCAAAGGCTTCAAACTCAAAATATCAGGATCCTCCATGAGCAGTATTATGGATTTACTACCAGGATCTCACCATTCTATAAGAAAATGATCATCCATGTCAAGAAAGGAGTTCAGCAGGGTAATACAATTTCACCGAAAGTCTTCAGTGCCACCCTTGAGAACATGATAAGATGACTGGAATGGGAAGGAATGGAAGTGAAGATAGACAGTTGGCTACTACACTACCTCCACTTCACTGATGACATTGGTGTAATGACACCAAACATTAGCCAAACAGCACAAATGCTGGCTGACTTTGACTGTGAGTGTGGAAAGGTCGGACTACAGCTGAATCTCATGAAGACAATGTTTATGAAAAACGATCTCGTTCCTGACATTCCATTCACTCTCAATGGAATGAACATCTCTGAATGCAACAGTTATGTGTACCTAGGTCGAAGAAGTCAACATGATGAATGACCTGGCACCTGAGTTGTGCAGGAGGAGGAGAGTGGCTTAGAACACCTTCAAGAGCATCAAAGAAATAGCTAAGAGTATGTACAGCCTCCAGCTCTAGGCACATCTCTTCGATTCCCCTGTTCTTCAGGCATTAACATATATTTCAGAGACCTGAGCCCTACTAAAACAGAATGAGAACACTATTCAGGTTTCCCAAAGAGGAATCAAAAGAGCTATGCTTGGAGTATCACGCTTCACTCAAGTGAAAGAAAGGAATCTGGAGTTCCAACCTCTGTTGACAATCAAGAATCAGGGACACTGTCTCATTTGCCAATGCGTCAAAAATCAGATGGTCTGGACATGTAATGAGATTTGGAAACGACCGCTGGACAAGAGCCATTACCAACTGGATTCCATGATATGTCAAAAGATTGTGTGGCCGCCCACCTACAAGATAGTCAGACTTCTTGTCAAGACTCTGAATGATTGGTTTGAGGCTCCTGGTGTTCCTAGAATGAGCAGATGACATTGGGCTACACTAACACGCGACAGGGACAAATGGAGACATTATTGGTGCTCTGTTGAGCAAAACGATTAGTAATGGGATGTCAAGTGATGAAGTGATCAAGAACAACTTTATCAAAAATAAATCGAACTCTAAAAAGAAAATGTATTTTAAATTTACATCTGTCATACTTGGGATGGAGCAATAGCACAGCAGGTAGGGTGTTTGCCTTGTATGCGGCCCATGTGGCCGAATCGAGTTTGATTCCTCTGCCCCTCTTTGAGAGCCTGGCAAGCTACTGAGAGTATATTGTCACACAGCAAAGTCTGACAAGCTACCTGTGATGTATTGGATATGCAAAACACAGTAACAACAAGTCTCACAATGAAGATGTTACTAGGCCCGCTCAAGCAAATCGATGAACAACAGGAGGACAGTACAGTATAGTCAATATACTTACTTGTATTATCTTTATTTTCAAGAAACTATAAAATTGAAAATAGTTTGCCAACAATTTTATCTCATGCAATAGGGTTAGAAAGACATGCAGCATTGTTTAATTGTGAGGTGACTAGGGAAACCCTGTGGCTCTCTCTTTCTCTCTTGCTGCCAGTGTTCTGTGGTCTCGGGCCACTTGCCTACCTGGGCTGGCAGATACCACAAAGAAGGAAGAGAGGGCCAGGCTGGTTGGTGATCAGTTGACATTTATTCTATTTCCCCCACGTGCCTGTTTCAGTCTCCCCATTCTAGTCTCACACTTCCCCTCACTCCTGTTTCCTCCCATCTCTCTCACTCATCTCTCTGTGATCCATCTGGAAGTCTTGTCTCTCTCTAGTCTCTCACCAACTCCCCACATTGTTGGTAGACACCACACCCCATCTGCTATCATACTTAACATATAAAAGCCCTTCTTCTGCTTAAAATACCACTTATAGGTGTTTCTACTCTCCTTAACCCAACAACTTAATTAATATCTTAATTCTGCTTCTTAATATTAGTTGGGCTGGAGTGATAGCACAGCGGGTAGGGCGTTCGCCTTACAAGCGGCCAACATGGTCGACCCGAGTTCGATTCCTCTGCCCCTCTCGGAGAGCCCGGCAAGCTACCGAAGAGTATTCGATATGCCAAACACAGTAACAACAAAGTCTCCAGTGGACACGTTACTGGGCCCGCTCGAGCAAATCGACGATCAACGGGAGGGCCTTTACCTTTTACCTTTACCAATATTAGTTATTTTGCATGGACACAGAAATAGATATATTAAGCTTATAGGGTGGCTGTCTTGGAGACGTCTCACTATAGATCTCAGACTACAATTCCTGGCCAGATTAATCCTTCCTAAACCTAGTAGGATCCTATGTAGTTATACTTATTGGATCATGAAAGAATTCGTCTATGATATACTCTTAACTTATAGTTAAGTATTATAGTATTATGGCACTTTGGCCTGGCCCATTTCGATGCCAGGGTAGCTCACAACTTGATCTGGTCCATCTGGTTTCTTGTCAGAACCCTGATTTTGGGATGCTAGGAAGTAAGGGCAACTGAGACTTAAAGTGGAGAGAAAAGATGCCCAGGGGTGAATATCATTCAGAGTCGACTAACTCCCAAGTTATAAAACCATAGCATTGTCTTCCTGTTTTCATACAAAAAGGACATGGCTCTGAATTGACTATTCAAAGGACTAAAGGAGAAGAGAAAAGCAATATTTACAAGTTAACAGAGAATGATTAGGAGATAAAGGTAATTAACTAGTTGGGGAAGCAAAGTACAAAGAAAGAGGTCACAAATAAACACAGAATTAGAACATTGTGATGGGAGTAACCCACTAAATATAAGCTCCTCATGGAAAGGGAGAAAGGACAAACTGATGTTACCCTACACAACATGACTTCATTATTTTAAATAATATTAATTTCTGCCAATATTCACTAATAAGATTTTAAAGTGAGTAGTGCTATTTCTGCTATGTGATTTTTGAAATTTCGGTTGCTATTCTCATAAAATTTTCAATTAGTTGATATGAAAACATTTTGAAATAAAGACTTCATTTAATCTTCAAATTATGTCTCAAATTACGCCTCAAATTATGTTCCTTTTACAACCAATAAAATGAATTGTTTTGAAAGAAGAAAAGAATCTCGAGGAAAAAATAAACCTTTTGTGAATATACATAACTAAGTGAAATGAACTTCTATTTGCTGAATTTCTATGTAGAAGTGCACAAGGGTTTAGGAAATAGTACAGTGAAGGTTCCCAGCAATACATGATGCTGTAACTATCACCAGATGTAGCCGTGATGGCTTCCAGCATCTCTCTGGCAGCAGGGGAATCCCCAGTCCTGCAGGATCCATGCAGCACCGGTCTGTCCAATCTTTTGAGCACATTTTTAGTGTTTCTGAACCTCAAAAAAAAAAAGAAAGAAAGAAAAGAAAAAGAAATTAAAAGTGGGACATACAGTAACTACACAAAGTATGAGAGCAAAATAGAAAAGTTTAAAACCCCCCAAATAATCCACTCTAAAATATGTATTACTTAACAAGTACTTTAAAAACCTATGCATTTAATTAATGAGTTATCATTGTTATTTCATTTCCATTTCTCATCATATCTAGCAATTTCATTAATAATTACAATTTTATATACGTTAATAATATTTTATTAACTGTACATCTTAGAAAGCAATATTGTTGAAATAACATCTTATGTGTCTTTTTTTTAGAAAATATATTAGCTTTTTTTGCTTTGCATGAACTATTAAAATAATCTTACCTTCCTACTTTGTCTAAATAACATGCATTGAAATAGATTTTTTATATATCCTGTCTAAAATAGCTCAAATAAATAGCATCAAACAATCAGAAAATAGAATTTCATTATTAGAATGGGAGATTCTTCCATAGGCTATCACTAATTTCTAAAAATTACTTACTTAAAATAACATAAAATATTTCTCAGAATACTACACATGAAAATTAGATATACAGATTTTATTTGGAATATTTTTTTCAGATAATGCTAAATTAGTATGAATTCTTAGGAAATGAATTAAGTTTATTCTTTGGAAACAGAACTTTGATTTTCTACATAGGTGCTATGTTTTAATAAATCCCTGTTTATAGTGATATTTTTTGTTAGTTTACTCAATTAATGTACAATCTAAAATATTTCATCCTGTGTTTTGATTTTCCCAAATATTCTGTATTTTTTTTCTTAAATTGGAAAACCTAAAAGAATATGTTTATATACAATTTTCTGAGTTATTTGAAATTCTTCATACTTTCAAAAACCTATATAGCTTTATTTTCTGCAGGTCTTCCAATTTTTCTTCCCAGTATATTTGGTATTTTAGATACAAAGTAAGGTAATTTAATTTCATTTACAGAAACATTCATGCCAATCATAATACAATATAATACAACATAATACAACAATCTACTTATTCAGGACAACAAGAAAAAGTAGAATAAATAAAATTATTATCTAGAGATAAGTGAAATAGATCTAATAAAATAAATTAGGTGCTGAGCAATGCTGTATTGTGTAGGATACCTCCCTTTTATTAGCCAACCTGGGGTTGGTTCACAGCACCTCATAAACTCCCTTTAACCTCACCATGAATGGATTCCTAAGTGTAGAGTAGTTGTGACTCCCAAAGTAAAAATAAGTATTTATTTTTAATTGTATATAGATTTAAATGGCATTCATAAGTTAAGAATACTCATAGGATTCCATAAATATCTATACTATGAATTGATGTCCAGAATTTTAAACTCAAATCAACTTGCAAAGTTTTTTTTCCAGAGATTTCAACCACAATATCTTCATCAATCTATGTCTGTATACACTATAATTTTCTTAATACATAAATATATATTTCTAATATATTGCTTTCTATCTATTAATCATCATAAATATTTCCAATTAGAATATCCTAGCCAGTCTATACCCATTCAAGTATAGAAAGTTGATAAACTAAAATAACAGATTTTAAGAAAAAAAAACACTTGCATCAAAATACTGCTAACAATGACCATTAAATCAACTGTAACTACATTCATAATTACTTTATAAAAATTAATATCAAGTAATCTGACTCAAAAACTTATTTTAAAAATAAAACAAAATGTAAAAATTATTAATCGGATTCAACCCTTCCATTTTAAGATAATATTCACTTTTTTTTTTTTTTAGTGTATGGTGCTAGCAATTGAACACAGGACCTCAAGCCTACAAACATGCATGCTATGACTAAAGTGCATTTTATTGCCCTACACCTGGGTATTTTTGGTTTTGTATTTTGGGGCCACTCTTTGGTTGAATTCTGTCTCTGTGCTCAATATTTAATCCTGCTGGGGCTCAGAGAGCAACATGAGGTGCTGGCTATGAAGTAGAACCCACCATGCAAGCTTCTTACCATCATTTTTTTATCTTTCTGGACCTCTGCACCCCCTTTTTTATTAATGAATCACCGTGAGGTACAAATACAGACTTACAAACTTTCATGCTTGCATTTAAGCCGTACAATGGTCAAGTATCCATCCCTCCACCAGTGCCCATTTTCCACCACCAATGTTGTCAGCAAACCTCCCACCATTCCCACCTCGCCCCCCCCCCCACCTTCCTCACTCCGCCTCTGTGGCAAGGCATTCCCTTTTCCTCTCTCTCTCCTTTTGGGTGTTGTGGTTTGCAACAGAGGTATTAAGTGGCCATCATGTTCGGTCTATATTCTGCTTTAAGGGTGTGTCTCCCATCACAAGTGGATCCTCCTAGCACCATTTACTTGGTGATCCCTTCTCTAAATGAGTTGCCTTTCCCCCCAGTATGTGAGTCCAGCTTTTAAACTGTGGAGAAATCCTCAGTACTCACCTCTAATCCCAGTAATCTCAGTACTTATCTTTAATAAACTTGGGTGTTAGTTTCCCATTCTGTTACTTTATTTTCCATAAATGAGTGCAAGCTTTCTATGTCGGTCTCTCTCTTTCTGACTCATTTCCCTTAACATGATACTTTTCATGTTGATCCATCTACATGCAAATTTCATGACTTCATCTTTTCTAACAGCTGCATAGTATTCCATTGTGTAGATATACCAGTCTCTGTAACCAGTCATCTGTTCTCAGGCACTCGGATTTTTTCAGGATTCTGGCTATTGTAAACAGTGAAGCAATAACATACAACTGCAGATACCATTTCAACTATACTTTTTTTGCCTCTCCATGATATATTCCCAGGAGTGGTTTAGCTGAGTCAAATAGAAATGCAATTTCTAATATTTTGAGACTCGTCCATATTGCTTTCCAAAATGGCTGAATCAGTTAATCAGTTGGCATTCCCACCAGCAGTGAAGTAGAGTCCCTTTCTCTCCACATCCACGCCAACACTGGTTGCTTTTGTTCTTTTGGATATGGGCCAGACTCTGTGGTGTGAGGTGATATCTCATTGTTGTTTTGATCTGCATCTCCCTAATGATGAGTGATGAAGATTATTTTTTCATGTGCTTTTTGGAAATTTGGATTTCTTCTTTGAGAAAATTTCTGTTCATTTCATTGCCCCGTTTCTGATGGGGTTCAATGTTTTCTTTTTTGTAGAGTTCAACTAATGCCTTGTAAATCCTTGATATCAACCCCTTATCATAGAGGTATTGGGTGAATATCCTTTCCCATTCTGTTGATTGTCTTTTAATTACGTTCCCTGTGTCTTTTGAGGTACAGAAACTTTTCAGTTTGACATAGTTCCATCTGTTTATCTCTGTTTCCACTTGGTTGGCCAGTGGAGTGTCCTCTTTAAAGATATCTTTAGCCTCAATGTCATGAATAGTTTCGCCACCCATGTTTTGAATGTATCTGATGGACTCTGGTCTGATATTGAGGTCTTTAATCTATTTTGATCAAACTTTTGTACATGGTGTTATCTAGAGGTCTGAGCCCATTTTTTTTTTGCAAGTATCTGTCCAGTTTTGCCAGCACTATTTGTTAAAGAGACTTTCCTTGTTCCACTTCACATTTCTTGCTCCCTTATCAAAGATTAGGTGATCATATATTTGAGGGTGTGTGTAAGGATATTCCATCCTGTTTCATTGGTCTGTAGCTTTGTTTTTGTTCCAGTACCATACTGTTTTAATTATAACAATTTTGTAGTAAAATTTGAGGTTGGGGAAGGTGATGCCTCCCATCTTTTCCCCCCAAGAATTGTTTTAGTTATTCGTGGTGGTTTGTTTTTCCATATGAATTTCAAAAGTGAATTTTATTTCTTTGAAGAATGCCATGGGTATCCTTATAGGGATCACATTAAATCTGTATAATGGTTTGGGGAGTACTGCCATTTTGACAATGTTAATTCTTCCAATCCATGAGCAGGGGATATGTTTCCATTTCCTCGTGTCCTCTTTTATTTCACCCTGAACCCCTTTTAATATTTTTGATATGATTTTTAAAATATGGCTTTTAGGGAAACATTGAAGGATTCGCATCTCAAATATATTAATTCCTGATTTTACTTTAATATTTTACATGATATTTTCTCTGAAAGAAATTTAAATTAGTTTCACTTTGCTCAGTTAAGGTTAGTGATGTATAAAATTCTTCTATCAGTGTCTTCCTTAGAAAGTCCTGATTTGTGAAAGTTCTGAGTTTTTTATAACAGAAAAATAAGCAAATTGGGAGTCATAAAGTCATAAAGCCTCATCAATAATAGGTTCTTTTATTTCTAATCTGCTGGGATATTCCGGAATGATTGAGGGACCAATGATGCAATTATAAGAGATTTTTTTTTAAGGGTGTTATCCTTGAATAAAGAAGGTAGTTTTCAGGAAGGCACTAAGTGAATAGCGTTTTTTTGTTGTTGTTGTTTTGAAAACAGGCAAAGGGCTAATCATTTTTGGGATCATTGTATAAGCAATTTTTGAGGGACCCATAATTCTCAATAAACCAGATTTACATTCTTAATTTTTTTCCCTTTTGGTGTGCTTTTCATGTTGTCTCTCACTGCACTTCGATTCCCATTTCCTCTTTCTGTAGCTAGAATTCAATCATTCTCTTCCTACCTTCTTTAATTTATACAATGAAAACACAAATAAAAATGAAAAATATAACAAAGCAAACATCAAAACACTTTTCTCTTAATATGTTTGCTACTTTTCTCTCATCTTGTCTTGATACAGATTTCCCAAGGGCGTAAAAAGTACAGGTGATAGATTGTTGTGTGTTTAATGAACAAATAAGAGTATTCCCCTGAGGTGATATGTTTATCTTAGTCTTTTCTTACAAAGGAGTTTAAAATAAGTTAAGCATACTTATATGTCTATATAAAGATCCTATCAGCCCACTAAACACATCATGTTTCTTTTGAAATGTATAATATATGTATATAACATTAAGAAATTTTATTAAAATACTAAAATAAATATAATCAAGTGGGAACTACAGTTCCTTAAAAATTCAAGAAAAATTCCATTTTACTCTACACTTTGTCTTCTTCGTTCGAAAATATTAAAAAAGCAATCTATATTAAAAACTGTTACTAATCTATTTCCTGAAACACTTAAAAATAATTAAAAATATCAATACATCTATGAGATGGAAAAAGATTATTTCTTGGTTGGGGTTATTTTGGGGTCACACCCAGTGGTGCTCAGGGTTTACTCCTGGTTCTGAGTTCAAGGTTCACTCTGGAAAGGCTCAGAGGACTATATGAATTGCTGGGGATTGAACCATAATCAGGCATTTTCAAGGAACATACCTTATTTGTTGTACTGTCACTCCTGGCCTGGAATTAACGTTTATGTTAAAAATAATTCACAAAATTAAAAATATTATATTAATTTTATTTAATGTTACCTACATTTAATTAAGAAAATTATTTCAAAATGAGAACCTTAAATCTTATACCTTTGCATTATATCATATTTCTAATTTTTGTTTGAAATACACATTATTAATATAACATTGAAATTAGTTCTATCTGAATGACTTTGCCAATTTTACATATCACTTGATCACTTGACATCCGTTACTCATAGATTTGCTTGAGCAGGCGCAAGTAATGTCTCCATTCGTCCCTGTCATGACTAGTGTATCCCAATGGCATCTGCTCACTCCTGGAACACAAAGAGCCTGAAACCGTTTGTTCAGGGTCTTGACAAATAAGTCTGACCATCTTGTAGATGAGCAGCCACAAAACTTTTTAACATCCCGTGGAACCCATATGGTAAAAGTTCCAGTCCAGCAGTTGTCTCCAAATCGAATTGCGTGTCCAGCCCAACTGATTTTTAACTCCATGGCAAACGAGACAGCATCCCTGATTCTCGATCATGGACAGAGGTCAGAACTCAGAATACTTCTCCCACTTGAGAGAAGCATGATATTCCAAGCATAGCTCTTTCGATTCCTCTTTGGGAAACCCGAATAGCATTCTCATCTGGTTTTCATAGGTCCCAGGTCTCTGAGGAGTATATTAATACAGGAAGAATGGTAGAGTCAAAGAGGTGTGCCTGGAGCCGGAGTTTCTTCATCCTCTTAGCTATTTCTTCAATGCTCTTGATGTCATTCCTTGCTGCTCTCTTCCTGCTGTGCAGCTGAGGTGCCATGTCATAATCATGTTGTGTTCTCGACCTAGGTACACATAACTGATGCATTCAGAGATTTTCGTTCTGTTGAGAGGAATGGTATATCAGAAACAAGTCCATTTCTCATGAATATTCTCTTCGTGAGATTCGGTTGCAGTCCAACATTTCCACACTCACAGTCAAAGTCGGCCAGCATTTGTGCTACTTGGCTAATATTTTGTGTTATTAGAATGATGTCATCAGTGAAGCGGAGGTGGTGTAGTTGCCAATCATCTATCTTCACTACCATTCCTTCCCATTCCAGTGATCGCATGATGTTCTCGAGGGTGGCATTGAAGAGTTTCGGTGAAATGGTATCACCCTGCTGTACCCGTCTCTTGACATGGATGATCACTTCCTTGTAAAATGGTGAGATCTTGGTAGTGAATCCATAATACGGCTCACAGAGGATCCTGATATATTGAGTTTGAACGCCCTCTTTGGCTAGGGCTTCAATGACCGCTTCTGTCTCAACAGAATCAAAGGCCTTCTTTAATCGACGAACATTAGACAGATCAGCATCTGAACTCCCGAGAAACCTCAATGAACTTGGATACCATCTGGATATGGTCAATCGTGCTGAATACTTTACAGAACCCAGCTTTCTCGCATGGTTGTCCTTCATCAAGTGTTCTGCCAATCCTATTCAAGATGACTCAGGTTAACAGCTTGTAGACAACAGAGAACAGGCAGATAGGATGATAGTTGCTAATGTCATGAATGTTTCCCTTCTTGTACAGTAGAATGGTACTGCTGGTTTTCCATGGAGATGGAAACTAGCATTCAGACAGGTAGCTTGCAAATAGCCAAGCCAGTGTATTGAGGAGTACTGATGGCATATTTTTCAGGTGTTTGGGTCTGACCTTGTTTGGGCCGGGTACTGTTCACTTCTTTACCTAAGAAATGGTGTGTCGGTTTTTGGAAGGGACCCAGAAACAGAGATCCTCTGATGCTTCCAATTTCTGGCGACCCAGGGATTACACTAAGAAGTCCCACCCTGTCCTTTTCCTGCCTTCTTCCACCAATCTCCAGGGACCCAGGGATCATACCCAGAAGCCCCACCCTGCTAATGCCAGATAAATACCTCATTGGCTGACCTCCACTGCCTCCACTACCTCCCAATCCAGCCGCCACCATGCTCCAGATCGCTTTCCAGACACATCATAAGACACTTAAACCCATCTACAAAGATTACCACACCATATTTGATGGGTTTCAAACATGGTGTGAACCATGGGAACACTGATAAGGGCGATTAGAGGCTGCTCTAAAAGTCTGCATCCCGCTCGGAGAGCCCAGCAAGCTACCGAGAATATCCTGCCCACACACCAAATCCTGGCAAGCTACCCGTGGCTTATTAGATATGCCAAGAACAGTAAAAACAATGAGCCTCATTCTCCTGATCCAGAAAGAGCCCCCAATATGGCAGCATTAAGAAGGATGAGCAAGGAGAGGCTGATAAAATCTCAGGGTCAAACTACGCTGCCAAAAAGAAGAAGAACTAAAATAACTATGTATACTTGCAATGCATGTACACTGGCTTCAAAAGCTCAATAGAGGACCTGCTGGTGCAAGCACAGAAGATTGAGTACAACATCATTGGTCTTACCGAGATGGGAAGGTCTCTACTACATTACACCTTTTTTTACACTAAAGAACTGTTGCTTGGAACATACGACAAAAGAGGTGTTGGTGGTGTCGGTCCTCGTCAATACCATGAACATTGATTCATTTGAATGCCTAACATCCTGGATCATATGCTTATGCTTGAATAGATGTGGCTCACTGCCTACAGTTTCTGTCTTCGTTATCTACACAAAAACATCCAACTAAGATGAGGAAGAAATAGAGAAATTCTACATGGATTTGGAGAAGAACTATAAAGAAAACCATACCTTCTACAAGATCATTGTTGGTGAGTTTAATGCCAAGATAGGACCAAGAAGGTCTCCTGAAGAACTCCACATTGGGAACCATGGCCTAAAATGGAACGAAGAGAGTGAGAGACTGTCTGAGTTCATCATGTTGACCAAGACCATCCATGGTAACTCACAGTTCCAGAAGGTTGAATCTAAACGTTGGACGTGGGAGTTTCCCGGTGGATAGTTCCATAACAAAATTGACGACATCGTATTCATTCGACGTTTTGCCTGACCTATGTTGCTGTTGTCCCCAAATTCCAAAAGGGATTGGACTACCGTCTCCTTCATGCAAAATTCTACTTCACGGGGCAGGGAGAAAGGGCTTCAGAGTTTAAGAAGGGAACTCCCAGAATGACCACCAACTGGGAGCTCTTTGGCACTATTGTGGCAACATGGAAAGATGCCATCGTTGATGACATTGACAAAGAATATAATAAACTGGTTCAGCCCCTCCATGATTGTGCAAGGAATGCCGAAGAGAGAAAGGCACAAAAAAGATGCCTGTCTACAGAAACTCTTGAGCTCATTCACCAGCGTGGCTTGGCGAGAGCCTCAGGCAACCACAAGCTAACATCTGAGCTCCTACAGCAGCTCAGAGAAGCAATAAAGAAAGAAGAGCAGAAGTGTTGGCCGGTGTGTTCAAACCAGGAAAAGGTGGCAATGCCCACCTGTCCTTCCCCAACAACAAGACCAAAATGACTGCCCTCCGATGTCCTAATGGATCTATCACATCTTCCAGAAGGGCAATAGAGAAGATCATCCATGACTTCTACCTGGATCTCTTTGATAGCCATGTCCACGTGCCCACATACCAAATTTCACAGGATTGGTATGTCCTTCCCAACATTCTCCCTTCTGAAATCTGACAAGCCAAATTAGAAATTAAAATTTAGGTTTTTCCCAATATTTATTACTTTTCACATTTAGTGAAAACTTCGTTTCATTGTGCTTCCTCACATTCCACAAAAGTTTTTGGTCAAATGTTATTTATAAACTTTTCATTACTAACTATATGAGTAAAATAAAAATGCATATAAAATGATATAAAGCTTTTATTTTAGGTAAATATACACAGAGAAAGGAACATTAAAAATAATAAGACTATGCTTAATATTATGGCTTTAATTTTGCATTTATTCTAGTCATTATGAAGATATCAATGTTATATTGATATCTATTAGATATGAAGTACAGCTAATTTAAAACAATTGAAAGTATATATATGATATTGATGAATAGAGAATGGCACAAGCTTTGAAGGCATAGTTGAATATATTTTTTCAGTTATTGTGTTTAAAGTCACATACTATATGTGTACAACTGTGATTTAACAATTGAGGAAACTGAGAAATTTGAAAGTTACACTTTTAACTTTCAGAAGTTTAAGAAGAGCTGGAGCGATAGCACAGCGGTAGGGCATTCGCCTTACAAGCGGCCAACATGACCGACCCGAGTTAGATTCCTCCGCCCCTCTCGGAGAGCCCGGCAAGCTACCAAGAGTATTCGATATGCCAAACACAGTAACAACACATCCAAAAATGTTATTAAGCTTCCATTTTTAATCACGTTCCAATTTTTTTGATCACGTTCCAATTTTTATTGAGACACCATGATTCACAATACTAAAATTATTATTATAATTTTTGTCACATGTTTAAAATAACGTGACACATCCGATTTTAAAGTACAGTTACTATATATCCACCACTATCGAGGCCCTCCAACAATGTCCATATGTGTTTTTATTTCCTGTCTCACTGCTTCTCTTAACTTGCATTCTAATTTCTATACTCTAGGGCCAATTACTTTTCATCATTTAAGACGCTAAATTCTCCTGATTTTTTGCTCTGTAAACCATGGATAAATGAGATCACCAGAATTTGTACTACACATAACTGACTTGGTTAATATTATATCTTCAAGTTTTATTCAAGATGCAGTGAACTGTGTGATATCACTTTTTAAATATGAATAAAGAACATTCATATCTGTACATATGTGTGTATATATTTATATATATGTTTATGTATAAATATATATTTATGCATATAAATATATATATATAAAACTGTGTGATCACTTTTTAAATATGACTAAAGAACATTCATATTGTACACATATGTGTGTATACATTTATATATACATATTTATGTATAAATACATATATTTATATATATAAATACATATATAAAATCCTCATTTAGTTTCACTGGCAGCCATAGAAAAAAATATAAAATATAAACACATGAAAATGTATCAAAGACAGGCCACAAAAAGATGCCTGCCTTCAAAAACTCTCTTGCTAATTTGCCAAGGTGGCTTGGCACAAGCCTCAGACAACCACAAGCAAATGTCTGAGCTTGCAAAGCAGTGCAGAGCAGCGATCAAGGAAGACCTCAAAGAGAGAAGAGCAGCAGTGCTGGCAGATGTGGCAGAAGCTGGGAAAAGCATTTGCAACACCTGCCTATCCTTCAACAACTACAAGACCAAGATGACTGCCCTCCCATGTCCTGATGGATTTTCCAGAAGTGCAATGGAGAAGATTATCCATGACTTCTACTCGGATCTCTTCGATAGCCACATCCACCTGCCCACATACCAAATTCCACAGGATGGATATGTCTTTCCCAACATTCTCCCTTCTGAAATCTGACACGCCATTTCATCGGTAAAATGTATATATATATATATATATATATATATATATATCCAAATTATAAATTAAAATTTAGGCTATTCCCAATATTTATTACATTTGACATTTAGTAAAAAATCCCTCCCTCCCTCCCTCCCTCCCTCCCTCCCTCCCTTCCTTCCTTCCTTCCTTCCTTCCTTCCTTCCTTCCTTCCTTCCTCCATCTCTCCCTCCCTCCTTCCCTCCCTCCCTCCCTCCCTCCCTCCCTTCTGTCCTTCCTTCTTTCCTTGTTAAAGGGACTTTTTATTGCTCTGCTTTATGCACCTACTTTCTTTGTCATAGAGAAGCCCTCCATATAGCATGCATCTCACTGCTTTCTATTCCATTTTGTCTGAGAGTTTACCATTATCTCACTACCAGACTGTTTTGTTTGCTTTAGCTTTATAGTATAATTTAAAGTCAGGAAATCTGAACACTATCTTTTTCTCAGAATGACTTTGCTCACTGGAAAATTTTATGATCCTATACCAAATTTAGTAAAAGTTTTTATAAGACCTTGTATATTGTCATAAGAATTTTTATGACAATTGCATTGAATCCATGAAATGGTTTATGTAGGATAATTTTGACAATGTCGGTTCTTTTATCATTAAGATGAAACTTTTTCATTTGTTGATATTTTTCTTATTTCTATTATTAGTGATAATTTTCAATGGTTAAGACTTTCATACCCATTTTAAGTTGATTCCTCAATATTTAATGTTTTGTGTACCGTTAAATAAAATAGTTTATAGAATTTAGTCTATTTTTTCATATTAAATACAACAATTTTTCTGAATTCACTCAATAACCTGTATTTTGCTGTATGGATTATTGTTTATGAGTTTATTAAACTGGGTGTTTTGTGTATATTATCATGACATCTGAAAATAGTGATAATTTGCTTCTTAACAAATTCCGTTAAATTTGACATCTCCTTTTTTTTCATAATGTCTGGGATGAAGAATTTCAGGACTATGCTTAACTAAAGTTGTCCTTGACTTGTGCCTGATCATATAATCAAGGTTTTAAGTGCTCGCTATTGATCATAATGTTGACCGTGTGCTTTTTGTAAATGTACATAATATTTAAAAATTTGTTTAGAAACCATGATTTCCAATATTCTTAATGATAGAGGATCATGCATAAAACATCCCATCATCACACCCTCCATGAGTGTCTACTTTCTCCGTTGCTCTTCCAGTTCCTCCCTCTTATTCTCTACCCAACTCCCACCACCTTGGTAAGTCTCTTACTGAATCAAATTCTCAATTTCTTTTCTTTTCAGAATTTGTTATTTCATTGATATTCTTCTTAATATCCCACATGTGACCGAGATTATTGTGTGTTACCAATTTCATTCAGCATATTACTCTCCATCTCTGTCTACGTGACAAAACTGGCATCATTTCATTTTTTTATAGCTGAGTTGTAACCCATGGTGCATGATTACCATAAGTCCTACATCTGTTCTTTCACAGTTGGGTGATTTCTAGGTTTTGGCTGTTGTGAATAGGGATGCAATGAACATAGCCACTAATTTGAGGACCATTCAATCTCTCCTTATTTCTATCCTTATTTCATATTTTTTGTTTTTAATCATGAATAAATATTGATTTTTCTATTTTTTTGGCTGAAAACCTTTATATTATTTTCTGTTCTTTACATAGTTTTCAAGCTATGGAGCTAGGTTATTACATTGAGTTCTTTTTTTTCCTTTCCTGGTGTAACTTCATTGATATAAAATTCAACCTTATTACTGCTTTTGTTGTATTCCATAGATTCTGGGGGATGCTATTTCCATACTATTCATTTTATTACCTTTTAAAATCTCTATCTTTTTTGGGGGGAGGGTGGAGGTAACTTCATTCTTTTCCATTAGATTCCACTATTAAACATCAAAGAGCCACATTTAGTTGTTGTTCATTACTGAATACAGGTCTGTCTCATAGATTGCAGATTATAATTTTATAAGTCACCCAAAATGAAATCCAATTTAACGTTAGTGATTTCTGTTAGTTGGTTTCGGGATTTAAGGTAACACAGTGCAACCACTTTTCTTTGTAGGGACAACTAATTTTGACACTTACCATTACATTTCTTAATATAATAAACTTGTCATTCTTTGTAGAGCAGCACAGAAAATATCCAAAAGGTATTGCTATCTTCTTATCTGTCTTACTTGTCTTTAGTATCTCCAGCACCTAGACAGCAACTATCAGGCACTTTTCCAGGAATTTTTTTAACACTCAGTTCGTGCCTAGCATGGTCATTTCCAACTATTATTGACATATTTGTCCCTCATCTATCTTACTTGCCCTCTGCCCCCACATTTGTGATAGATTCCAACTATTAACCAGTCATTCTGGACCCTGTTTTCCATGACTTTGGATATTAGTTTCCTGCTACTTTTTATATCCCAGAAATGGATGCAGAGAGCTATTCCTCTACTTCTGAGTCATTTCACTCAGCATGATACTCTTCATGACCATCTATTTATGGGTAAATTTCATGACTCCATTTTTCCTAACAATTGTGTAGTATTCCATTGTGCAGATGTAGCATGGTTTCTTTATACAGTCATCTGTTCTCAGACACTCAAGTTGTTTCCAGAGTCTGGCGGCAGTTCTGAATAGTGCTGCAATGACCATAGAATTAAAGATAGTGTTTCTTCTGTATGGTTTTGGGCTCCCAGGGTATCTGTTCTTGAACATTTTATCTTTGACCAGCTGTAATTTAACAGTGTGCTGCTAAGTTTCCAAATGTTGAAGTTTTATTCTATATTCAAGATGAATTTCTAATTCATGCTATTGTGGTAAGAGAAGATATTTAATATGCTTTCTGCTTTTGTATCTTGATGAATACTCAAATAGGTTCTATCTTGAATAACTTTCCATGTGTACTATAGAGGAATATGTATTAAGTTTTGTTAGGATGAAGTTTCTGTACATGTTTATTAATATTTGTTCTTCCAATTCCTCATTTAGGCCTATTCTTTCCTTAATACCCCTTTCTCTAGTTTATCTGTAAAACGATAAACAATATTGAAGTTTTCTCCTCCTAGTGTGCTGTCATCGATGTGTTTATTTGAGATCTTATCAGTTCTTCATAAACTTAGCTCTGCCTTCATCTTGTGCATGCACATTAGTAAAACTCAAGTCTTCTTGATTGTTTTGACCCTTCACCAATATGTCATCTTAGTATGTTTTTGCTTGAATATTATTTAATGTGATAATGAGTTCAATCACCCATTATTATTATTAGTTTTAATTTACTCCTGATGTGTGTAGTTGATTTCCTTTCTTTTACTTTCTGTTTTTTTTTATAGAAGTTTAAATGTTTCTTGTGTGCTATACAAGAATGGATTTTGTTTCCTGATTTATATAATCACTCTGAGCTTCTTGATAGGAGAGTTCAGTCCATTGACATTTCTGTTATTTTAATTTATTTTTAATTGAGCTATCTCATTTAAAGTACTATGGAAGCAATTGTTTCATGGTTGAAAGAAGAGCTATTTCAAAACATTACTAAAATTGAGAGATCATTTATGTGAAGCACATTGTGGAGAATTTTCTATAAGGATTCAGGTAATTTTTGTACTTCAACATTAATTTTTTATTTAAAACTTCAGTATACTAATAGTGCAAGTTTGGATAAAACAACTTTTTTCAGCTTTTTTGTTTGAGAATATACTTAATTCCTCCTTAGAATCTGATTAATAACATTTAAGGGTGAAGGATTTTTGACTGAGAGTTCTTTCATTCAGTATTGTGAATATAATGTTCTATTCTCTTCTTGTTTGTTAAGTTCCATTTTAGAAATGTTGTGAATTTCACATCATTTCTATTTTATTTAAGATTTTGTTTCTTCATTGTCATTTGAAGCAGTCTCTCTCTCAGTGATTCTTGGCATTTTGATTCCATTGTTTGTTCATCTTGTTTTGGTTGGGATTATTTTGTTTGATATTCTTCATATATCCTGAACCAGTGCCCTGTTCTACTTTCCCAAACTAGGGAAAGTATGAGTTAACAATCTTTCACCAAACACTCATCTTATTTTTCTTTTTTCATGATTTCTGGAATTTCTATCACTTGGAATTTATTTCTATTTCATCTGTGCATTAAACATCAGAAACTGTATTTATTTAGGGCCTGAAGTGATAGTACACTAAGTGGGTTCTTTGCCTTGCAGGCAACAAACCTGGATTCTATCCGCAGAATCACATATGTTCCCCTGAGTCCTGCCAGGAGGATTCTGAGTACAGAGCCAGGAGTAAGCATTTATTACCATCAGGTAGTTTCCCAAACAAAATAAAAATAACTGTATCCATTTTATTAATCTGAATCTGAAGATATAGTACAGCAGAGAGGGTGCCTGTCTTGCACCTGGCATCTTGGATCTCTGGAACTCCATGTGGTCCTGTGACCACACTATCAGTAGTGATGCCTTACTGAAGAGTCAGAAGTAAGACCTGAGCAGTGCCTGGTGTAGCCAAACCTTCTCTCTCCATCAAAATTTCCTTTATTTACCTCTTGTTTATTTATGATATGGCATATTCCTTTTCCTCAATGTAAATGATTTGATAATTGTCTTCTATTTTTCTTCTGCCTCCTGCTATTGTGCTTTTGATTTCTTTCAATTCTACTCAAATTATTTTTTCATGGTTCTTTCTTCAAGACTATTATGTTTTCTCTTAGAGTACTTTCCTCAAATAACATCAAACTTCATTATATATCTGAAGACTTAACTAGACTTCTTATCTGCTGAACTGGCATAATTTCACTTTTTAAAAAAAATTATTTTTGAAGCTTCATGGGAACTAAATGATGGTTCTGGGTTAAAGGTGTGGTCTGAGAGGGAGCTATACTCTTATTCACAATTTCAGGTTAGTCCTGTTTCTTGAGTGACCACTACCTAGTGGTGATTTCTAGGCAAGACTACCAAGGTTGGAGATCAGCCATAACACAGGATGAAGTATGAACTCTTAACTCACAATGTAGGGACGGAACTTGTGAGGATCAAGAGGCTGTGAACAAAGAGGGCATGGGCAGGGAACTGGGCTGTGGCGGCTGCAGGGTGGGTGGGTGGGTGGGTGTTGGTATGTACAGTCAAATCCAGCTATTCAGTGATTATATAATTAAGAGTCTTTGAGTACAGGCTTCGGTTTTATTTCTGCCTTAGACACCCATAAAACCTACGAAGCTTATTGGTTCTAAAAGTTCTGCAATTTCTGAAATTCTATCAGGAGTAATCCATGAGCTCAAAGTCAGGATTAGTCCCTGAGACACACACTCCAAAAACAAAACAAGACAAAATAAAATTTTGTAAATAAAAATAAAATACTTTCCACTTTTAAAAACATACTGCACTATATACCACTATATATATTTTATCGGGCTGGAGCTATAGCAGAGCGGGTAGGGCATTGTCTTGCACACAGCTGACCTGGGTTCAATTCCTCTGTCCCTCTCGGAGAGCCTGACAAGCTACAGAGAGTATCCCGCCCACACAGCAGAGCCTGGCAAGCTCCCCGTAGCATATTCGATATGCCAAAAACAGTAACAAGTCTCACAATGGAGAGGTTATTGGTGCCGGCTCTATCAAATTGATGAACAACAGGAGGACAGTGCTACATATTTTATCAGTTCATCTGGAAAAAGGTTCATGAAACTTGTGAAAATGAGATAAATATGATCAGATTCTGCAGATAGAGGTCAACTAGAACAAATAAAAAACATGCATTCTAGAAAGAAAAATAATTTTAGTTAAATTTACAAAATCATATGCTACTGTAAAATTAACGATGATGATAATTTCCTAGTTTGAATGGATTATGTAATTTACATAATGAAAAGTGGAAGGATTTTTTTGAGTCTTATTGATTGACAGGCAAACTCTAAAATTCATACCTTCTAAGTTTTTTTATTTTATTTAAAATTATTTTAAAATCCAAATTTAAAATACATGTTGGAAGAATAGCAGCAAATATTTGACATGTTTGTAATATAAATCTGAGTAATTTGCATGGACTAAAATAAGAGATACTTATTTTTGAAAATGTTAATGTTGCACGATATACATAATATGCTAACATAATGATTTTAAATCATAGCATTTTAAATTTTAAGTGACTCAAACACAAAATCATTATTATGCTCAGTGTTAAATAAATAAAATTTCTCATCTGATATATGGAAAAGGATAAGGATAGTGTCTCACTATGTCTCACTACTATTATTCAATGTGATATTGTCAGATGTAATCAGAGAAATTAGTCAAGAAAATAATATCAAATATATAAGAATTGTAAAGCTATAAGTAAAATGATAAGTATTAAAAAAAGATACTCAGGAAAAATCAAAGATTCCACTTAAGTTTGTTATGAAGAGTAAGTAGGGCGTTTGCTTGGCACGCAGCCAACATGGCTGACCCGAGTTCGATTCCTCCGCCCCTCTCGGAGAGCCCGGCAAGCTACCGAGAGTATCTCGCCCGTGCGGCAGAGCTTGGCAAGCTCCCTGTGACGTATTCGATATGCCAGACACAGTAACAACAAAATCTCCAATGGAGACGTTACTGGGCCCGCTCGAGCAAATCAATGAACAACAGGAGGGCCTTTACCTTTATGAATTAAAATATAATTTATAATATAAACAGAAGAATAAAAAACTAAGTATATCGATAAATATACATACATTTCCACACCTCCTGCTTCTGAGCTTCACAAAGGGAAGTCAGTACCTGAGGTGCTGTGCCCCAAGTGGTGAGAGACTCTGCCTCTCTCTGATGACTTAGCTCTTGGTTTTCTGGAACCATGCAGAACCATGCAGATATGGTCATGTGATATCTCTCTACAACACACCGCAGGGGGAACACACTTGTACCTCTTGATTCTGCAGTTGCCCTGGCTGTCTCTAAGAACAATGAGATACCAACAACTGACCCTTAACTCGATTCACTTATCCCACGTTAAGACTTACAAGGACAGAGGTGGCTGGAGGGAATAATAGAACTCTAAATTACAGAAGGAAGAGAATAAAAGTCAATGATTTGGAAAGGCACCTTATAACCAACACACAAAACTCAAAACAACTAGGGAGAAAAAACACATTTGGTTTGTATAGCTCTGGCAGGGCAGGAAGAGAGCAACATTTATATGGATCCTTGGAGAGCATTCTGGGCAAGCAATGGTGAATCACAAATATCTCCACACTGTGTCTGCAGTAATGAAGAAATAGCACAGAAAGCCACCGTACTAACTCACTGAAGATAGCAGCCAAAGATACACAAACAGGACTAGCCAGTTTTAAACTCTCAGATAAGGACTTTTGGGCTATCATGTTGAGAAAATTGAATGAGAGCAAAGAAACAATGGTACAGTACAGGTATAAGAAAACAAAAGGTTGGGAATGAGAAATATATAATCATAAGACACTGAATTGAAGAGCTTGGTATGTGAAATAAGAAAAATAAAAAAAGAAAGGCCTCAGCTAAAAGAGACCCTAACAAAAACACTCCAAGATATATCATAGTTGCAATGACCTATGCTGCCAATAGAGACACAATACTGCAAGCAGCAAGGGCAAAGAAAGAAACCACATACAAAGGAGCACCCCTTAGATTCAAAGCAGATCTATCAGAGGAAACCCTACAAGCCCAAAGGCAGTGGCGATATATAGTGAAAAAACTCACTGAAATTAATGGTTCACCAAGAATACTCTATCCGGCTAAACTCTCACTCAAAATCGAAGGAACAGTACAATATTTTCTAGATAAATAGCAGCTCAGAAACTTCATAGACTCAAAAGGAAACCTAAAGCAAGTGCTAAAGAGACTACTATAAGACAAGACAAACCCTACAACCACAACACACCCTTACAAAAAGATGACACAAAACCCCATAACAATAATCTCAATCAATGTCAGTGGTCTAAATTCACCATTTAAGAGTCACAGAGTGGAAAAATGGATACAGAGACAGAACCCAACATTCTGCTGCCTACAAGAATCTCATCTCAACAGCCAGAGCAAACACAGACTCAAAGTCAAAGGATGGAAAACAATCCTTCAAGCAAACAGCCCCTGCAAAAAAGCTGGGGTGGCCATACTAGTATCCGACAAAATTAATTTCAACTTGAAAAAGATTAGAAGGGACAGTGAAGGATATTTTCTCTTAGGCAAGGGATACATAAAACAGGAAGAAATCACACTCTTAAATGAATACGCACCTAAAGAAGGAACAGCAACATACTTAAAACAATTGCTAACAGATTTTAAGTAGGACATTGCTGGCAACACAATAGTATTTGGAGACTTCAACATTGCCTTATCACCCCTGGATAGATCAACAAGAACAAAGCCCAGCAAGGAATCATTGGCTTTGAAAGAATAAATAGAAGAGAAAGGGCTTATAGACCTATAAAGGGCTTTACACCCCCAAAATAAAGAATACGTATTTTTCTTCAGTGTACACGAAACATTTTTCAAAATCGATCATGTGCTAGGCCACAAAACATACCTCAATAGAATCAGGAAGATAGAAATAGTATCAGCCATCTTTTCAGACCATGATGCACTGAGGATAGAAGTGAATCACACACAGACACGGAGAACCAAATCAAACACCTGGAAATTAAACAACTCAATGCTGAACAACGAGTGGGTCAGGAAGCAAGTCAAGGATGAAATCAAAAGATACCTAAAAACAAATGAGAATGAAGACATGAGCTACCAGAACCTATGGGATGTAGCGAAAGCCGTACTAAGGGGAAAATTTATAGCTCTGCAAGCATATCTTAGGACTGTAGAAAGGATACACATAAAAAACTTGACCTCACATCTCAGGATATTAGAAAAGGATCAACAGAAAGAGCCTAAATCAGGCAGAAGGAAAGAGTTCAGAAAACTCAGAGCAGAAATCAATGACATGGGAATCAAAGAAACAATCAGAAAGATCAATGAAACAAAGAGCTGGTTCTTTGAGAAAATAAACAAGATAGATAAACCAATGGCAACACTAACAAAGAAACAGAGAGAGAGAACCCTAATAAACAGAATCAGAAATGAAAAGGGGCATATCACAACAAAAACCAAAAAAAATCCATAAGATAATCAGAGTCTACTTTGAAAGTCTGTATGCCACGAAACAAGAGAACCTAGAAGAAATGGATAAATTCCTGGACTCATATAATCTCCCAAAACTGAATCAAGAAGATCTATAGTATCTGAATAGACCTATTAACATCAAGGAAATTAAAACTTTAATCAAAAGTCTTCCCCAAAACAGGAGCCCAGGTCCAGATGGATTCACTAGAGAATTTTCCCAAACATTTAAAGAGGACCTGCTGCCAGTCCTTCTCAAGCTCTTTCAGGAAATTGAAAAAACAGAAACTTTCCCAAAAAGTTTCTATGAAGCCCATATCTCTCTAATACCAAAAGGAAACAAAGACACCACGAGAAAAGAAAACTACAGGCCGATATCCCTGATGAAAACGGATACGAAAATTCTCAACAAAATACTAGCAAATGGAATTCAACTACTCATAAAAAAGATCATACACCATGATCAAGTGGGATCCATCCCAGGGATACAAGGCTGGTACAAGACTCGGAAATCAATCAACATAATCCATCATATCAACAAAATAAAGATAAAAATCATATGATCATATCAATAGATGTAGAGAAAGAATTTGACAAGATCCAGCACGAGTTTATGATGAAAACCCTAGCCAAAATGGGGATAGAGGGGACTTTCATCAATATAGTTAAAGCCATTAATCAAAAGCCTACAGCAAGCATCATCCTTAATGGGGAAAAACTGAGAGCCTTTCCTCTAAGATCAGGGGCAATACAAGGATGTCCACTCTCTCCACTGCTGTTCAAGAATGTACTGGAAGTACTTGCAATAGCAATTAGGCAAGAAAAAGATATTAAGAGCATCCTGGTAGGAAAGGAAGAAATGAAGCTCTTACTATTCGCAGATGATAAGATACTATACTTAGAAAACCCTAAAACATCTACCAAGAAACTCCTAGAAAAAATAGACTTCTATAGAAATGTTGCAAGCTAAAAAATCAATACCCAAAGTCCATGGCTTTCTTATATGCAAATAGTGAAAGAGAAGAAAGTGACATGAAGAAAACAATCCCATTCACAGTTGTGCCCCAGAATATCAAGTACCTAGGAATCAGCTTAACTAAGAAAGTAAAGGACCTGTACAAATAAAACTACAAAACGCAACTTGAGGAAATGAAAGAGAACACCAGGACATGGAAAAATATCCCCTGTTCATGGATCCGGAGAAATAACATTGTCAAAATGGCAATACATCCCAAAGCACTGTATAAATTCAACGCAATTCCTATTAGGATACCCATGACATTCTTCAAAGAAATGGAGTAAACACTCCTGAAGTTCATATGGAACAACAAGCCTCCACGAATTGCTATAGCAATCCTTGGGAAAAAGAATATGGGAGGAATCAACCTCCCTAACTTCAAACTCTACTACAAAGCAGTAATAATTTAAACAGCATGGTACTGGAACAAAGGCAGAGCTGCAGACTAATGGAACAGGGGTGAATATAATGACATCGCCCCCCAAGCATACGAGCATCTAATCTTCGATAAGGGGGCAAGAAAAGTGAAGTGGAGTAAGGAGAGCCTCTTTAACAAATTGTGCTGCAAAACTGGAAGGCTACATGCAAAAATGTGGGCTCAGATCTCTGCATAACTCCATGTACAAAAGTAAGATCAAAGTGGATTAAAGACCTCAACATCAGACCGGAATCCATAAGGTACAATGAGGAAAAAGTTGGAAAAACCCTCCATGACATAGAAGCTAATGGTGTCTTCAAAGATGTCACGTCACTGGCCAAGCAAGTGAAAACAGAGATAGACAAATGGAACTATCTCAAACTAAGAAGCTTCTGCACCTCAAAAGAAACAGTGACCAAAATACAAAGACAGTCCACAGAATGGGAAAGATATTCGCCAAATACACATACGATGAGGGGTTGATATCAAGGATACCAAAAGTACTGGATGAACTCCACAGAAAGAAAACATCCAACCCCATCAAAAAATGGGGAGATGAAATGAATAGAAACTTGCACAAAAAAGAAATCCGAATGGCTAAAAGACACACAAGAAAATGCTCCACATCATTAATTATCAGGGAGATGCAGATCAAAACCACAATGAGATATCATCTCACACCACAGAGACTGTCCCATATCCACAAGAACAAAAGCAACCGGTGCTGGTGCGGATGTGGCGAGAACGGGACACTCCTTCACTGCTGGTGGGAATGCTGACTCGTTCAGCCCATTTGGAAAACAGTATGGATGACTCTCAAAAAATTAGAAATTGATCTCCCATTTGACTCAGCAATACCACTCCTGGGAATATACGCCAGAGAGGCAAAAAGTATAGTGGAAGTGACATCTGCAATTGTATGTTCATTGCAGCACTCTTTACAATAGCAAGAATCTGGAAAAAACCTGAGTGCCTGAGAACAGATGACTGGTTAAAGAAACTTTGGTACATTTACACAATGGAGTACTATGTAGCGGTTAGAAAAGACGAAGTCATGAAATTTACATACAAGTGGTACTACATGGAAAGTATCATGTTAAGTGAAACTACTCAGAAAGAAAACGCTAGACAGAGAAGATTGCATTCTTCTGGGGAACATAAAGTAACAAAATGGAGACTAACAACCAAGAATGACCGAGATTAGTACCAGGAATTATACTCTATGGCTTGGAGGCCAACCACACATGCCAGGGGAAAAGGGAGCTCAGATAGAGAAGGGAACACCAAATAAAGGGTGTTGGGAGGATACTCCCAGGATGGGAAAAGCATGCTGAAAGTAGACTCTAGACCAAATATGATTGTCACCCATTGCTTCTTTTGCAAACCACAAGACCCAGTAAGAGAGAGAGAGCAAAAGGGAATGCCTGCCACAGAGACAGAGTGGGATGGGGGTTGGGAGGGATACTGGGCTCTGTGGTGGTGGGAAATGGGCACTGGTGGAAGGATGAGTATTTGACCATTGTATAATTGAAACCCAAGCACAAAAATTTGTAAGTCTACAACTGTATCTCATGATGTCTCACTAATAAAAATAAAAAAATAAGAAAAAGAAAGGCCTTTCCAGTAGAGTAAATGAAGCTGATGAGATAAAAGGTAGGATGCAGAGCTCTATTATGAAACAACAGAAGTTGAACCAAATCTCAACATTAATGAACAGCACACTAGAAAACTATGGAATAACTTTTTACAGACAAATAGAAATACCAAAATCCACCAAAAACAGGAAAACAAATTTAATCATCAAAAAATTATAGCTGAGAAATTCTCAGATTTAGTATTCCAGGCACCCAGATGTAAGAGTAAAATTCTACCAAACAGTGTCTATATAACAAACATTGTCCTAATATCAAAAGCAGAGAGGTATTTTTGGTCTTAGGGAAATATGCATCATATAAATAAATAAAAATAATGACATAATTCTGGATTAACATAGATGCAAAGATCTTCTACAAAATATTAGCAGGACAATCTAATAATACATCAAAAAGATTATACATAATCACCAAATAGAATTCATCCCAATGATGCAAGGGTAGTTTAATATAGGCAAGTCAGTCAATACATCGCATCAATGCAACGAAAAATAAAGGTCATATAATAATATAAATAGACTCAGAGAAAGCATCTGACAAGATCAAATACACATTTATGATAGAAACAGTTGATAAAATAATAGTTTAATTACCTTCCTTGACATAAATAAAGCCACTTAACACAGGCATTCCTCTATATAAATAAAGCCACTTAAGCGCAAACTGCATACCCTATGGTGAAAAAAGTGTAAGTATTCCCTCTAAGTTTAGTCATATGACAATGTGGCCCACTATCACTATCAGTGTTCAATAAAGTATTGAAAGACCTTTCTATACAAATTAGGCAAGAAAAAAGTATTAGTGTAGTTAAAATTAGGAAAATCTGAAGTAAAATTCTCACTCTTTACAGATGACATGATACTATATCTAGAAAATCCTAAATACTCTACAAAAATGTTCCTAGAAATAAAGTATCAGGCTAAAAGATCACTTTGCAGAAATTAATGGATGTTATGTATGCAAAGAATCAAACAGACAGAAGAAATTGACAATTTTACCTAGAAATCAACTCAATAAAGTGAAATACTTATATAAAATAAAAATAAAACTATAAACTGGTACTAAAAGAAACAATAGAGAACAAGAAGAAATTAAAACACATCTGCTGTTCAGTAATTGAAAGAATTAATATTGTCAAAATGACAATCTTGCCCCCAAAGTTATACATATTCAAAGAAGTCCCTATAAAAATGCCCATGACATTTTTGTAATGACTTAGAGCAAAGGTTGCTGAAATTTATTGGTCTAATATCCACCGCACGCCACCAAACAGTCAATGAGAGCCTGGGACAGGGAAAAATGGAAGATTCCTCTCTAATCCTCATCCAAACTATGTTTTACAGCTACTGTAATTAAAACAGTGTGGTTTCAGAATAAGAACAGACTTTTCAACTAATGGAACAAAATTGAGAGTTCAGAGACAAATCATCAGATTTATTAACAGTTAATCTTCCACAAAGCTGCTAAAAGTATAGAGTGAAGGATGATAAAAGTGTGAAGTGAAGCAAGGAAAGCTTCTTTAAAAAATTGGAAAACTGATCAGTATGTACAAAAATATTAACTCAGACCAAGAAGACATTCAAATAAAATAAATTAAACATCTTGATATCATACCTGAATGTATAAATAACATTGAGGAAAACATAAGGATAAAACTCCACAACTTTGAAGCTAGAGGGATTTTCAATGATTCAATGGAATTGGTCAAGAAAACTGGAGCAAAATTTACAAATGTTACTACACTGTTGAAACTTCACTATGCAAAATAATTTATAACAAAAATCAAAAGATATTCCATAGAATTTGAAACATATTTGTTCACTACTCAACTGATAACAGATTAATATTAAAGTTATATAAAATAACACTTTTATAAAGTCATACAGAACTTAATAGAAAAAAAAGGTAAAACAAAACAAATAACCCCATCAAGATATAAGAGGACTCAATGAAAAGAAACTTCCCAAAAGAAAATAAACTTCCAAAAGTTATATGAAACAACTGATTTGGCAAAAATGCGAACCTCATTCACTGAAGATGGAAATATAAACAGTCAAGCTTTTAGGGAAAATAGTGTATACACTTCTCAGGAAACTAACAATTCAGTTTCTGTGTGAACCATCAATTCCACTTCTTAGCACCTACCTCAAGGGCCTCAAAATTCTACACAGAAAAGACATCTGCACTCCTGCTTTTTACAGCAATTTTTGGCAGCTAAAATCTTGAAAATAACCAAATGTTCAATAACAGTTGATTGGATAAAGAAACTAAGGTACACAATGGAATGCTATTCACAATGGAATACTATTATTATAATAAAATGTGAAATTATGCAATTTGATACTATATGGATGGATTATAGAGAATTTCATTTTGGTGAAGTTAGAGGAGGGACAGATATGAATGATCACTCTTATTTGTGCAATGTAAAGAAATATAGTAGTAAAATAACAAGTGCCCAAAGCAAAAGAAACAGAGAAGTGGTTTTCAGTAGAAAGCTTACCACAGGGACACTGGAACAATGATGGAAGGAACTGGGCACTCTGGTGAAAGATGTGGTGCTTGAATATTTTACATATTTTATATATGAGTTACATGTAGTTTCATATGTTTTACATAGGATTTCATGTTTTTCTATTTTTTTCTTGCCTTTTGGGTCACAGGGTCACACTCGGAAATGCACAGGACTTACTTCTGGCTCTTCACTCAGGTATTACTCCTGGCAATGCTCAGGAGATCATATGGGATGCTGGGAATCGGAACCGGGTTGGCCATGTGCAAGGCAAACGCCCTAACCGCTGTGCTATTGCTCCATCCCCTTGTTTTCCTATGTTTACACATGATTTCATGTTTTATCTATGAAACCCTCAATAGAATGTTCAGCTCAAAATCACCAAGTGATTAAAGGACAATTTACCACGTGAGGTTTATTCCAGAAATTGAAGGTTGGCTCTACATATGGAAAATCTACAAATATTGTGTTTACAACACAAAATAGAGAAGACAAAACACATTGGATTGTATTATTCAATGTAGAGAAATTCCAGGAATTTACTAACTGCTAAATTATAAAATTTGGAGAATATGGATATAGAAGTAACATTGATCAACATTTACCCAATACCCATCTGATAAAGGGTTAATATTAAATAAACCAGAAATAAGTTCTGAATATAACTGGATGTCTCTTTGTCTCCCTAAAAGAGAAAGACATATCTGAAGAATGGAGATGTTATGACTACCACCTTCAAAGTATACTATAAAGGCATTTATTACACATATACATGTATGCACAGGTATGTATATGCATGATATGTATACACATATGTATAGATATAAATATATTTGTGTATGTGTATATACTATTATATACATATAGAATTAGAATCAACATTTACATACAGATTCGTGGATTATAATTAAATTTCCAGACTTAAATCCTAATATACAGGGACATAATACACAGCATTTATGTGAAAATATTTGAGCTCAGATAGAAGAAGTCTTTACAATAAATGGTACTGGTAAAATTAAAGTCATACACAAGAAAAAAGCTGAATAACTATCTTAAATATGAGTATATGTTATCTCACAGGTTACTAAAAGGCATGCATGTCACATGTAAAATCATGAAATGTTAGAAAAGTACAGGAAAAAACCTCAAGATTGCCTTTTTGTGTGTGTATTGGAAGGAGATAAACAATATTTTAAGAGCATAAAAATAAAGAAAAAATAAGACTATCAAAACAAAAATGTTTCTTTACAGTCAAACAAAACATTACAGTCAAAATATCCTACTGTATGAGAGAAAATATCCACACATTATCTGCACCAAAGGATTAATATCCAGATTACGCCTAGAGAGCACACAATATTCAACAAAAAAACAGCAGCAACAGAAAAACATTAAAAATGGAGAGAAATGCTAAACAAATACTTCACCAAAGAAGATATATATAACCAACATGCACATGAAAAATGCACGTAATTTTTCTGTGGAAGAAAAGTCTGCTGGGGAAAGTAATTCTTACATTCTGATGGTTGAAATATAAATTAATCAAAAGTCAATGTAATAAAAGTATTAACATATATTCAGTGCATGTAAAATAGCAAAACTCAACAATATCAATCTTAGACATCTGTGCAAAAAATTCAAAGTATTTACACAGCAGTACTTTGCCACAGTATTCACAATAGCCAACAAATGGAAACAACCCAAGTGATAAATGACAGAAGAGTGAATAAAAGTGGGATATACAGGAATAGGAATATCCATAGTTGTATGAGAAGATAAAATGTTCTCTTTATAATAACATATATGGAGCTGGGGCAAAATAATTCATAAGAAGACAAATTTGAGATAACCTCACTCGAATGTGATATATGGAGAAACAAAGCAAAACAGGACAACAGACCCTTGGAATCTTAGCACACAGTTTGGATTATCAGTGGCAAAGGTGGGAGGGAGGATGGAATGAGAATGTTCAATGGACTGTGGTGAAGGGTACTGATACTATAATAGTGGATGTGCTATAGTTATATATTTAGAAGAGGTATATAATTTTACCCCAAATTATTATACTATCTTATAAACCAATGTTACCACAATGAAAGATAGACAAAGTGAAAAAGTAAATGAAAAGTTTTAGATCCATTGATTAAAAAATGAGTTTAACAACTGAAAGGCATTCACTGGAGATATAAAAGACCATTACATGAAAAATTATAAAGCATCAGTGAAATAAATAGAGTGTGACAAATAAATGAAAATATATTCTGTGTTTATAAATTCACATGTTTTAAGTAGTTAAAATGGCTCTCTAACTAAAGCCAAATTCAAAATACTCTCTCTTAAAATTGAAAAGCATTATTAACATAAATAGAACAAATTTATAAAGTTTATTTGAAGCAGCCAAACACTTAATCGCAAAAAACATTTCTTAAGAAGAAAGAGAAAATGTGAAAATATTTTTCTCTCTCAACTTCACTGTATACTGAATATGACTGTAATAAAAATAGCCTGGAATTAGATTAAAAACAGACACGCAGATCAATGGGAAATAATTGAGAGTCCAGGAATTCATTCACACATAAATGGACAAATATTTTTGACAAAGCTGTTGAGAATAAAATGCAATGGAAAAAGTCTGTTTTATAAATGGTTCTAGGAAAACCTCTAGGAAATCCTCATCCAAAAGAATAAAACTAGAGGGGCTGGAGTGATAGCACAGCAGGTAGGGCGTTTGCCTTGCACATGGCTGACCCAGGTTCGATTCCCAGCATCCCATATGGTCCCCTGAGGAACGCCAGGGATAATTCCTGAGTGCAGAGCCAGGATCAACCCCTATGCATTTCCGGGTGTGACCCAAAAAGAAAAAAAAAAGAATAAAACTAGAACACTAATCTTATACACAAAAAAGGGAATTATGAATGGATTTAAGACATGGGTGGGGATAAACTGTAAAATGCATAGAAATAAAGATAGGTGATGAAGTTCAAACAATGAAACTTTATAATGTCTTTGGGGAGAAATTCCATTAGTAAGGAAAAAAGAAACAACAGTAAGTATATAGGACATCAAAGTGAAAGGGTCCCTAAAATGAAAATGAAATTAAAAGACTTGCTAGGAGAAGATTTTTGCAATATTTAACTCAAGAAACAGTAAATATTCAAGCTATATAGCACTGTACTCCCGTTGTTCATCGATTTGCTCTAGTGAGCACCTGTAGCGTTTTCATTGTGAGACTTGTTACTGAGGTTTGGCATTTGGAACACCCACTGGGAGCTTGCCAGGTTCTGCCGTGCAGGCGGGATACTCTTGGTACCTTGCTGGGTTCTCTGAGTGGATCAGAGGAATTGAACACAGGTCGGCCGCGTGCAAGGCAAGCGCCCTACCCATTGTGCTATCGTTCCCGCCCAAGGTATATAAGGAACTAAAAATGATCAACAGAGAAGCACCGCACGCAGTTTATAATTGCACGTGGGTCTAAATGACTATTTTCAAAAGATAAGAAAAATTCAGAAAGAATATTAAGGAAAACTGACCAATATATTTTGGGTCATATAAATCAGAATAGTCATAATGAGAAGCAGTATTGAAGTTCTTCAAAAAATTGAATACAATATAGCTATCCTATTTCTGGACATTTACCTGAAAAAATACAAAAGCAGTAATTTGAATGTATACAGCATCTCAGTTTTACTCGTGGTGATATTTAAGAGCTGTAAACACCAAAGTACTCATCAAGCAATGATGGGTAAAGCTGTTGTTTGTATACAAAATTGGACATGATTCATATAAAAAAGAAAAAAATTCTGCCATGTGCAATAACTTGGATGTAACTGGATGGTATTGGGCTACTAAAATATGTGAGCTAGGAAAAGTTAAACCATGTAATTCCATTGTGAGACTTGTTACTGAGGTTTGGCATTTGGAACACCCACTGGGAGCTTGCCAGGTTCTGCCGTGCAGGCGGGATACTCTTGGTACCTTGCTGGGTTCTCTGAGAGGGACAGAGGAATTGAACACAGGTCGGCCGCATGCAAGGCAAGCGCCCAACCTATTCATTTGTGATATATAAAGAACTATATCAATAAAATTAAAGAAAATAAACATTTTCTTTTAGTGAGTTTTTAAATTATCTAATTTAATTGCAATATTCGATCTAAATAATGAGTCATTCTTTACAGTGTTGTTCATATTCATCAGTTATAAAATGGTACTGTACCATTGGGCAAATATTAGTCTACAAGCTTCCTATACTTTTCTCATTCCTGCCCTTGCAAGTTCAGATATGTAATCATAATCGCAAGTTTATTCCCATTGACTATTGTCCTATCTCAATTTTGTTCTTTTATACCCTAACACTGAGTGAGGTGATCTTGCATTTGTTCTCTTCTTGATTCACTATTCTTTGAATGACACCTTCCAGTTTCATCCAGCTTTCATTGAAATGCAGAATTTCACACTCTCTCCCAGAGTTATATTCTATTGGGTACAAAACCCACGATTGCTCTCTCTACGTGTTTGACAATTTTACTTGATTCCAGACAATGACTACTATAAACAGAACTTACATAAACAAACACATGAATGTTTTTGTCTTCGTGGAGTATATATCAAAGAGAAGATATGTTAGATCATAGAGTGGTTGTATTTTAATTTTTTGAGAATTTTCCATAGATGCTGAATCACACACCATTTCTGCCAACAGTAAATGAGAGTTGATTTTTTACCAGATCCCTGTTAGCATTGGTTACTTCCAGATTTTTTGAAATGGGGAGCTCCCCTGAAGCATATCGTGGTATGTCTTTGTTATCTTGATAATCAGTGATGAACAGTTCTTTCAAATGTTTGCATTTGTATTGTTTATATTTGTTCTATTCTCACTGTTTTTTGATTAAATTTTGTTGTTGAGTTTTATTAGAACTTAATATATATTGGACATTAGTCAAAAATAAGAATTTTTTAAACTGCCATTATGTTAAAATGCAGAAACTTTTCTTTTTGGCTTATTTTATAACAATGCTCAAGACTTATTCCATGTGCACAGGAATCATTTCTGTTTGTGCTCGAGTGACCATCTGTCATGTTGGGGATTGAACCCAACTTGGATGAGAGTAAGTCAAGCAGAAATGTATTTGGCTGATATTGTTTTCTTTATTTGTATTTGTGTCTCTATTCATTGCCAGTGGCATTGAATTGTTGAACACAATTCTAAAGTCAATGTCATGGACAGTTATGCAACAGTTTCTTTCAAAATATTGTATAGATTTAAGTCACGTATTGAGATCTTTGTTTTATTATCACCTAACTTTTGTATATGGGGGTGAGGAAGGTATCCAGTTTATTTTTTTTTTGTCTTTTTTTTTGTAGTTGGACAATAGTTTACCCAGGACAATTTACTGAAGTGATTTCTTTGCTCCACTTTGTACATTATAGCATAATTTAAAGTCAAAGAGTGCAGTGCTATACATCTTGTTCTTACAAAAAAAAATGTATTGTATTTAATGTAGTTTTATGGCTTCATACAAATTTTTCCTGAATTTGTTGCATCTTTGAAGAATGAAATGTGAACTTTAAAAAAATCCTGAATATTCATGAATCTGTGAGTGTTTTTGGGTATGATTGTATGATTGTTATCTTCACTACGCTAATTGTTCTAATCCAAAAACATGGGCTATGTTTCAATTTCTGAGTGTCATTTATATGTCTTTCCATAAAAAATTTAATTTTCATTAAAGAGTTCTTTCAATACCTTTCTTAAATTTATTCCTAGATATTGTATTTTTTCTTAATTTTTTAATAGTGAAACACCATGATGTACAGTGGTAGACTTACAAATTTTTGTGCTTGGGTTTCAATTGTACAATGATCGAATACCCATCCCTCCACCAGTGCCCATTCTCCACCACCACCAGTCCCAATATCCCTCCCACGCCCCATCCCCCCATCCCACCCTAACTCTGTGGCAGGGCATTCCCTTTTGTTGTCTCTCTCCTTTTGAGTGCTGTGGTTTGCAAAGGAGACTTTCAGTGGCAGTTATGTTCAGTCTATAGTCTACTCTCATCACGCATTTCCCATCTGAAGAGGAACCTCCCAACACCCTTTATTTGGTGCTCCCTTCACTATCTGAGCTGCCTTTTCCCCTAGCATGTGCGACTGTCCTCAAAGCCTTGGAGTAATCCTCCTGGTACTTATCTCAGCTATTTTGGGTGTTAGTCTCCTATTTTGTTACTTTATGTTCCCCAGATGAATGCAAGCTTTCTAAGTCTGTCCCTTTCTTTCTGATTCATTTCGCTTATCATGATACTTTCCATGTAGTACCACTTTCATATGAATTTCATGACTTCATCTTTTCTAACAGCTGCATAGTACTCCATTGTGTAGATGTACCAAAGTTTCTTTAACCAGTCATCTGTTCTTGGTCACTCAGGTTTTTTCCAGATTCTACCTATTGTAAAGAGTGCTGCAATGAAGAAACAAGTGCAAATGCCACTTCGACTATACTTTTTTGCCTCTCCGGTATATATTCCCAGGAGTGGTATTGCTGGGTCAAATGGGAGAGCAATTTCTAATTTTTTGAGGATTGTCCATACTGTTTTCCAGAAGGGCTGAATTAGTCGGCATTCCCACCAGCAGTGAAGGAGAGTCCCTTTCTCATCACATCCACGCCAACACCGGTTCTTTTGGTCTTTTAGATGTGGGCCAGTCTTCTCATGTGCCTTTTAGCCATTCGGATTTCTTCTTTGAGAAAGTTTCTGTTCATTTCATTGCCCTATTTTTTGAAGGGGTTGGTTGTTTTCTTCTTGTGGAGTACAACCAGTACTTTGTATATCCTTGATATCAACCCCTTGTTGGATGTATATCCGGAGAATATCCTTTCCCATTCAGTTGACTGTCTTTGTATTTTGGTCACTGTTTCTTTTGAGGTGCAGAAGCTTCTTAGCTTTGATAGTCCCGTTTGTCTATCTCAGTTTTCACTTGTCTGGCCAGTGGCATGATATTTTTGAAGATACCATTAGCTTCAATGTCATGGAGGGTTTTGCCAACTTTGACTTCAATGTACCTTATGGATTCCAGTCTGATGTTGAGGTCTTTAATCCATTTTGATCTTACATTTGTACTTGGTGTTAGGGACAGATCTGAGCCCACTTTTTTTTGCGTGTAGCTCTCCAGTTTTGCCAGCACAATTTGTTAAAGAGGCTTTCCTTGCTCCATTTCACATTTCTTGCCCCCTTATCAAAGATTAGATGATTGTATGCTTGGGGGGAGATATCAGTGTGTATATAACTCTGTTCCATTGGTCTGCAGCTCTGCCTTTGTTCCAATACCATGCTGTTTTAATTATTACTGCTTTGTAGTAGAGTTTGAAGTTAGGGAGGTTGATTCCTCCCATTTTCTTTTTTCCCAAGAATTGCTTTAGCTATTCTTGGGGGCTTATTAAAGGTAAAGGTAAAGGCCCTCCCGTTGATCGTCGATTTGCTCGAGCGGGCCCAGTAACGTCTCCATTGGAGACTTTGTTGTTACTGTGTCTGGCATATCGAATACTCTCGGTAGCTTGCCGGGCTCTCCGAGAGGGGCGGAGGAATCGAACTCGGGTCGGCCATGTTGGCCGCGTGTAAGGCGAACGCCCTACCACTGTGCTATCACTAGGAGTGTTTGAGCCATATAAATTTCAGGAGTGTTTGCTCCATTTCTTTGAAGAATGTCATGGGTATCGTAATAGGGATTGCATTGAATTTGTACAGTGCTTTGGGAAGTACTGCAATTTTGACAATGTTAATTCTCCCAATCCAACATCAGGGGATATTTTTCCATTTCCTGGTGTTCTCTTTTATTTCCTGAAGTAGCGTTTTGTAGTTTTCTTTGTACAAGTACTTTACTTCCTTAGCTAAGCTGATTCTTAGGTACTTGATTTTCTGGGGCACAATTATGAACGGGATTGTTTTCTTCATGACACTTTCTTCTCTTTCACTATGTGTGTATAGGAAGATATTGTATTTTTAGTAATAATTATAAATTGCTTTTTACTTTCCCTCTCTACCTTAGCATTGATGGCATATAAAATTGAATCAGATTATTATTACTATCATAAGTGCTCACACAATTATAATTTATTCATTTATCCTTATTTCTCCTACAAGTATATATATTTAGACTCACCAATTTTTTTCAGATATTTTTTGTTTCAGAATTTCTAAACGTAAACCTATGAAACCGATCACTAAATGTTGATAAAATATAATAAGTTTACTAAATTTATTTTACTATACAAAAAAGAACCAGTTATTATGTTGTATTACTAACACTTATTTCTATACAATTATATATCTCAAATTATGTCACCTACAAATACAGTATAAGTTAATATAATATCACCACAGTTGTGATATAAATGAATAAAAATGAAAGCATAGATTAAAAATGTAATAATTAATATTTTATTTAGAAAAATGACATTGATTGCAGGCATACATTTATTTTCATTTGCTTGATTAATATTTTTATATTCCAAAGATAGTATCTTTTTTATTTAAAAGAGTATCCCCCGAAGTTCTCTAGGACATTTTACACAAATTGCACACTTTAGTTTTGTCTTTTTAATATAATTCTTTCATTCCAATTGTATGGGGCCAGATATTTGTTTAATTGTAGGTATTGTAGACAAACTCTGGGGCTAGAGATATAGTACAGCATCTATGGTGCTGATGTTGCACAAGGCTTACCTGGTATTGATCCTGGTACTACATATGGTATCCCAGGTACCACCAGGAGTGCTCCCTGAGAGTAGAACCAGGAGTCAGTCAAAGCAAATTAAGTCTAACACCACCCCCATCCCCAACAAACAATCAGCTCTAAGCTTATTTTCCCTAAAATGCCTTTAGTCATTTGTGTTGAATGAACAAGATGAACAAGGTTCTGTGACTGTGTTCCTCCCACTGAATGCTTTCCATAATACTATAGTTTCCATGGCAGTATGCCTAGATGAACAAACACAACAGTTCATGGGTTTCATTGCTGAGTGAAGGTGCTTTAATATAACATCCTGGCTTTAGTTTGCATACAAGAATAGAGCAAAACAAAGTTCTAGCAACCATGACATGTAAGTGAAAAATCAATAAAAACAGTAAAAGCTGTGATGCTTATAAATTTTGAAGTGTAGTGTGAATGTTAAAATATATGAAAGATGATCATTTCCTTACAATTCTTTCATGAATGTGACAAATATGTACATTGAAAACACAAAACAAAACTAGAATTCTATTATTTTCTCTAACTTAATAGCCACATGCACTTGCTATCTGAGGGGTAGCACTATCTGTACCACTGTCCTTCCATTGTTCATCGATTGCTTGATTGGGCACCAGTAAAGACTCCATTGTGAGACTTGTTGTTATTGTTTTTGGCATGCTGAATACACCACAGGGAGCTTGTCAGGCTCTGCTGTGCTGGCGGGATACTCTCGGCAGTTTGCAGGGCTCTGAGGGGTAGTTGCTTTAAACCAACCATAACTTTTATTGGCTCTATATTTTGCATAGCTAAAAGATAATAATTTCCTCCCTAAAAATCACAGAAAAGAAGATATTCTTTGTGTGTGTGTGTGTGTGTGTGTGTGTGTTGTGTGTGTGTGGGGGGGGGGAGGGAGGGCCATGCTGAAATATTCCCAAACAATTCTCAGCTCCACCCTTGGGGATTCTTGCCTACAGAGCCTAGCTATTTCAAATTTCAGGTCCACCAAGTACTCCTGGCGTGTAGCTGTGCTAGGGTCACCAAGGACACACAGCATAGTGCTGAGTATCATGCCCGAGTCTTGAAACAAGGAAGCTAAGAACCTTGACCACCAGACTCCCTCTCTGGCCCAGACATTCTTATATCCATTTGCAAGTCATTCAAAAGGATTTGTATTGTTGGTCTAGCTCACTGTGGAAAACACACCAAAAAAAAAAATCTTTCTCTAAGTCATGCTTGTCATATAACTTAGTATCTCTAATTTTCAAACTTATAGGATCTAATATTTTGGTTTGAAAATTCAAAAGTATTGTTGTTAGGTTGTATCTTAGCATGTACATTTATATATCTTAATGCTCTATTAGAAACTTACTTTTAGTCTTTTTTTGTTTCTATTTTCATTTAGATCAAATTATTGTCAGATTTAGATCAAATTATTATCAAATTAGATCAGATTACTGTCCAGTCTTTTATTCAATTTTGAGTCTCATTGAATCATACTTAAATTAAGCATATGCATGTCTTTTTAATAGCATTTTCTTCCTCTCTGTGGTATCAATGTGTGTGTTGTTTACCCAATTGAAGCTTATCAAGTAGAATTCTTTGAAATATCTACCCTACTCTAATTGATATTGCTTAAAAATGTATCAAAAGAGACTATAAATAAAGCAGAATATTTAAAGTAGGCCTAGTTTATTTTAATTGTCAAAAGAGTTGATTCAGAATCCCCCCTATAAAATATCCTAGACTTAGTTTTCTGCAAAGTAATATGCACCGTTTTTAATTTTCTACTAAAAAAAATCTTCTGTGTCTACCAAACAAGGGGAGAAAAATTAAATGATATGCCAAGTTGACAAAACTCTCTCAGCATTCAATTTGTAAGTTGGCTGCGCTGTCAGAGAATTGCAGCAGGGAAGGCAGACAGCTGAAATTGTAACAGAATTAAAAACCACCTTGTTGCTTGAAGCTGCGATGTTAATTTACTACTCAATAAATGCAACAAGCTTCCACTGAGGCTCGCAGGCCTAGAGAGAGAAGAAACATGATAGTGCCTATGTGAATAGTTGCTTAGCTAATTATGAACAAGGCTGATTAGAGATGTGTAGAGTGAGTCTTTACCTGAATTTTCTCCTCTGTGTCAAAGTGTTGTCAGTGTTATAAAAACCCAATGATTTACAAGATCACATCTGAATGTATAATACCTTCAAAATGGGATTGGAGCCTATTAAAATGAGAAATATATTATGATTTAAAAAATGGGACTTTAATAATCTGTATTCTCATGGTGTTGTTGATATTCTGTTGTCTCTAACTATGGAACTCATAAATCTCAGGACACACTTTTCTTCTCAGGAATCTTGAGTGGCTTTCTATCGCAACCAAAAAAATATATCAAATTATATTTTGTATTGCAAGGAACTAAGTGTTCTGACTAATACCTATCTACTTGATCCCCTTTCTTATCTCAATTTTACTCAATGATTGTTTAATTTCCACTAGTTTTTATTGTGTTCCTAAGATCTAATCAGAACTTTGCCCGTGGTTACTCCTCTCAGAGACCCTCCAAAAGCAGGCTTTTTTCCTCTCAGTTTCCACAGAGACCTTCTCTGACCAAACTGAATAAAACTATTCCTTCATATACTTTTTTCCAAATTCATTTTTTATTATATTGCCCAACTCTTTTCTTTTAGACACAGTTCAGTCTGAACAGCAATGTTGAATGTTGTATTGCCTGACTTCCCTTCAACAGCATCATCCAGGTGCTGCTCCGTTTCCATCACCCAAGCCGAGCTGGTCTTTTCTCCCCACCCAGGTCAGTTTTTCTGCCGCTTCTCGAACCCGGGACTTGGATTTCACCCTGCAAGCCCCCAGCGTCCCCCGGACGCCGGGAGACAAAGCAGATCTGAGCCTCTGTGCCCCTCCCTTTCGATCTCCCAAGCCAAGCTGGTATCTTCTCCCCCACCCAGTCTTTACTCCCCGGACACACACCAGGTATCCGTGGGGGTCTGGCCACTTTAGAAGTGGGCGTGGCTTTTTAAAGTGGGTGTGGCTTTAAAGTGGGCATGACCTAATTTTGGGTGGGCCAACGCTCAAGTGGCGGCAAGTAGTTTACTCATACCAAGAAATCTTAGATCTACACCTACACACCAACATGAAGAAACAACGCAAATCCCCTCCACAGGGAGAGGATGAGGAAACAAGTCCAGAAGCCTCAGTAGGTGCTAGCCACATAGGGGACCTCTCTGACAAAGAATTCAGATATGAAGTCATTAAGATGTACAATCAACTCAATGAAACAGTCAGACAGACAGATATCCAGTAAATTGAAAGAGGACATGAAAGAAACAATCACACAATCAACAAAATACAGGAAGAAATGAGAGCGGAAATTGGAAAACTTCACACCTAAATGGCACGTATCAGAGATTCCATAGATAAAATCAAAAACTCAGTCTGTGCCCTCAAAAACAGAATGACCACAGATGAGGAAAGAATCAGTGAGCTAGAAGAGCAGCTGCACCAAGCCAACAAGAAACAACAAACAGTGGCAAAGGACCTCAAAAAGGGCTTATATACAGAGAATCAAAGTCCTAGCAGACGATTCTAAAAGAAACAACATTAGAATCGTTGGACTACCAGAAGCTCAGGGAAACAATGCCAATGGCTAAACAAATCAACGCCAAAAAATTCCCAGAGCACCACAACGCAGCCATTCAGATTCAAGAAGCCCTAAGGGTGCCCGCTAAAAGAGACGCGAACAAAAACACTCCAAGACAAATCATAGTTACAATGATTAATGCTTCCGATAGAGACACAATATTGCAAGCAGCAAGGGCAAAGAAGGAAATCATATAAAAAAGGAGCACCCCTTAGATTCACAGCAGATCTATCAAGGAAACTCTAGAAACCTGAAGGCAGTGGCGATATATAGTGAAAAAACTCACTGAAATGAATGCTTCACCAAGAATACTCTATCTGGATAAACTCTCACTCAAACTCGAAGGAACGGTACACTACTTTCTAGATAACCAGCAGCTCAGGAACTTCATAGACTCAAAACCAAACTTAAAACAAGGCCTAAAGGGGCTACTATAAGACAAGACAAAACATACAACCACAATACACCCTTACAGAAAGATGACACAAAACCCCATAACCATACACTTTCTCAATGTCAACAGACTAAATTCACCATTTAAGAGACACAGAGTGGCAAAATGGATACAGAGACAGAACCCAACATTCTGCTGCCTACAAGAAACTCATCTCAACAGTCAGAGCAAACACAGACTCACAGTCAAAGGATGAAAAACAATCCTTCAAGAAAACTGCTCCTGAAAAAAAGCTGGGGTGGCCATACTAGTATCCGACAACATTAATTTCACCTTGAAAAAGATTAGAAGGGACAGTGAAGGCTATTTTCTCTTCATCAAGGGATACATACAACAGAAGAAATCACACTCTTAAATGTATATGTACCTAATGAGGTAAAAGCTAAATATTTAAAACAACTGCTAACAGATTTTAAGGAGGATATTGCTAGCAGCAGAATAGTACTTGGAGACTTCAACATTGCCTTATCAACTCTGGATAGTTCAACAAGAACAAACCCCAACAAGGAATCATTGGCTTTGAAAGAAGAAATAGAAGAGAAAGGGCTTATAGACCTATACAGTGTTTTACACCCCCCAAAGAAAGAATACACATTCTTCTCCATTGTGCATGGAACATTTTTCAAAATAGACCATGTGCTAGGACACAAAACATACCTCAACAGAATCAGGAAGATAGAAATAGTATCAACCATCTTTTTAGACCATGATGCAGTGAGTATAGAAGTGAATCACACACAGACACAGAGAACCAAATCAAACACTTGGAAATTAAACAACTCAATGCTGAACAATGAGTGGCTCAGGAAGGAAGTCAAGGATGAAATCAAAAGATACCTGGAAACAAATGAGAATGAAGACACAAGCTACCAGAACCTATGGGATGCAACGAAAGCCGTATAAAGGGCTTATATGTACCTCTGAAAGCATATCTTAGGTCTGTAGAAAGGATGCACATAAAAAACTTGACCTCACAGCTCAAGACCTTAGAAAAGGATCAACAGAAAGAGCTTAAATCAGGCAGAAGGAAAGAGATCATAAAACTCAGAGCAGAAATCAATGACATGGAAACCAAAGAAACAATCTGAAAGATCAATGAATCCAAGAGCTGGTTCTTTGAGAAAATAAACAAGATAGATAAACCACTGGAAAAACTCACAAAGAAACAGAGAGATAGAAACCTAATAAACCAAATCAGAAATGAGAAAGGGGATATCACAACAGAAACCAAAAAAATCCAAAAGATCATCAGAGTCTACTTTGTAAGTCTGTATGCCACGAAACAAGAGAACCTAGAAGAAATGGATAATTTCCTGGACTCCTATAATCTTCTAAAACGGAATCAAGAAGATCTAAAGTATCTGAATAGACCTATTAACATCAAGGAAATTGAAACTGTAATCAAAAGTCTTCCCAAAAACAAAAGCCCAGATCCAGATGGATTCACTAGCAAATTCTTCCAAACATTTAAAGAGGACCTACTGCCAGTCCTTCTCAAGCTTTTCCAGGAAATTGAAAAAATGGAAACTCTCCCAAACAGAAAACGCTCCACATCATTAATCATCAGGGAGATGCAGATCAAAACCACAATGAGATATTATCTCATGCCACAGAGACTGGCCCATATCCACAAGAACAAAAGCAACCAGTGGTGGCGCGGATGTGGTGAGAAAGGGACACTCCTTCACTGTTGGTGGGAATACCAACTGGTTCAGCCCTTTCGGAAAACAGTATGGACAATTCTATAAAAATTAGAAATTGAGCTCCTATTTGATCCAGCAATACCAATCCTGGGAATATATCCCAGAGAGGCAAAAAAAGTATAGTAAAAGTGACATCTGCAATTGTTTGTTCATTGGAGCACTCTTTACAATAGCTAGAATCTTAAAAAAAAAACCTGAGTGCCCGAGAACAGATGAATGGTTAAAGAAACATTGGTACATTTACACAATGGAGTACTTTGTAGCTGTTAGAAAAGTTGAAGTCACAAAATTTACATACAAGTGGTACTACATGGAAAGTGTCATGTTAAGTGAAATGACTCAGATAGAAAGTGATAGACATAGAAAGATTGCATTCATCTGGGGAACATAAAGTAACAAAATAGGAGACTAACATCCAAGAATGGCCGAGATTAGTCCCAGGAATTTTACTACATGGCTTGGAGCCCAGCCACACATGGTAGGGGAAAAGGCAGCTCAGATAGAGAAGGGAACGCCAAATAAAGGTGTTGGTAGGATCCTCCCAGAATGGGAGAAGCATGCTGGAAGTAGACTATAGACCTTATATGATTGTCACCCATTGCCTCTTTTGCAAACCACAACACCCAAATAGAGAGAGAGAACAAAAGGGAATGCCCTGCCAGAGAGGCAGGGTGGCATGGGGGGGGTAGGAGAGATACTGGTATCCGTGGTTGTGGGAAATGGGCACTGGTGGAGGGATGGGTATTTGATCATTGTGTAATTGAAACTGAAGCATAAAAATGTATAAGTCTGCAATTGTACCTCATGATGTCTCACTATTAAAAATTTAAAAAAAAATCACTCCTGCTTCAAATAAAAAGCAAGCTACTTATAGTACAAAAAAAAATCCAAAAAACAGCATCATTCATAAGACCTCGGGTACTTTCATTTTTATTTGGCTTGAAAAAATTGTTAATTGCATTTGGTAAAAAGTATTAATTTATGAAATTATATTTTATGAGGACGTCTGCCACTTAAATAATTGTTAGAATGGAGAGTATGAACATGGATACTATTATTACCATAAATTTTACAGGACCAGTTATTTATAAGATGTTGCTATTATTATTGATATTATTTAGCTTGGCAGATAATGTATTAAAAATAAGTATATGTTTTTTTAAGAGGGTAATTTTTAGCTGTGATGTGTGACTACATGCATGTGTTTTTGTTTGTAAATCTGAGTAAGAATTAGAGATTTTTACCTCTTTAAACATAAATTTAATCTTGAAATATTTTGTATGTTATGAAATAGACAAAATGAATTAGAATATAGATGCTTAGGAGTAGGAGTAAAAAATTTAAAAGTACATGTTGTGTAATGCCATTAGATCATTGTTCCTCATTTCAATTCAATTTATCATAGCAACTTATAAGAGCAGTATTTAGAGCTCCATATTATAATCAAGAAACTGAGATGGAATGTTAGGTGATGTGATTACATTTAGAAAGGTGAAAAAATTCAAACAGAAATCTATACAAACTATTGATTGTATAGGAATCTTTACAAGCTAAACAAATTCATCTCAGAGGGTACAAAGCTCACTTGAGAACAAGTCATCAAAGAGAAATAATTACTTATAGTTTTCAGTGATTAACATTTTTAAAAATAAGTGTATGGACATTTAAATTCTAAAATATCCTTGGTATTTTATTCAAAAGATATGGAATAATGTTTGTATTAAGAAAACCAAAAGTTTCTTTTTGAAATACAGAATTTAAGTTAAATATACATATATGCATTTCCTATTTATGGCATATTGGTGACTGAGTAGATTTTTCTTTTTGAATATTTTTACTTTTTAAAATTAAATGCTTTTTATAGATAAAACTAAAGAAATAGAATCCTACATAAACACATAATATAGAAATTATTTTAAAATAACAGCTCTTGCTATCTCTAAATAATTCCTCATTCATTTTATAGCATTGTTATACTCAAAAAGTCATGACACTTGCAACTCTCTATTGTAAAAGTAAAAACAATCCTTAAAGCATATTTTTAAATATTATTGAAAATTCTAAATGGTTTCTCTTTGAACCATGTTCAATGGTGCTCAGGGTTTGTTACTGGCTTTGTGCCTGGAGATCAGCCCTGAAGTGTTCAGGGGACCGTATATGGTGCCAAGGGTTAAACCAGGGTCAGTCACATACATATTTCCATCATACTGTATTCTCAGACTCATTGTTGCCTTAACGAAAATTTTCAGATCGAGAAAAGTATTTCTTATCCAATGCATTATTTGCATCTTTCACATGATCTGAAACACATTTGATATTTCAGTATTGCTATGTTGTTATCAATTCATTATATCGACAAATGAAGTGACGGACACTGTTTAAATCCACAACATGTCAATGCACACAAACATACATACATGCATTGATATGAGCACACATATGAAAACACACACACAAAGAAGATGCCATTCACCTTCCCACACTAATAGGAAGCTTGTCTGACTTCCATTGAAGAAAAATGACATATTATTGTCAAGCAAAAGTTCAACATTCCTGCTCGAGCGGGCCCAGTAACGTCTCCATTGGAGACTTTGTTGTTACTGTGTCTGGCATATCGAATACACTCGGTAGCTTGCCGGGCTCTCTGAGAGGGGTGGAGGAATCGAACTCGGGTCGGCCATGTCGGCTGCGTGAAAGGCAGACGTCCTACCCGCTGTGCTATCATTCCTATCAAACCAAAAACTTAATTTTTTTTAAATTACACATTGTAGATTCTTATTTCAATTTGTAACAATCACAGTAGCACTGTAGCACTGTCATCCCATTGTTCATCAATTTGCTCAAGCGGGCCCAGTTACGTCTCCATCTTGAGACTTGTTACTGTGTTTGGCATATCGAATACTTCAGGGGTAGCTTGCCAGGCTTTGATGTGTGGGCGAGGTACTCTCAGTAGCTTGCTGAGCTCTCTGAGAGGGGCGGAGGAATCGAACTTGGGTCGGCCACATGGGCCACGTACAAGACAAATGCCCTATCCACTGTGCTGTCACTCCAGCCCAACAATAACAGCATACATGTAAACAAACAGAATTCTTTAGCCCAAAGTACAGGTAACAGTTTATGGTGCCTGCTTAATTTTTACTCTTTTGCTATGTGATAGAAATATAATTCTAAACTTAAAAATATTTTTTCTTTTGGATTTAGGCCATAACTAGCTATACTCTCTTTCTGGCTCCATATATTTAAACTTTAACCTAACAAGGTTTTGGCTCTATTTGTCAGAATAATCTTCTAACTTTACAGAGGTTAGTAAATCATCATAAAGAATTAACTTGCATAAAAAATTCTAAATGTCAAGGAGTTGACCACTAGATTGCCAAGTAGTTAATCTATTTTTTGCTTCTCTGTGGTACAGGCATGCCAGCTCAGCAAGAGGAATCCCTAGGCACAAAAGTCACCCAGTGTCTACCAATGTCACCATATATTGAGCTCTGTCTTTGATAGCAAGCACATTCATCACTAGAATGTGTCCTTTTCTCAAAAGTAATCAATATCCTTCTTTTGAAGTGCCTTCTCTTTAGATCATTATTACTAAGTTATGCCAAATTATTATGTGTATAAAGAACCTAGCTGATTTGAATGAAAAAAAACATACAAAATAATAATCACTGGTTGTATTCATTTAGAATAGACAATACAAATATTATAGGACAAAAATCATATTTATAAAAATCATAATAAAATATTATGTTTGCCTAATCATGACTTTTGTTTATCTTTGTCTGTTCAAGAATATAGAATTTATATACAACTGACTCTTAAGTCATTATTTATATCTGACTACTTTGATTTAATTTAATTTTTAACCTCTTTGTTCAATTCCCTTAATAACACCACGGAAAGACATTTAATAGTCAACTGTGAAGAAGTTACACAATTTTACTCTTACTGCCTTCATTCTACAGTAGCTCCTTTGATTAAACAAAGGACAGATTGGATTTCCCTCTTCCAATTTTATTATTTAGGAATGATAGCCATGCTTATTTGTCAAGATAAATCACTTAATCTTTATTTGAGTGATTATAGCTTAGTTTGTATAATCACTTTTTACAGTGGCTCATAAGTAGTTCTGGCTTCTTGTGGACAGCAAGTAAAATTAGAACACTCTGGGCTGAAGAGATAGTACAGCTAAGTTACTTGCTTTGCACATAGCTGATCAGAGTTAGATCTCCAGTATCCTATATGTTCCCAAGAAACCATCAGGAGTGTTTCCTGAATCCAGAGTCAGGAGTAACCCTGAGCATCACCATGTGTGGCCAAAATAAACAAACAAATAAAATTAGAGCACCGTAATGCTCTGATGCAGGAGAGTTTGGACAGCAGGGAGGGATTTTGACTTGGACACCTTTGACCCAGGTTCGATCCCTGCTACCCCATATGGCCTTCCAGCTTCTCCAGGAGAGATCCCTGAGCTCAGAACCAGGAGCAATGCTGAGCAGAATAGCTGTGCCCACCTCCGCCCCCCAAAAAATAGCACACTCTCCATTACCGATGTTTTTTTAAAAGAATCTTTTATTCAGCTGCTCTTTATTTATCAGCTTATATACGTTTAAATCTATGGCTGTAGAAGTTGCAGAAATAGGAGTGTCCATGTCCTGAGCAGTGACCTCAAACCTCCTCTCCTCAGCACTCAGGTCTCCATTCAGCTCTCGCCACCTAAGGCTTCTTTTCTTTCCTTCTTCCGCACCTCACGGTTTTATAGAATTGATCTTGTTGTCTCTATGTGATTCGTAACTATTAGGACACTCTATACAGGAATACACGATCAAACTGTTTTACAAGAAAACTCTTCTTCAAATACCTCAGTGACTTAAAACAATCATCATTTATTTAGACTTTTCTTTTGCTTCTAAAAGACGATTTATATAATGAAACAAAAATATAAATGCAATAACAAATAATGAAGTGTATATCAAACAAATTTTAGTTTGATATTTTATAAAAGTATACCTACATGTTCATGTAATATGAACTATCACATCCAATTAAATCCAATCTTAAACTTAACTGAATATTTTATGTAAACAAGACTAATGTAAAATTCTCATCTAAACTATTGAGTCTCGGCAGGTCAATACCTGTATAAATTCTTTAAGGGTCAGCCAGGGAGAGGCCCCAACGACTCTTCCCCTAGCGGCCCGGGTTCAGGGTGGGCTGGGCTTGCTCCCCGAGCCAGAAAGGGCTGGGCCATGGGGAAAACAGTGGAGGAAACGAGGGCCTAGCCAGTTGATGGATCAGATACCATTTATTCCATTCTCCCCACGTGCCTGCCCCAGTCTCCCTGAGCCTCGCATTCTAGTCTTACACTGGCCCTCTTTCCTGTCTCCTACTGTCTCTCCTGCTTATCTCTCTGCTCCATCTCGCACCCTGGGTTCTCTCTCCACGTGCCTGCTCCTGTATTCTTCTACGTTCTTCTCTCTCTGTCCCCCTTGCTATTCTTTTCACGGTCCATCTTGCCACCCTGCTCTCTCTCTCATTCTCCAACTCTCCTCTCCAACTCCCCAGCACTCTGGGGTGACACAGGACCCAGTCAGGTAGCAAAATCAACATAAGAAAGCCCTTCCTGAGGGCCCACCAGCTTCAATGGGAACACCACTTAAGGGGTATTCCAAAACCCTTCCTGATTGCCCAAGGGAAAAATACCTCCTAAGTTGTTTTTCTCCTTTCCTCAGTTCAATAACTATCAACATATTAATAACAGTTATTTTTGTATGGACACAGTAAGAGATAACATTGAGTCTTGTAGGGCAGCTCTCCTGGGAACATCTTGCCACAGACTCAGACTATAGCACTCAGGCCAGATTAATCTTTCCTAACCCTAACAGGTCCAAATCTAAATATTAATTTTTAGATCATGACCAAGCTCTTAACTTATAGTTAAGCATTATGGCACTTTGGCCAGGCCCATCTCAATGCTAGGATAGCACATAGCTTACCGCTTGCCCTGGTTTCATCTAGTCCCTTGTCGGGACCCTGCTTTTGGGAGCGCTAGGAAGTAAAGGCAGCTGAGGCTTAGGTGTGAGAACAGATGCCCAGGAGGAAAATATCACTGAGAGTCACATTACAAAAGCATAGTATATACTGTCTTCTTGTGTCCATACAAAAAGGACATTGCTCTGAATAAACTATGCATGCAAAGGACTTAGGTAGAAGAGAAAAATAATATTTACAAGTCAACAGAGCACAAATAAAGAAGTTACAAATAAACACAGTGGAATGGGAACACTGTGATGGGAGCAACCCAACATATCTAAACTACTTGAGGCTATGCAGGAAGGACAAAACAGTGTTATCCTACATCTCCCCCTTTTCTTTTTACAAAACCACAAAATGTGATACAGGAGTAATTCCAAATACAAAACAGTCTCAGTTGTACTAATATTTCAGTCCAATCCTGGACCCAGAGCAGTGCTTTTAGTAAAGCATCCAATTGTCCTGCACTGTCCAGGGATGATGAAAGTCACCAATGATGAGAGTCATTTAATCCCTTTCTGAAGAAATGAAGTGTCTGGATCAAAACTGAAGAGGTGTTCCTGTAACAGCATCAGTAGTGGTTGCAGCAGTGAGTCCCAGAGGAGCAGCTATTAGGAGTCTGATAAATTTCAGGAAGCACTGCATCAGTCAGGGAGCACTGGAACAGGAGTATCACAACTTCTTATAGGAGTACTTCAGTAGAGGAATGCAGCCATTCTCTGGTCAGGTTCATCAGCAGCCATAGATGTGCAACCTAGCTTATGTTTGAGAAAAAATACTTTTTTAACGTTATCAGAGGTTTTAACCACTGGGGTTTGGTTTCCATGCCTGGGGGTAGAGAAAGAAATAAAGGGAAGCTCCAATACAAATGGATATCCTAGAGCGAAATGAAAAGGTATTCCTGTTAAAAGTCATCCCTTCTTCAGGAGCTGAGGCATCTGTGAATTTCAAGAAAAGGGTAAAAGTAAAGAATTGTTAATTCAAAATATGGTGTCCTGGCATTGTCCAATCCACAACCTGTAAAAGAGGGGTATAGGGAATGTTCTTAATGTGACCTCATGAAATGTTAAAGAAGCAAGAGGCCTTTGCTTCTGGTCCTCTGATGCTGGCTCCTCTTCTTTCCCTTGTGACTTTCAGCTGAAATCAGCATTGCAATGGCTTGGGACTGGAAATTGAAGGGTTGTGAGTGTTTGGAGGTCTGAGATGCAAATCAGGTGGATGAATTTGACTTCTGGTGAGATGTAACAGGACCCAAAGTTTGTCAGTCGGGTTATCATCTGTTGAAACAAAAACATAGCCTTTTCCTCGAATGAGGAGTTTCCATGCTACATTCAATTGGGAAAATACCTCCTTTTTCCCTTTTTCGTTCTTGATTTAACATGCCATATATCTACTAAATATGGAGAGGTGGTGGACTTAAAGCCGCATTGTTCTCTTTAAAAGTTAAACTGCTTCTCTTTAAGAGTAGGCCTATAGTGCCTTGTGGAATTGGTCCCTTTATACCAGAATTTAATTTGTAGCGACACTGGGCAGGGATTATAGTAACCATATCAGGGCAGGAAATATCCAAGGCTTCCTGCCATCACTGGTTGCAGTGATTATACTGATTGGAGATCTTCTCCTCATTTACTAAAAAGACATTATATGATCACTCTCTTTTCCCTTCTCCTCTTTTATTTTATTAATATGGGTCTTTTAAAACATGATATTTTGTCTATTATTTGATATACTATACAAGTCTTCCACTGTGCTTTTTTGCCATTTGGATTTCTTCTTTGAGAAAGTTTCTGTTCATTTCATTGCCCCACTTTTTGATGGGGTTGGATGTTTTCTTCTTGTGGAGTTCAACCAGTATTTTGTATATCCTTGATATCAACCCCTTGTCAGATGTGTATTCGGCGAATATCTTTTCCCATTCTGTAGACTGTCTTTGTATTTTGGTCACTGTTTCTTTGGAGGTGCAGAAGCTTCTTAGTTTAAGATAGTCCCATTTATCTATCTCTGTTTTCGCTTGCTCGGCCAGTGGCGTGGCATCTTTGAAGATACCACTAGCTTCAATGTCATGGAGGGGAAGACTGTTTTTGATTAACAATAAAGGTAAAGGTAAAGGTAAAGGCCCACCCATTGATCATCGATTTGCTTGAGCGGGCCCAGTAACGTCTCCATTGGAGACTTTGTTGTTACTGTGTTTGGCATATCGAATACTCTCGGTAGCTTGCCGGGCTCTCCGAGAGGGGCGGAGGAATCGAACTCGGGTCGGCCATGTTGGCCGCTTGTAAGGCGAACGCCCTACCGCTGTGCTATGGGGCTGGAGCGACAGCACAGCGGGTAGGGCATTCGCCTTACAAGCGGCCAACAAGGCCGACCCGAGTTCGATTCCTCTGCCCCTCCTGGGCCCGCTCGAGCATATCTCAGTAACAATAAAAGTAGAAAAATTTAAGGTATTGACAGTTCTCCAGAATAATAATACAAAATGTCTTTTTATTACATATTGCTTTATTCCATGAAAGTTAGCCAATTCAAAGCATGTTTTTTTGAGAGAGGCATTTCATAAGAAAGCAAAAACACAAAAATATAAGAAGACTGACTAGTTATACACTGAGAATAGAAGAAGAAGAAAATAGCAGGAATTCTGCTCACACAGTCTGTAATCGGATCGCTACCATTTGCTATGTGATCCTGGGGAAATGCTTCATTCTCTTCTGTGTCTGAGTTATATCCTTCATAATACAAAGACAATCATTGTGTTCCATGAAGCTCAAATATGTTAATGCAACAATTTTGTCAGCATGATACCATTTTCTTCTGATAGGAGAATTCTATCTCTACTTAGGAATTTTAGAAGGAAAATATAATTTAATTCATTTTAAATAAAAAAATGGTTTTCAACTTTCAAATGGTTGCAAATGTGTAAATTTTTGTTTAAGAGTTTTATTAGACTTTGGTAAAATAATAAGCAGAGTCTCCTACCCCGCGCCTGGCTGTTCTCTTCTGGACCCAGTGGAGGGGGAGCAGGTCGAGTTTCCCTCCCTGCCCCAAGCAGAGCTCTGACAGCTTAAGAACTTCAGAACTAGCCACAACCATGCTAATACCATTCTCCACATGCATGTGGGTCCAGGGCTAAGATCTCCAAGCCTGCTCGGATCAGGGCTAAGCATCCTCCACCCAGATCCTCCATCTTCCAGTAGGCTGGGGTCACACTCACTAACTGGCCCTCTGGCACTGTGTAATCTCATCAACGGCCAAGACCCACAGACTATAAAACCCAGCTCCCAGAAGCATCTTACTATCTCATTCTTACTTTGTACAACCTGGCGGGCAACTGAATGTAACTTGCCCACACTGCAGAGTCTGGCAAACCCCCCGTGGCATACCCAATATGCCAAATACCAGTAACAATGATGGGTCTCATTCTTCTAACCCTGAAAGAGCCTTGAATATGGCACTTTTTAAAATCTCAGGGCCAGGATGAAGGAGACGTTACTGGTGCCTGCTTAAGGCAATCTACAGACAACAGGATGATTGTGATCACTTAATCACTTAACTTCCCGTTAGTCGTCGATTTGCTCGAGCGGGCGCCAGTAACGACTCCATTTATCCCTGTTGCGTGCTAGTGTAGCCCAATGGCATCTGTTCTCTCCGGGAACATGAAGGGCCTCAAACCGATCATTCATGATCTTGACGAAGAAGTCTGACCATCTGGAAGGTGGGCGGCCACGCGGTCTTTTGACATCCCGTGGAATCCAATTGGTAACAGCTCTAGTCCAGCGGTCGTCTTTAAATCTCATTACGTGACCAGCCCATCTGATTTTCGACACCTTGGCAAATGAGACAGCATCCCTGATTCTTGATCATCGACGAATGTCAGAACTCCGGATTCTTTCTCTCATTTGAGTGAAACGTGATATTCCAAGCATAGCTCTTTCTATTCTTCTTTGGGAGACCTGAATAGCGTTCTCATCCTGTTTGCGTAGGGCCCAGGTCTCTGAGGCATATATTAATGCAGGAAGAACAGTGGAATCAAAGAGATGTGCCCGGAGCCAGAGGTTCTTTGTCCTCTTAGCTATTTCTTCGACGTTCTTGAAGGCGTTCCAAGCCAGTCTCTTCCTCCTGCGCAGCTCGGGTGCCAGGTCATATGTCATGTTGACCTCTCGACCTAGGTACACATAGCTGTTGCATTCGGAGATGGTCATTCCATTGAGAGAGAATGGGGTGTCAGGAACAAGGCTGTTTCTCATAAACATTGTCTTCGTAAGATTCAGCTGTAGTCCTACCTTTACACACTCACGGTCAAAGTCGGCCAGCATTTGTGCCACTTGGCTGATGTTTGGTGTTATTAAAACAATGTCATCAGCAAAGCGGAGGTGGTGTAGTTGCCGACCATCTATCTTCACTCCCATTCCTTCCCATTCCAGTCGGCGCATGATGTTCTCAAGGGTGGCACTGAAGAGTTTCGGTGAAATGGTATCACCCTGCCGCACCCCTCTCTTGACATCAACGATCACTTCTTTGTAGAATGGTGAGATCCTGGTAGTGAATCCGCAATACAGCTCACGGAGGATCCTGATGTATTGGGCTTGAATGCCCTGATTGGCTAGGGCTTCAATGACCGCTTCAGTCTCAACAGAATCAAAGGCCTTCTTTAAATCAATGAACGTTAGACAGAGCGGCATCCTGAACTCCTGAGAAACCTCAATGAGCTTTGTTATCGTGTGGATATGGTTGATGGTGCTGAATCCTTTGCGGAACCCTGCTTGCTCGCATGGTTGTCCTTCATCTAGTGTTCTGAACAACTTGTAGATGACAGACAATAGGCAGATCGGGCGATAGTTGCCAATGTCATGGATGTCTCCTTTCTTGAACAGTAGTACGGTCCTGCTGGTTTTCCATTGGGACGGAACCTTGCATTGAGACAGGTAGCGAGTGAAGAGCCGAGCCAGTGTATTGATGAGTACTGACGGCAGGTTCTTCAGGTGTTCAGGTCTGACCTTGTCTGGGCCGGGTGCTGTTTGTTTCTTTACCGACGAAATGGCGTGTCGGATTTTGGAAGGGAGAACGTTGGGAAGGACATATCCATCCTGTGGAATTTGGTATGTCGGCAAGTGGACATGGCTATCGAAGATATTTGAGTAGAAGTCATGGATAATCTTCTCCATTGCCGTTCTGGAGGATGTGATGGATCCATCAGGACGTCGGAGGGCAGTTATCTTGGTCTTATAGTTGGCGAAGGACAGGCGGGCGTTACGAATACTTTTCCTGGCTTCTGCCGCATCTACCAGTACTTCTGCTCTTCTCTCTTTGAGGTCTTCCTTGATTGCATCTCTGCACTGCTTTGTGAGCTCAGACGTTAGCTTGCAGTTGCCTGAGGCATGCGCCAAACCACGCTGGCGAATTAGCTCAAGAGTTTTCGAAGATAGGCGATTTTTTGTGGCTATCTCTCTCTTGGTGTTCCTCGCACATTCATGGAGGTGCTGAACCAGTCGATCATATTCCTCGTCAATGTTGTCAACAATGGCATCTTCCCATGTTGTCGCAATAGTACCAAAGAGTTCCCAGTTGGTGGTCATTCTGGGAGTTCTCTTTTTGAACTTTGCAGCCCTTTCTCCCCGCTCTGTGAAGTAGAATTTTGCACGAAGGAGACGATGGTCCGATCCCATTCGAAATTTTGGGACAACAGCGACATCAGTCAGGCAAAACCGTCGATTGAATATGATGTGGTCTATTTCGTTGTGGAATCGTCCACCGGGAGACTCCCATGTCCATCGTTTAGATTCTGCCTTCTGGAACTGTGAGTTACCATGAATGGTTTTGGTCGACATGATGAACTCAGACAGTCTCTTACCCTGTTCGTTCCATTCTAGGCCATGGGTCCCGATGTGAAGTTCTTCAGCTGATCTTCTTGGTCCTATCTTGGCATTAAAATCACCCACAATGATCTTGTAGAAGGTGTGGTCTTCTTTATAGAACTTCTCTAGCTCCATGTAGAACTTCTCGATTTCTCTTTCATCATAATGAGATGTTGGTGCGTAGACAACGAAGATAGAAACTGCAGGCAGTGAGTCACATCTATTCAAATGTAAACGTCCGATTCTGGTTGTTAGGCATTCGAATGAATCAATGCTCTTGGCCAAGTTTGTGTTGACAAGGACACCGACACCTCTTTTATCGCATGTTCCGAGGAACAATTCTTCTCCAGTGTCGAAAACGGCATGGTGAGATTCGTGCCTTCTTGTCTCGGTCAGACCAATGATGTTGTACTTGATCATTCGCGCTTGTACCATCAGGTCCTCGATGGATGCATCTGATGCTAGCGTGTGTGCATTGAAAGTACAGATGATCATTTTTGTCTTCCTTTGTGGTGGCAGCCTACGTTGGCCCTAAGATTTTGTCGGCCTCTCCTTTCTCATCCTTCTCAGTGCTGCCATGTCGGTGAAGACTGAAGGGTCAGGTGAATGAGACCAGTTGTAGTTACTGGTTTTGGCATATCGAATACATAGCGGATAGCTTGCCAGGCTCTTCCGTGCGGGCGGAATACTCTCGGTAGCTTGCCAGTCTTTCCGAGAGGGATAGAGGCTTTTGGCGCGACCTCTAATCACCCTTGTAGGTGTTACCATATTTGAACCCTATCAAATATGGTACGACAATTCCGGAAGATGGGTATTTAGTGTCTTATGATGTGTCCGGAAAGCATCCTGGAGTGTGGCGACGGCTGGGTAGTGAAAGTAGTGTGAAGTAGATTGTGATAGTGATCGGTAAAATAAAAAGTACAAAATTTCTTCTAAAATATAAAATAGTGACAGTTTATCTTCACATTTCATAGTGAATAAATAAAACATGAACACAAACCTTTAAAATCTCACACACAAAAAAAATAGGTAAAAAGAGATTTAATTTTATTCCCGTATGTCGTACAGTCATACACTGTAGTACTGTAGAACTATCCTCCCATTGTTCATCAATTTGCTCAAGTGGGCACCATAACGTCTCCATTGTGAAATTTGTTGTTACTGTTTTTGGCATGTTGAATAAGCCATAGGGTGCTTGCCAGGCTCTGCCATGCAGGTGGGATACTCCCAGTAGCTTGCCGGGCTCTCCAAGAGGGAAGGAAGAATTGAACACAGGTCGGCCATGTGCAAGGCAAACGCCCTACCGGCTGTGCTATCTCTCCAGCCCACAGTCATACAAAAGAGGAAAAATTCATTTGAAACCAGTGTTGTAATGTCTGCTTTAAGGGACAGGAGTGATAGTACAGTGGGTACAGCTCTTTCCTCATACCCCCAACCAGGTTTCAATCCCCAGAACCACATATGATCAGTCCCTCAGACCCTCCAGGAGTGATCCTCCAGTGAAGAGCTAGAAGTAAACCCTGATTCTAGATGGTTTGTCAAAAAAAATCAATATCTGAAAAGTTGTCTCCTCAAAATCATTTTATAAAAACTAGTTAACATAACACATTAAGAGATTTGAGGTATAAATAGAAGAAATGCAAGAAAAATAGTATTCTGATAAAAATATATTGCAATCTCTATGATATGTTTGATACACACAAATTCATATTTGTGTTATAGATTACTTCAGCCAATCTATATAATATCTGCATTAAATATGTATTAATATAAAATGAAAATATTTATATAATTAAATAAATTCATAGACTTATAATACATATATGACTATGCAAATACATAATATAGTAGCATAGCCAAATTAAATCAATCAATGAGAATGAGATCTCAAAATACATGATTATATGTGGAATATAATGAAACAAAATAGTTGAAGAGATGAAAAACAAAGCAAAAAAAATCTGAAAACATAATTTCTTTCCTTAAATTTTTATTAGTGAAATACCATGAGGTACAGTTGTAGACTTAGAAATTTTTGTGCTTAGGTTTCAGTTATACAATGATCGAATACCCATCACTCTACCAGTGCCCATTCTCCAGCACCACTGATCCCAGTATCCCTCCCACCCCCCCACACTCCCCATCCCACCCTACCTCTGTGGCAGGGCATTCCCCTTTGTTATCTCTCTCCTTTGGAGTGCTAGGTTAGGGAGAAGACCGGCGGAGCAGCGTTGGGGGATGAAAACATAACTTAGGTTGCCTTGAAGGGGCAGTGTACATTTAAGAGATCAAGTATGTTGCGTGAATATTCGTTCAGTAAAAGGTGCTGAGACAAGGAACAGGAAAGAAATTTATGTCATGGAGGGCTCAGGTTCTCTCAGAACTGTGACAAATGTAGAGAGCCCCCAAATCTCCTTTTATTACCATCCTACAGTGACGTCATCAACAAAGGAGTTACAGGAAGAACATTAAAAGCTGAACACTTTTCTGCATACTGAAAACAAGCAAGGTACCTAGGATCTGCATACTGACAACAAACAGGCTAATTAACCTAGGATCATACAGCCCTATACAATATCTCTATATTTTATTTAATTTTCCTGATTACATACTAATAAGTATTGGAGCAATAGCACAGCAGGTAACGCATGTTTGCCTTGTACGCGGCCTACCTGGCCAACCCAGGTTCAATTCCTCCGCCCCTCTCGGAGAGCCCTGCAAGCTACCAAGAGTATCTCGCCCAAACGGCAAAGCCTGGCAAGCTACCTGTGACATATTCGATATGCCAAACACAGTAACTAGGGTCTCAATGGAGATGTTACTGGGCCCGCTCCAGCAAAATTGATTAACAACGGGAGGACAGTGACAGTGACAGTGACATACTAATAAACATTTTGTAAGTGCAAATGTTTTATTTAATTTGAGTCAAATAATTTAATTTATAGTAATTTTAATAGTTTTAGATGGAGAGATATAAGTTCTATCAAGTTACCATCTGTTTGCACAAATAAAGACACAAATATTTGGAATCTTCTGTGATTTTAGTAAGACATCAAATATGATTTCTTTCCATATTTTTGCTTATGCAACTAGATGACTCTATTTTATTTGTTTTTGTGTGTGCATCTTTTAGGAGGACTGCACCCTGCAGTGCTCAAGGTTACAACTGTCTCTGCATTCAAGTATCACTTCTGGCAGGTTCAAGGGGCCATGTAGGGTGCCTGGAAACAATTCCTGGTTAGATATATTCAAGGCAAGCCAACCTTACTTAGCACCCCATATGGTTCTCTGAGGCACAGCAGGGGTTGTCCCTGAGCCCAGAACCAGGAGTAGAGTAAGCCCTGAGCACTGTCTTGTGTACACTCTCCAACAACAACAACAAAAAATATAATCAGTAAGATAGCAAAAATATCTAAGGGCTAATCTCAATGTCAGAGAAATCTACACTTTCCATTTTACAGTAAATCATTCATTATGTATATATAATATATGATTATGATATAAGATATGATATATATATCCTTTTTTCTTGGGTGTCTCAGTTGGGGTGTCAACATTTCACTTAGCTCTCATTCTCCTTGTAACTCTAGCAACAGGCTAAGAAACGGAAAATGATGAGATGAACAACCTGGAGAAACAATCACTTTAAGTGCAACCGAAAGTCAACTAAATATGAAATTCACATCTCCTTATCTTCACAGGATATAAGTTCAATCATGCAGTTGCATTTTCGAAGCAAAAGTCAGCGAGTGGCCAAAAGTCAGCGAGTGAAATTATGAGATGAAAGACAGCCTTTAGCCAGAGGCATGCTATAGCGGAGAGTTATGGCAGAATAAATCTCAGGTCACAAATGTTGAAGGAAACAATGTGGGGACAGCCAGGCCCTATTTACCAAAGTGAACAACTTTACAAAGAAGAGAATGATCTCCACATCTACCGAAAGTCGTATTTTGAAACTGGCACTGATTACGCAGGTATAGAGTGACGTTCTTAGTTTCTTTCTAGTATCCTGTGTGACTCAGGGAAACCCGTTTTCTGGGATAGATCTCTATCACAGCCTCTTCCACTTATAGGAACCTGCCTTCAGCTGACTCTTGATGAAGTTTGCGGACCTGGCACAGGGAAGAATCAGAACTTTGAGAGAAAGTCCATTTTCTAAGACTCCTGGTAGCTTCTTCAAAGACAAAGGGATTTTCATGCAATTGGTTGAAATGCATGCTGTGCTGAGAAATCCAAACCCAGTAAGTTAGCAGGAATAGAATGGTAGGCTAAGCCCTGCCCCCTTGTATCTTGAAACGCCATGGAAGTCTTGTTTAAGAACTAATTACTTCCAGCTGCAGATAAACACAGCTGAACCATTGTGGAGAGAATTGGGACCTCATAATTTGTGCTGAGATTAGTAATGGGTCTTGTCATAAGTGAATAATTGATGATAATAAGGATTATATACCCAGGTGGTGTACTTCCCAGGCAATGTTAGAAAGAATTCCCTAACCCACAAGTCCCTCTCATCCTATATGTGAAAGTCTGTAAACAAGAATAAAAATAAATTAAAAATAAGCAACCAAACAAATGTATCACAAAAATGTATTGTAAATACAAAGAAGATGTAAAATGGTATTGTAATTATACACTGAAAAGGAAAGCCAAAGTCAAACCATACTCAATAAGAGAAAAGGAGCATCTAGAATACACTGGATTTTCATAAATATGTTTGTATCAAAAGCATCTTAATATAGAAAAAATAATGAATTATGAAATGAAATTCAGAGGGGAGCAGAATGAGGTACACTTCAAAAAGTTGGAAGCTAGGCACAAACAAGCAAATATAAATAGGTAAAAAGGTAAAGGCCCTCCCGTTGATCATCGATTTGCTTGAGCGGGCCCAGTAACGTCTCCATTGGAGACTTTGTTGTTACTGTGTCTGGCATATCGAATACTCTCCGTAGCTTGCCGGGCTCTCCGAGAGGGGCGGAGGAATCGAACTTGGGTCGGCCATGTTGGCTGCTTTTAAGGCGAACGCCCTACCCGCTGTGCTATCGCTCCAGCTTATGAAAATATAAGTGATCAAATAAAAGTGTCTTATAACTATAACAAGCAAGTGATTTCAAGCAGAAGAAAAGATTGAAATTTAAATAAAAAAATAAAATGCCAGTGGTAATTAAAATATAAAGTGGGGATAAGCAAGGTATAAGAATAGTTATTTAAAATGTCTGATGGATAAAGCAAAGAAATTCCATGAAAGTTTTTAGAATATAATAAAACACAAATATAATTACTATATTAGAAAGTGATCCAAAGAAAAAAGTCAATAAGATCCTGTAGCAGGATAAACTCTCTTGTACTGACACTTTATCTTCAAATTTCATAGTGAATAAATAAAACATGAACACAAACCTTTAAAATCTCACACACAGAGAAATAGGTAAAAACAGATTTAATTTTATTCCCACATGTCGTACAGTCATACACTGTAGTACTGTAGAACTGTCCTCCCATTGTTCATAGATTTGCTCAAGCGGGCACCAACAATGTTTCCATTGTGAGACTTTTTGTTACTGCTTTTGGCATATTGAATACGCCACAGGGACCTTGCCAGGCTCTTCCATATGGACGAGATACTCTCAGTAGCTTGCCAGGCTCTCAGAGATAGATGGAGGAATTGAACCCGAGTCGGCCACGGGCAAGGTAAACGCCCTACTTATCGCTCCAACCCATCTTAGAACCAGAAAGTCAAATTCTGTCTTCACGGTAACAAAAAAATATATTAAATAGATAAGACATTTAAATAAATTGGGAATCTATTTCCCCAAATAAGTCAAATTAAAGGACAGCTATATCTCATTGTTAAAGAACCATCTGTGATATATTTATAATATGGTATAGTGTTTGTATTATAACAGATAGGCTGGAAGTTACCAGTGTTCTAGTAACCACATAAAACATGTAAACTTTCGTAATTTGAACATCAAAATAATCAGAGTCCAATGGAAAATAAAAGCAAAGCCATTCAAATTATTGTAGTAAAAGGAGGATGCTTAGATTTTCTTTGGTCATAGTGTTCAGAGAGGTGCCAGGCAGAGATAGAAATAAATCGAGACGGGAGGCAGGGGAAGAAGAGGAAAAGAAGTCGTTATTCAGATTTAAAAGACAGGAACTGGGGCTGGAGCAATAGCACAGCGGGTAGGCCATTTGCCTTGCATGCAGCCAACATGACTGACACAGGTTCGATTCCCAGCACCCGATGTGGTCCCCTGAGCACCGCCAGGAGCAATTCCTGAGTGCATGAGCCAGGAGTAACCCCTGAGCATCGCCGGGTGTGACCCAAAAAGCAATAAATAAATAAATAAATAAATAAAAATAAAAATACAGTCTATTTTTAAAAAAGGCAGGAACTGCTATTCTTATAACTAATAAGATATACTTTCAGGCACCAAACAATAATACACAGACACCATTTAATAACCAAAGGAAGAAGACCATAGGGGCTAGAGAAATCGTGCCATGGGTAAGGCATGTGCCTTATATGAATCTGATCTATGTGCAGTCCTTGGCACCTCTGAGGTTTCGTAAGTGCATAGGAATGATCCCTGAGCACAGAGCCAGGAGTAAGTCCTGAGGACCTCCAGATATGACCCAAGATTTAAGAAAAAAAATTGATCATCAGCATCAGTATATACACAACCAATAGAGGTATATATAAATTATTTTTAAATATTAGAAGATATAAAGGGATGCATTGGCAGCAAATCAATAACGCTGATTATCTACATCAATGGGTGTATTTCCAAACTAATGAATAAGGTAATAACTAAGTAACCAATCATATACATGTAATTGGTACATAGACATTTAAATCCCATGATAAATGAATACATTCTTCTCAGGTGTGCATATAATCTTTTCAAAGATATAAATTGGGATAATAAAGAAGTCCTTGAATTTATGAGTATTAAAATAATGTAAATCACTTAATCTATAGCCATATACTAAATACAGTGGTTTTAGAGGACTAATTATGACAGGATGAATCCAGTCCTCACTCTCTGGGAACAGATAGGTCTCTCTTTAAAGAAAGTTAGCTACAATGTAGAGAAACTAGAAGTGGATAGCAAGTATATCTGTAGCACTCTAGCCCTGTCCTCCCATTGTTCATTGATTTGCTAGAGCAGGCCCAGTAACTTCTCCATTTTGAGACTTGTTGTTACTGTGTTTGGCATATCCAATAAGTCACGGGTAGTTTGCCAGGCTTTGCCATGCGGGTGAGATACTCTGGGTAGCTTGCCGGGCTCTCTGAGAGGGGCAGAGGAATCGAACCCAGCTCAGCCTGACTGGCCACATGCAAGGCAAATGCCCTACCACTGTGCTATCACTCCACAACAATAAACTTGAAATGATCTCACAATATGGAAACCAAATATCATTTCCTAAAAAGATATTGAGTATATAAAAATTAGAGGATATTTTCAAAATTATAAGTGCAAAAAATGCAAATTAAAACATACACAATTGGGTAAAGTTGATATTCGGCAAAAATAACATTATGTAGAAAGCTTATCAGTATAAACTTTCTATGAATATCTATATATTGCTATATACTAGAAAATTAGGAAATGATGGGAAGAAATGGACACAGAATTACATGGCTAGGATATGCAGAACGAATATACACTATTACTGGGAATGTAAAATGATAATTATCAGACATTTTCTCATACTTGATAAATTGCCAAGGCCAATCAATAGCAAATCACAACAAACTATATTAATTATTCACAAAATAAAATAATTATTAAAGTGGAAGAAAAATTAGGCAGGAAAAATGATAGAAAATGCCAATGTGATGATGATAATGGTTCTAAGATTTAATAGATATAGTGACTCTTACAAACTTGTAAAGCATCTCTTCCCAAATTTAAATATCAATGTAAACCTTTTATAAATGAATAATTCAATTTTTATTAAGAATATGAAAGTATTTATGTCAGAATTGAATAGCTGTTACACATAGTGTGACTTCCCCCCCCCCCAGGCAGTTTTGAATATTGAGATGCAAAAGGCAGTAGTTCCAGAACATAATTACAAAATCAAAATTTCAATCAAGCCAAGATTGAGAAACTCTAAGAGGTAATCAACCAGTTAGCTAAAAGCATAATTTGTCAGGCTTTTTAAAACTCAAATGTTATTATGATGATATAAGAACTCGAATATGATTATTAAAAAGGTGCTTAATACTTTTGCTCTGACATAACTTGGCATCCTTGAAGAGTGACTGTTGAGCTGAAACTGACTAATCACAATTTTTGAAAAGAGAAAATTGTATGTTTTTGAAGTAATCAAAAATTTCAGAGTCCAATTGGGATTTAGAAGTTATCAATACAACCTCTACATTTTAGAGAAAAGGAAATAAAAGATCAAAGACTAAATGTACAGTGGAAAGAATTTAAAACTGACAGAGATAGTTTTTAAGTACAGGTCTCCTTTTTGTCCAAGTATTTCTACAGAAAGACAGACATTCACTTAATCACTTGATCACTTGACATCCCATTAATTAATTATCGATGTGCTCAAGTGGACACCAGTAACGCCTCCCTTCGTCCGTGTGGTGGGCTAGTATAGCCCAATGGCATCTGCTTATTCTAGGAACATAAAGAGCCTCAAACCGATTGTTCAGTCTTGACGAAGAATTCTGACCATCTTGTAGGTGGGCAGCCACATGATCTTTTGAAATCTGTGGAATTCAGTCAGTAATGCCTTTAGTCCAGCAATTGTCTCCAAATATCATTATGTGTTCAGCCCATCTGATTTTTGATGCCTTGGCTGGAGCGATAGAACAGTGGTAGGGCATTTGCCTTGCTCACAGCCAACCCGGACAAGTCGGGTTCGATTCCTCTGCCCCTCTCGGATAGCCCGGCAAGCTACTGAGAGTATCTCGCCCGCACAGCATAGCCTGGCAAGCTACCATGACATATTTGATATGCCTAACACAGTAACAACAAGTCTCAAAATGTAGACGTTACTGGGCCCGCTCGATCAAATCAATGAACAGTGACAGTGGCAAATGAGACAGTATCCTTGATTCTTGATCACCGATGGAGGTTGGGACTCCAGATTCTTTCTTCACTTGAGTGAAGAGTGATAATCCAAGCATAGTTCTTTTGATTCCTCTTTAGGAGACCCGAATAGTGTTCTTATCCTGTTTTCATAGGGCCCAGATCTCTGAGGTGTATATTAATGCAGCAAGAACAGTGGAATTGAAGAGATGTGCCCAGAGCCGGAGTTTCTTCATCCTCTTACCTATTTCTCCTACGCACTTGAAGGAGATCCAAGCCACTCTCTTCCTCCTTCGCAACTCAGGTGCCAGGTCATTCTTCAGGTCGACTTCTCTACCTAGGTACACATAAGTATTGCATTCGGAGGTGTTTGTTCCATTGAGAGCGAATGAAACATCAGGAATGAGTCTGTTTCTCATAAACATTGTCTTTGTGAGATTCAGCTGTAGTCTGACCTTTTCATGCTCATGGTCAAAGTTGGCTAGCATTTGTGCCGCTTGGCAATGTTTGGTGTTATTAGAATAATGTCATCAGCAAAGACAATGTAATTGCCTACTGTCTATCTTCCCCAGTCCCATTCCTTCCCGTTCCAATTGTCGCATGATGTTCTCGAGGGTGGCACTGAAGAGTTTTGGTGAAATGTTATCACAGTGCCGAAACCCTCTCTTGACATGGATGATCACTTTCTTGTAGAATGGTGAGATCCTAGTAGTAAATCCATAATACAGCTCATGGAGGATCCTGATGTATTGATTTGGAATGCCCTGTTTGGTTAGGACTTCGATGACAACTTCAGTCTCAACAGAATCAAAGGCCTTCTTTAAATCAATGCACGTTAGACAGTGGCATCTTGAATTCCAGAGAAAACTCAATGAGCTTTCTTATCGTGTGGATATAGTAGATTGTGCTGAATCCTTTTCGGAACCTGGCTTGCTCACACAGTTGTCCTTCATCTAGTGTTCTACCAATCCTATTCAGGATCACTCAAGTGAACAGCTTGGAGACGACAGACAACAGGCAGATCAGGTGATGGTTGCCAATATCTTGGATGTCTTTTTTCTTGTACAGTAGTACAGTCCTGCTGGTTCTCCACTGGGAAGGAACCTTGCATGCAGATAGGTAGCATGTGAAGAGCCAAGCCAGTGGATTGATGAGTACTGATGGCAGTTTCTTCAGGTGTTTGGGTCTGACCTTATCTGAGCCAGGAGCTCTTCACTCTTTACCAACGAAATGGCATGTCGGATTTCAGAAGGCAGATCATTGGAAACTACATATCCATCCTGTGAAATTTGGTAAGTGGGCAGGTGAATATGGCCATCGAAGAGGTCCAAGTAGAAATCATGGATAATCTTCTTCATTGTCCTTCTGGAAGATGTAATAGATCCATCAGGATGTTGGAGGACAGTCATCTTGTTCTTGGAGTTGATGAAGGACAGGCGGGTGTTGCAAATGCTTTTCCTGGCTTCTGTGGCATCTGGCAGCACTGCTGCTCTTCTCTCTTTGAAGTCTTCCTTGATAACTTCTCTGCACTGCTTTGCGAGTTCAGACATTTGCTTGCGGTTGCCACATTTGTAAATGAGCTCGACAGTTTTCGAAAACGGGAGTCTTTTTGTGGCTATCTCTCTCTCGGCGTTCTTCTCACAATCATGGAGGTGCTGAACCAGTTGATCATATTCTTTGTCAATGTTGTCAATGACAGCATCTCCCCATGTTGCTGCAATAGTGCCAAAGAGCTCCCAGTTGGTGGTCATTCTGGGAGTTCTTAAACTTTGAAGCTCTTTCTTCCCCCTCCGTGAAGTAGAATTTTGCACAAAGGAGACAGTGGTTCCATCCCATTTGGAATTTTGGGACGACAGGGACATCAGTCAGGCAAAACTTTCAATTGAATATGATTTGGTCGATTTCATTGTAGAACTGTCCATGGGGAGACTCCCATGTCCAGCGTTTAGATTCAGCCTTCTGGAACCGTGAGTTACTATGGATGGTCCTGGTCGACATGATGAACTCAGATAGTCTCTCACCCTGTTCGTTCCATTGTAGGCCATGTGTCCCAATGTGGAGTTCTTCAGCCGATCTTTCAGTCCTATCTTGCCATTAAAATCACTGACAATGATCTTGTAGACGGTGTGGTCTTCTTTATAGAACTTCTCCAGCTCTATGTAGAACTTCTCAATTTCTCCATCATAATTGGATGTTGGTGCATAGACAACAAAGATAGAAACTGACGGCAGTCAGTCACATTCATTCAAGTGTAATCATCCAATTTGGGTTGTTAGGCTTTTGAATGAATCAATGTTTATGGCCAAGTTCGTGTTGACAAGGACATGGACATAACCGACTCTTCTATTGTCTCATATTCGAGGAACAGTTCTTCTCTGGTGTCGAAAATGGTGTGATGTGATTGATGCCTTCTCATCTCAGTCAGACCACGGATGTCATACTTGATTGTTCGCGCTTGTACTATCAGTTCCTCGATGGATGCATCCGATGCCAGCATACATGCATTAAAAGTAAAAACAGTCATTTTTTTCCTTCTTTGTTTTGGTAGCCTAGTTCGGTCCTGATATTTTAACAGCCTCTCCTTCCTGATCCTTCTTAACGCTGCCATATTGGTGGCTCTTTTAGGATCAGGGGAATGAGACCCATTGTATTTTCTGGTTTTGGCATATCGAATATGCAATGGATAGTTTGCAGGCTCTGCCGTGCGGGCGGGACATTCTCAGTAGCTTGCCATACTCTCTGAGAAAGATAGAGGCTTTTAGGGCGGCCGCTAAATGCCCTTGCAGGTGTTCCCATGGTACAAACCAAAGTTGAACCCCATCAAATATGGTGCAGTAATCTTGGAAGATGGGTTTTGAGTGTCTTATGTTGTGTCTGGAAAGCATCCTGGAGCATGGTGGCAGCTGGGTAGTGAAGGTAGTGGAGGTCTGCAGATGAGGTATTTATCTGGTAGGGTGGGTCTTCTGTGTGTAATCCCTGGGTCGCCTAGATTGGTGGAAGCAGACAGGGCAGGGTAGGGTGGGGCTTCTGGGTTTAATCCCTGGGTCGCTGGAGATTGGTGGGAACAGGCAGAGGATCTCTGTTCCGGGGTCTGGTTGAGCCTGGAGTCCAAGGTCACAGAATTCCACTTACCTGTTTCTGTGGGGCTTCACTTGTGCGTGAGTCTTGGCCAGAGCATCAGGAAAACGTCCTGGAGCGTCGCAGCTGCTGGCTAGTGGCTAGTGCAGGTAGCTATTTATTTGTCCAGCTATTTCTACAGAAGCATAGACATTATAATAACATATCTCCACAGACGATGGCAGGGCCTGGCAATCTCCCCGTGACGTATTCGATATGCCAAGCACAGTAACAACAAAATCTCCAATGTAGACGTTACTGGGCCCGCTCGAGCAAATCGATGATCAACGGGAGGGCCTTTACTTTACTTTACTTTACTATCTCCACAGAATGACAGAGATTACAATAATATATTTTTAAACATACCTTGCTAACTTGCTGGAGAGATAGTACAAAAATTAAATACCTTGCTAACTTATTCTTAAATTAAAAGACCCTAAAATGAGAATACTAGAGAAAGTATAGGTCTTTTCTCCTAGGTCACATTTTTAACTGTGTAACATTGGTAAAAGTACAATGCTCTCATTTCAAAAGAAGTAGGATGGGGCCATAAATATAATAGAGGGGGTAAGGAATCTGCTTTACATGGGTTCCATACCCACAACCATATGTAATTCCATAAGCACCATCATGCAGGATTCCTGAGCTCAGAAGCACGAGTAAGTTCTGAGAACAGCTGAATGTGGTTGAAAATTTCTCCCACAACATCCTAATAAAAGAAGTCAGTGAGAAATTGTCAGTTGACAGAGGAAAAAAGTTTTCATCATCACATGTTATTGGGAAACACAAATCAAAATGTGAGTGAAATATAATTTCACACAAGTGAAAATGGCATACGTTACAAAAAATAGAAACAACCAGTGTTGGCAGGAATGTTATGAAAAAGAAACAATCCTTCGCTATTGTTGAAAATGGCATTTTCTTTATTTCTATAGAAAACTGGATACATCAAAATTAAAGTTACAATAGAGTTCTCATATAACCCAGTGACCCTACTTCTCAGCGCCTACCCAAAGAATAGATGAACATAAATTTATAAAAATGTATGATAAGTATACTTGTGTTATTTGGGCTACATACAGTAAACCAAAGCTGCAAAAACAGATAAAGAAATTGTGTAATAAATGTACAATGGAATGGTATGCAACAGTAAGAAAATATAAAAATATTCAAGCTTATTGAAACATGGATGGAACTAGAGGCCATTTCTTTTAAGTTAAATCACTCAGAATGAGAAGGATAAGTATATGATCTCACTTACTTATAGTATGTAGAGAAAAACACAAAGTAATAAAAAGTGTCCTTGTACTTAGCTTATAAAAAAATCACATACCAAGTAGTTGCAAGTGATATTTGTGGAAGGAAGAAAAAACTGAGCTAGAAGAGACAGAACAAGAGACTGAGACTCTAGAGTACTTGTGGTTGTGGTTGTGGTGAAGTTTTTGTTCTTAAAAACCATAAGTGATAATGGATTTTTAAAGGAAAATAAACTGTAAAGAGAATTAAGTATTATAAAATACAATTTGGTGATGTGAAATACTGTCCACTTAGTTTTTTTTTTATTAGTAGATAACCCAAATGTAGTACTTTGACATTGTTCTCAGTGCTAAGTTCCTAATGTGAATCTCAAAAGTCTCCCAACTAACTAACAACTATGGTTAGTAATTAAATATACTATGTCAGTGGGAGTAGTATAAAAGTAAATGTGATCTTTCTAAAAGCATTAAATTAATGTTGGTAATTAAAGAAGCATTTATTGGGAAAAAATTAAAATGCAACACACTGACTCTAAAATACTGAAAAAAACATTTCAGGTTTAAAATAATGTTTATTGCCAGACAACTTTGATTTTACGATATGCCCTTTTCAACCACAGTACATAGTTAAGTGATATGGGAGAAATTTCACTTTCACCAGCAGTAACCTAAGTACAATATGATTCAAAATATCTGAGGTGACTCCACCAATGAAAGGCAAACAGAGATATAACACAGTAGTGTGTCAGAAAAAAAAAAGACCACAAATAGTTTATAGTACTTGGTAACTATATCTGTATCATCATGTTAAATGCAAGATATAATATGATTAAATATTTACAGCACATATATATTGCTAATCAGCTTGTTTGTAATACCATGGGAGTATATCAACTCAAGTTTATCCACATCCCCATATTTTCAATTGCATTAAAGAGCTAGACAGTTTTTAAACAGAACAAAAAATATTCCTATAATTCTCTCTAGGGAAAAAGAACTAGAAAATTTCAAAGAGTTATTTATTTTTTGGGGGGGACTGTCACTGTATCACTGTCATCCCGTTGTCTGTCAATTTACTTGAGCGGGCTCTAGTAATGTTTCTATCCCCCCCAGTACTGAGATTTTAACAGCCTCTTCTTACTCGTCTTTTCCCAATTATTGGAGGCTCTTTCAGGGTCAGGGGAATGAGACCTGTTGTCGTTACTGTATTTGGCATATCGAATACACCATAGGCAGCTGGACAGGTTCTGCCCATGAGGGTGGGATACTCTCTGTATCTTGCCAGGCACTCCGAGAGGCATATATTTATACATTTTCTATATAATTTGTTTTGTACTGTCTGACTCCCATCAGATATGGTGTAGTAATTGTGGAATATGGGTAGAAAGTGTCTTATAATATGTCATGCGACCTGGAGGGTGGCAGTGGTTGGGTTGTGAAGGTCGGTTGATGGGGCTGGATCTCTTGGGGTAGGGAAGGCTAGAAGAAAATTATAGTGGGGGACCACAAGGTAAATATTTAATTTTAGCTTCTCTAATAATTTATGACCTAAAATTACCTTCAAGAAGTGAGAGGCCCTGCAAATACTGACACACAGCATAGCTCAAAATCTGCTTCAGTTGCACAAACTTCAGTGTTTGCTATCAGAAATTCAAGGAGGCTGCAAAAGAAATCCAAGAAATACTGTCCTTTGTTTCATCATTGTGAACCTATACACACTGTACATAACGCTGAGATTACTTTCCAACTCAAAACAAGAATTTGAAAATAAATTATATTCAAAATTCAAATGATTCAAGAATTTATATGTCCAAATTATATATATGTAATGTTGGTGTTTGTCAAATTTTCAAATCTAAAACTTAATCGTTAGAGAAATGTTATACTTTAATATTTACTATCAAAATATAAACTTGTTTAGGATAGGAAGTTTCCTGTGATTTTTAACATTAAGATGGTGATTTCAAATAGAGTGCTTAATATTTTAAGCATTTACTTGATGAAATAGTTTATTTAGTCCTCCTTGGAAAAAATAGTATCATCATCCCATGGTTTTAAAAGGAAAATTGAAGCATGAAGAATTTGAACAAATTATGCAAAATCATATTATTTGTGAAGAGTGCTAATCAGATCCTGATCATATTGTCTTGAAAGCGTGAATGTATTTCCTCTTACAAATTTTATCAGTTCCCTGACATTTTCTGTTGAACATATTACTTAAAACATGTAGAAATTAGACGAAAACTGATTTTTCTGTTGTCATGGACAATGCTAATCATTTATTCACGTAGAAATTACTGGCCTAGAAAAGTCATCCTAATTTAGTGACTCTCATGCAAAGTAAAAGAGGTGACCTTTATTAGACACACAGCTACACAACTGTTAGGTTATCAGAATGTGTTTGAAATATGAAATAGAATTGCATTTATTATTACATGTCCAAATTTAATTTCAGAAAATAAAATATTAATCTATTTTCTCAGTTTTCAAGATTCTAAACTATCTTTCAAGTTTATTAGTTAATCTGAAAGTAGATTTTAATGATCATCTTGAATGTTGATTTCTTTTGTTAATTTTGTATAGAAATTTTAAAAACTGGAAGAAGATACAGCTGGAAGAAGATATTAATCTCTGTCTTAATAAAACAATGTTGCTATGTGTTTATATACTAATTTGTGTCTTAGTAAAACTTCAATGTTGCTACAAGTTTTAATATTATTATACTACAAAAAAGTAGTTTGGAATGTGTTAAACTTCAAAACTGACTACTCTTTTGACCTTAATACCCCTCAATTAAATTATAACCAATTTGGGGGCTGGAGAGATATTACAATGGGGAATGTGTTTGCATTGTCCCATAGATACCTGGCACCCCGTATGGTCCCTTGAATCAAGAACATAAGCCCTGAAAAAATCTAGACATGCTGGCCCAAAATTCAAAATAAAAAAATAAATTATATCCTCTAGGGAAATGGTATACTTTTCTTCCTATAATGTAAATATCTCTGAAAACCATGACATAGATAGATAGATGATAGAGTTTTTTAAAACAGACAGAGCTACAGACTCATTCATCAAACCACATTTTAATAAAATTAATCCCTGATAGGGAAAAAATAATTAAGAATTAAAGATTTATGTAACATTGTAGAATTTGCTAAAAAATGTATATTATCACCAAAAATAAAGAGTAATTCTTATGTGAATTTAGGTGAACATTTCTCTTACATTAGCTATGTATTTATTATTTTTAATTACAAAAATATAGTCAAAGGAGACATAAAATTCATGTAAGATTTTAAATAAACTCAAACTAAATTTGTACCTCCTAGAAAGGAATAAAATGTACTGTAGACTGGAGCGATAGCACAGCGGGTAGGGCATTTGCCTTGCAAGCGTCCAACGTGGCCAACCCGTGTCCAATTCTTCTGCCCCTCTCAGAGAGCTCGGCAAGCTACAGAGAGTATCTCACCCAAACAGCAAAGCCTGGCAAGCTATCTGTGATGTATTCGATATGCTAAACACAGAAACAATTGTCACAATGGAGACGTTACTGGGCCCACTCGAGTAAATCGATGAACAACAGAAGGACAGTGACAGTGACAGTAACAATAATTCTATGACAAAACACAATGTGAAAATTATAAAGACCAATACCAATACAAACAAACAAACAAACACTGTCCTCCCATTGCTCATTGATTTGCCTGAGAGGGCCCAGTAACGTATCTGTTGTGAGACTTGTTACTGTGTTTGGCATATTGAATACATCACGGGTAGCTTGCCAGGCTTTGCTACACGGTTGAGATACTCTCAGTAGCTTGACGGGGTCTCCGAGAGGGGTGGAGGAATCGAACCCTACTCCGCCAGGCTGGCTGCGCGCAAGGCAAACACCCTACCTCTGTGCTATCGCTCCAGCCCAATACAATGTATTGATTTAGAAAACTCAATAATAATAATTTATAATTATATATAAAATTTTCCAAACATATATAATTATGATAAAAAAACATGTTTCCTTAGACATATTGCTATCTATGAAATCCATAGAGAGGAACAACTAAAAATATGTTCAAATACACGGCAAAATGTCTAAGGTCATTCCCGCATATGACAACTACTGATAAATTTTAGGGTGTTGAATGAAACATTTTGATCTTGTTACTTGTTTCTAACAAGACATCTACCACTTGTTTGTATATCAAAACTTAAAATAATTAAAATCCACATTTTCTCGTACAGAAAACTTTAAATATTAGGACTTTGTTAAAAGTTTTTAAATATCAAAGATTACAAGGGCCGGAGCTATAGCACAGCTGGTAGGGCGTTCGCCTTACAAGCGGCCAACATGGCCGACCCGAGTTCGATTCCTCCGCCCCTCTCGGAGAGCCCGGCAAGCAAGCTACCGAGAGTATTCGATATGCCAGACACAGTAACAACAGTCTCCAATGGAGACGTTACTGGGCCCGCTCGAGCAAATCGATGATCAACGGGAGGGCCTTTACTTTACTTTTACTTTACATGGGTTGATATATCTTATTAGATATGAGTTAAACATTTTTAAATGTGCTGGAGCGATAGCACAGCTGGTAGGGCGTTCGCCTTACATGCGGCCAACATGGCTGACCCGAGTTCGATTCCTCCGCCCCTCTCGGAGAGCCTGGCAAGCTACCGAGAGTATTGGATATGCCAGACACAATAACAACAAAGTCTCCAATGGAGACGTTACTGGGCCTGCTCGAGCAAATCGACGATCAACGGGAGGGCCATAGTAAAAAGTATCTCACAGTCACGGTACTCCCATTGTTCATCAATTTGCTCGAGCAGGCCCTATAACATTGTGAGACTTGTTACTGTGTTTGGCATATCGAATATGTCACGGGGAGCTTGCCAGGCTTTGCCGTAGGGGCGAGCTACCCTCTGTAGCTTGCCGGGCTCTCCAAGAGGGTCAGAGGAATCGAACTCGGGTCAGCCATGTTGGCTGCGTGTAAGGCAAACGCCCTACCCACTGTGCTATAGCTCCAGCCCGTATCTAAAGATTGATATTAGAAATGAATGAGTCCACTCATCATTCTTATAAAAATTACACTAAAATAAAATATAACACATGTAAGAGATTGCAAAAAGAATAGTATGTGAAAAATAATCTGTTTCTTCCCAAATCAGAGTTTTGTTTTGCAATTTTATTATATTTTATATGTTTCTATCTCAATGACAGTATGAAATTATTATGTCTTGTAACTTACTGACTTAAGAGACTAAAATAAGGTGAATGAATATCTTGATAAAGATGATAAATCCAGAGAGTAGAGCATTACAATTAAATCCTCTTGTGTAAAAATTTGAAGTCACATTCAGCCTTATGAATGTGTGTTGTCAGCTCACAATTCTCCTTCAAATAAACTTAAAATTAGAATATATTTTAAAGTATTTTTTCTCTTCAATCTATTTTGATGTCTTCATTCTAATAAGGATGTCTATTTCCCATCCTCCTCTTTAAATCTCTTCTTGACCAGATTTATTCTATTTAAACTACAATAAAAGTATTTTAGAAATATGAATAAATTTGGTGAAATTTAGACTGAGGAATTTAATTATTTGTATAAAAATATGACCATATATTTGATTTTTATTGTATTGCAAAGCAAGAAAAGATAATTTTGATTTTGACAGCTAGAGATTGTCCCATCAATTTATAAGAGTGACATTAGACTTTGGTTTTGTAGTAGAAACCTATTGCCTTATAATCCCTACATTACATTTTTATTCACTTTTAATCAATAAGTTCAAGTCACACAATATATTCTTCTCTTTCTGATACTCATGCCCAGAATTGGTTTAGAATGCCTCTGAAATCTTACATTTTTAATTATTTTACTCTTTTTATTCAATATACTAAAAAGTAAAGTAAAGGCCCTCCCGTTGATCATCGATTTGCTCGAGCGGGCCCAGTAACGTCTCCATTGGAGACTTTGTTGTTACTGTGTTTGGCATATCGAATCCGTCATGGGGAGCTTGCCAGGCTCTGCCGTGTGGTCGAGACACTCTCTGTAGCTTGCCAGGCTCTCCGAGAGGAAGAGGAATCGAACTCAGGTCGGCCATGTAGGCTGTGTGCAAGGCAAACTATGCTTGAAATATTTTCATGCACAAAAAACTGTGTTTTGTGGTTAGATGTAAAGTCACAAATGATAAAAGTTGAGAGATGAATGCCTTTTGTATCTAATGAGCAGCAATGACTCAGCCTCTGGATTAGAGTTAATTTGGAAGACCCACATTGAACAATAGTGGTTTCTCACTAGGAGACTCATTAGTATCTCTGTGACTTGCAAGGAATGATTTGTACAGTGGCATGCTTAATTCTAACCCAAAGTTTTTTTTTTTCTTTTTTCTCTTTTTATTAGTGAAAAACCATGAGGTACAGTTATAGGCTTACAAATTTTGTGCTTGGGTTTCAGTTATATAATGATCAAGTGCCCATCCCTCCACCAGTGCCTGTCATCCACCCCCATGGGTCCCAGCATCCCCCCCACCCTTATCCCCCCCCCCCGTCCCATCCTGCCTCTGTGGCAGGGTATTTCCCCTTGTTCTCTCTCTCTTCTTTTGGGTACTGTGTTTTGCAAGAGAGGCTTTGAGTGGCGATCATCTTTGGTCTATCGACTACTTTTAGCATCCTTCTCCCACCCTGGGAGGGCCCTCACAACACCCTTCATTTGGTACTCTCTTCTCTATCTGAGCTTCCTTTTCACCTAGAGCCTGTGGCTGGCCTTCCATTCATGGAGCAAAATTCCTGGTACTAATCTCAGCCATTCCTGGGTGTTACTCTCCCTTTTTGTTGCTTTATGTTCCCCAGATGAATGCAATCTTTCTGTGTCTATCCCGCTCTTTCTGACTCATTTTGCTTAACATGATACTTTCCATGTAGTACCACTTGTTCGAATGGCAAAAAGGCACATGAGAAAATGCTCTACATCACTAATCATCACAGAGATGCAGATCAAAACCACAATGAGATATCATTTCACACCACAGAGACTGGCCCACATCCACAAGAACAAAAGCAACCGGTGCTGGCGCAGATGTGGCGAGAAAGGGACCCTCCTTCACTGCTGGTGGGAATGCCGGCTGGTCCAACCCTTTTGGAAAACAGTACAGACGACTCTCAAAAAATTAGAATTTGATCTGCCATTTGACCCAGCTATAGCACTCCTGGGAATATATCCCAGAGAGGCAAAAAGGTATAGTCGAAGTGACATCTGCAATTGTTTGTTCATTGCAGCACTCTTTACAATAGCCAGAATCTGGAAAAAACCTGAGTGCCCAAGAACAGATGACTGGTTAAAGAAACTTTGGTACATTTACACAATGGAGTACTATGTAGCTGTTAGAAAAGATGAAGTTATGAAATTAACCCAAAGTTTTGTTGTTCAATGATAGCTTTCTAACCACTATCAAGGCACTTGTGTGTTGTTTTTTTCCCATTTTATTGAGAAACAGAGTGCAAAAGTGATGTCCATAAGTTCATTACAATCCTATTTCTTCTGATTAAATAAATAGAAATATATTAACAAATTTTGTGTTTTTTCCTAAAATTTGCCAGTCAGTTTTTGATTGGCTTTATAAATCAGATATGGTCGTTTTCAAATATGAGGATGAGATTTGTTCATGACAGAGACATAGACGAGGCTAGATCTCATAATTATAGGACAGGTTCCAGGATTGATAGCCTCTCATCTTTTCTTAATTCTGCCTATTTTCTTGTTTTATTCTATGTAAATCACATATACCAATATGTCTCCAAATTTTCCTCTTTCAGACTTATACTGAGTTGATTAATTTATTACTTAAATTTGATGTGATTACAAATTTTTTTGTGATTACACAAAAAATTGAAAGTAGAAAGCAAAAAATCACTTTAGATATTATTAGGTAGTATAGTAATTACTGAGTACCAATTTTGAATTTGAAATTATTTCTGAGTCATGCCGGTAGTACTCATGGGTTACTCCTCAATCCTATACTCAGGGATCACTCCTGGAGAGGGACCTATTTTGGTACCAGGATAGGGCCTCGGTTTGAAGCACCCAAGATAAGCGCCCTATTCCCTACTAACTGAGAAACAATATTGATATGCAAAATCATTGCAGTATGTAAAATCATACTTGATTACAGAATGCACTGTAGCACTGTCATCCCATTGTTCATCAATTTGCTCCAATTGGCACCAGTAATGTCTCCATTGGGTGACTTGTTACTGGTTTTTTTAATTCTTTTTTTTTTTTTGGCATATCAAATGCCCCACAGGGAGCTTGCCAGGCTCTGCCATGTGGGCAGGATACTCTCAGTAGTTTGCCGGGCTCAAACCAGGTCGGCCGCATGCAAAGCAAATGCCATACCCGCTGTGCTATCGCTCCAACCCAATTACAGAATATAAAAAAAAATGCATGCATCATAATGATTATGATAAAAGCAAGGCAAAGGAAATAGATTACATTTCTTAAAAAAAAAGCTGCATAGAGGCCTTGGGCTAATCAAAATGATATGTGGTGAAGAAAAGTCTCAATTTATGCCTCTTGGCTGGAGCGATAGCACAGCGGGTAGGGCGTCTGCCTTGCACGCAGACAACATGGCCGACCCGAGTTCGATTCCTCCGCCCCTCTCGGAGAGCCCGGCAAGCTACCGAGAGTATTCGATATGCCAGACACAGTAACAACAAAGTCTCCAATGGAGACGTTACTGGGCCCACTCGAGCAAATCGATGATCAACGGGAGGGCCTTTACTTTACTTTACTTTATGCCTCTTGTCAAAGAATTCAGATTTAGAATTTAAATTAGAGCAGTATCTATTAATACTAGTATACAAGAATGGGATAAGCTTGGAAAACAACTTTCCATTTACTGTGATCTAGAAATATGAGCAGGACATGCATAATAAAGAGTGCATTTACTTTAAAATGTAATGAAGTCTAAGAGAAGACCTGAAATAATCCATCTCAGAGTAATGAAAACAAACACTGGTGCTTAGATGAGGATTTTACTCCGTTGCTTTTCTCAGCCTCTAGCCTAAGTGTTAGTGGTGCTGTGGCATGAGACAGTCATGTGATGCTTCCAGTGAGTCACTAGTTAGGGAAGGAAGGACAATAACGAGAGTTTATAAGTTCAGTGTTTGTGAAGCATGTCGTGGGGAGGCCAGATGAGCCTTAAACTGGTGCCAGTAAAAACAAGTCAGTCAGCACAGATTGCATATTGCCTGTTTCCATTTCTGGGTTCAGAAAAGAATTATCTACAAAGTCATGGAGCTCATTTCGCAGTGCTTTCTGAATGGTGGTAAGACCAGACAGCATCTGAAAAGGCAGAAAGAGAAAGGGAAAGTTTCTCTTTGGAATAACAGAAATGATTTCTCTGATAATGGCACAACTCTGAATTTGATAAAATTCACCAAAACTTTTCAAGTCACTAAACATTGAAGCAGAAAAGATAGTTTAAGTGGCTAAGCACATACTTTACAAGAAAGAGGCATGAGTTTGATTCTCAGAACCACACAATTTTCAGAGCACTGCCAAGATTAATGCTCCAAGTCAGCATTGGTAGATTTTCCTGAAGTTTCCCTGGTGTGTCCTGTAAAATTAATACTGTCACTATCACTGTCCTCCCATTGTTCATCGATTTGCTCGAGCGGGCCCAGTTACATCTCCAGTTTGAGACTTGTTACTGTGTTTGGCATATTGAATACATCACGGGGAGCTTGCCAGGCTCTCTGAGAGAGGCAGAGGAATCAAACCCGGCTTCCCTGGGCTGGCTGCATGCAAAGCAATCGCCCTATCACTGTGCTATCACTCCAGCCCAAAATTAATACAAGCCAGTGAATTAGGCTCAATATTAGCTACACCCTAGGAAGGTCATGGTGAAATTACTGTATGTAAGAACTCTCAAAGAAAAGTTGCTGGAGATGCATTTACGTGGACCTAGCAAGATGTGGGCATTTTCCGGTGAGATTCTGTATGAGAATTCTTATCCATATTCCTCTATAATATAGATACTTTAGTCTACCCCTCTGAATTTATTCTATTTAGTCTGAACTACACACACACACACACACACACACACATATATATATATATATATATATATACATAAACACAACATATTTGCACGTCTGTGTGTGTGTTTATTCTGAGAAGAAAAGTTAAGACTTAGGTATTAGTAAAATAATTTTATTTCTAGGAAAAGAGCTTCACATCATCAAGGGACACTATCATTTTGATATCATTGTTTTCTATTTCCAGCAAACAGAAGTTTATTTCAAGATAACTTGACACTATTCATTCAATTCATGGAAACATTTAAATTTTTATTTTGTGAGAAGTAAAACATTTAATTCCATTGTAAAAAAAAAGTATACAAATGGATGTCAGGAGAAAGCATAGTGGACAAGGCAATTGTCTTGCATACGGTGTACTCCTGTCAGTCCCTGCTTGATCCCTTCAACTGACATGGGTCCCTTGAACTGACATGGGTGAGTCAAGCCCTGAACACCAACAGGAATAACTCAGCCTCATGAAAAAGAGTTAAAAAATCTCTAGGTCTGAGAGTTAGTATAGTGAGTAGGGTGTTTGCCTGCCATAGTCAATGCAGGTTCAATCACTAGCACTCTTAAGATACCCTGAGCATGTCAGAAGTGACCATTGATCAAAGAGACAAAAATAAGCCCTGAGCTCCTTTGGATGTGCCCCCGACAAAAGTATAAAAATAGAGTTAAAGGTTCACTCTAAGAGCTTTTTCTTTCAATTCTGTGGCAATTACATTTTTTAGAATCAGAGAAATGTAGTGAATAGAATTGCCTTTTATTTAGAAACTGATGAACGAATTATGCTTAGAAAAAATTTTCTGTTGCATGAGTAATTTATATTTGAAGCAAAACAAGTTGAAATATCCTACAAATGAAGCTGAATGTGAAATTATTTATGCATTATATATGTGATACGTTGTATATGTTATTGGTAACTATTTATGGTCATATGGTAGGCATATATTTATAAGAGTCAGGCTTTATATTTTTATTGTACAGCTGAAATGGAATAAAAACTAAGTATTTATGTGGTTTTAAAAATAATTAGGGGTACATACCTTGTATGTACAGATTACTGTTAGATCTTCATGACCCCTGACCCCAAGCACTAAAATGTCCTGCACTTTACGGTGAGAATGAATAGAACTGAGGGGCCTTAGGCCTATTGGGGCCTATAAAATAATAACAATAGTAACAATAATAATAATGATAATAAATATCACTGTCATTGTCCTCCCGTTGTTCATCGATTTGCTTGAGCGGGCCCAGTAACGTCTCCATTGTGAGACTTGTTATCATGTTTGGCATATTGAATACTTCCCAGATAGCTTGCCAAGCTTTGCCATGTGGGCGAGATAGTCTTGGTAGCTTGCCAGGCTCTCCGAGAGGGGCAGAGGAATCGAACTTGGGTCAGCCATATTGGCCGCTTGCAGGGCAAACGTCCTACCCACTGTGCTATTGCTCCAGCCCGATAATAAATATATTTGTACAAAATGGTATTTTATTATAGTAGGAATATATTTGTACAAAATGGCATTTTATTATAGTAGGATACACTTTCAATTCTTAAATGTTTAATTATTTGAGGAAGTCACATTTAGAAAGTTGGAAAGAGATAAATAAAACTTACATGTTTAAATAAAAGGATCAGAGGGCTGTGGATCAGATTTTAGGAGGGTTTTTGGGTAAAAAAAAAGAAATGAATGTCTGGAAGTGAAGTAAATATTTAGATAAGACAAAACTACAAAACTGTTTCCTGACAGAGTTAAAAAAGCGAGATATAACAGGATTCCTAATAAATGAGTGCTGGTAAATTTGTACATGCACATGTACAGACACATACACATGCATATGTGTATATACATATATACACATATATGCAGAATGAATATGTGTGCATATTGATGGTAATAGGTAATTTCATATGTAAGCACACACATATACATACATAAAAAGGGAGAGAAAACTAGTAATCAAAGAACAATGGTGACTTGAAAGATTCTATATACCTTGGGTTACTGTGTTTGGCATACTGAATACATCACGGGTAGCTTGCCAGGCTTTGCCATGCGGGCGAAATACTATTGATAGCTTGCTGGGCTCTCCGAGAGGGGTTGAGGAATCGAATTCCGCTTGGCCAGGCTGGCTGCGAGAAAGGCAAATGCCCTACTGCTGTGCTATCGCTCCTTGGGTACTTTTTTTATTCTCATTTCACGGTACTAACCTAACCTTCAATAATCCAGTGTGTATACCCAAAAGAGAACTGTTTTATAAACGTTAAACATTTTTGAGAAGAACTATTGTTCTAATATGATAATGACATGCCCCATTGGTAGTTTTGGGGGGTTACTTGTGATTCATATGAAAGATAGCCAAGTCAAATACTAGAAAAATCTATGAAATTACATCCCCCAAATATAAGCCTTGGTTTAAAAGGTGAGAAAAATACCACCAATATAAATGAACATAGATGAAACAGTGCATTATGTTAGAGGAAAAAATCACCTTTTTATGTTTAAAAATTATAATCATAATTTTATTAATTATATAGAGTATTATTGCACTCATAAATAGTTTCATAAAAGGTAAATACATAGGGCTAAAAAGAGTTGTCTCTGCACTTTTTTTTTAATGGTGGGATATGTCAATGGGTAGAAAAAGCCACGATAGAAAAACAAATAATAAAAACCTGAGTTTCAACAATGAATGTCCATAAAGTAGGCAAAGCTTTATCACACTAATGTAGTCATCCCAATACTTCCTAATAACCAATAATTTCACAGTTTTGAAACCCAATATTAGTCCTTAGGAGAAATCTTCTGATCCCTCTTTGACAAAAGTACCCTTTTGGATTTTAACAATAAAATTAAGATGTGTTGATATCATTAATCAAGTGTGTTTTGGCATTATGTAGATAATGTTTTTCCTAGAAATCCCATCAGGACACATAAAGCAAGTAGATTTGAGTCTGTATCGACAACAGTTTTGATAAATTATGATAAGACAGTGTGGCTGCAATTCTGGGTTTGTCATATTGTAATGTTGACATTCAAAAACTATCTTGATGATTAAACATAGATCCTTAGGAAGTCGATTTATTCTATAAAATTAGTACCCTAAGAAAGACATGCCACCAGAAGGATGCTCTAATAGCTGCTTTAGTTGTTCAGCTTGAACATAGTCTAGTCCCAGCAGACCCACATCCGCTGGCCCCAGGGACTCTCAGCTGGCCACTCCCATACCTCAAGAGCCTCTGCTTCCCTTTCGGAGGATCAAATAATAGATTTTTGAAACAGGGGTGTTCATAGTTAATGAGGAGTGGTTTGGAATATTTAAAGTGTTGCTTGTAAGAAATCAGGTCTAGCATTTTTGGAAATGTTCCTAGACACAATGAATAATCTGTCATTATTTGGAAATGATGCTAAATCTACTAAGCAACTTGACAGAACTGGCCCCATTATCATTCAAGCTGGTGCATCTATTTGGCAAGTAAAGAAATATACATATATATGCATAACACATATATAAGTATTTTTAAGATTATGTTAGTTGTCACTCATATTATGTGTATATGCCATTTGAATGTTCTAGAACATGCATATCATAGACTATACAATAGTATATAATTTATATGATAACGAAAACAGCAACTAACATAATTATGCAAATGTATAAATACAGACAAAGAGGAGGATATATGACAGATGAGTTTCTATAAAATGTAAATTAATCTGCCATAATGGGGTAAACAATAGGGAGAGGATATGAAGAGGAACAAGGAAGAAAATAAGAACATCTTCAGATGATGGACATGTTCATTGTCCTCTCTCTCTATATATATATATGTGTGTTGTGTGTGTGTGTGTGTGTGCAAATATATCAAATGATAGTTAAAATATGTCATTAGTGTACATTATTAAATTGCAATAAAATATATATTAAGGTAATTTTGAGACTGGGGAATAGATGAGTGATATAAAAACCCAAGCTTGGGTGACATTCTTGAAGCCATTATCCAAGCAACAAATTTGGTGCAAAAATAAATGAAAAAATAAATAAAAGATTTATTCAACCACTGGTCACCTGAGATGTTGGTGTACATCTCCTAAAAGGCCATTAACTCTTAGACTGGAGTTAGTGATTTGCAGAAGACTGACTAGGAAATGACATTATCAGAAAATTGTGGGGAGTGGGCCAGCAGGAGTTTGGAGTTGAGGGTATGAAAGCCTTGTCCATGGTGAGCTGCAGCAGAATGTTGGGAGAAGAGTCCCTTTTGGTCTGCTTTGAAGGAGACCTCAGCAGCAGAATTCTCTGAAATTAGAGCATCCTTCCCCCTTCTTCCTTTCGCCCATAACTAGACCTCCTTCAGTTTCAAACACATTATATTCAAGAACACCTGTGGAGATTGGCAAGCAGGACAAGAGTTAAAGGGGAATGAGTGGTGGAGTCCGATCCATAGTGCAGCAGGCAGGGCATTTGATTTACACGTGGTGAATTCACGTTCAATCCCTGTCATCCTGTATGTTCCCCTGAGCACTTAAAGGAATAATTTCTGAGCACAGAGCCAGCAGTAACTCCCGGACATTGCTGGATGTGGTCCTCAAACAAAGATAAAGGTGTGTGTGAGTATTGGGGGTTTGGGGATAGTGAAGGATTATAAATCCATAGTAAGAAAGAGGGCAGAGTGTTTAATGCATGCTCACTTAGGTGGTCAGAGGTGCAAACTTTTTTTCTATAGCTTATTTTTTAAAAAAATTAAATTTTTACAAGATTATTGTAAAACTTTAGTTTAAACCATGATTTAAAAATTATCTATAGTTGAATTTTTAAATTTTAGACAATATACACTATTGCGCGACTAATCCCATCACCATTGTCTTAAGAATTTTACATCTCTAACATTGGTTAAGGCAAGCCTCAACCAATGTTAGAGATGTAAAATTCTTAAGTGTGGGGATAAAATTTTGGGCCCTTTAATGTCTCCCTGCACACCACCAAGGTGGTCCAGAGGCCTACAGCACCACCAGAAAATAACCCAACCCTATGAGACATAGGGTCATATTTACGTTATATTTATGTAATGTTTCGAAGCATATATAATCATATGATTTTTTCTGACATATAAAATTGTTCTTTTAAGTTTTAAATTAGAATTCTGATTAATTCAAGAGCCTACAATAATTACAATAAACTTAGTCTAATTCTTAAAAAGTACATTGTTTCATATGGACTTATTTTTATAATGAGATCACTAAGTCATATCAATTATTCCATAAGTTAATTTTTATTAGAAATATTAAACTTCAATAAATACGATTTAGAAATATGATATTCATGAATCAAATTTTAAAGAAACTATAAATCACTTTTGAAAGCTCCTCTTTATTCTTGAACCAAAGTCTTTTTTATGTTGTAACTATAGTAACAAAAGCTATTATTTAAATTTGCTGTTCCACATTCGTAAAGCAAGCAAGTGAATCACAGTTAATTAACTTTTTAAAACACACTTAACTATTTATCTGAACTAGAAATTCCTTTCTAGAGTATTCACATAGTGACAAAGTGATTGCTTTTTTTATGATCAATTTGCCCTTTAAAGTTCCTGATAAGGAAAAAGAGAGAAACATAAAAAAAGGGAAAGGTAGGAGATGCTTTGCCTTAGAACAAAATATATGATGGACAGAAAATTCAAACTAAATATTACGGATTAACTGTGATATATATATATAGTCATATGTATAGTCTTATATATGTATATGTAGTCTTCAGGTTTATACCATTATAATTTGACTTTTGTATCTTTCACATTATAATATCACCAAAAATCCTACTGACAAAAACTGACGATCATTACCAGACCACCATTACCCAGTTTCCCTATATTATTACTCTTATTATTTTCAGTAAGACTATTTAACTTCCTCCAAAAAACTATTGGCCTGTACTACCTGTAATACATTCCCCCAATTCCTTTTCTCCTTTAGTCACTTAAATTCTGTTTTCAGAATCTCAATATGTTTATTGTTTGTTTGGGCTTGTCATTGATTTATATTTTTTATCTTCCCCATCAGTAAATCTATTGTCTTTGTTATGTGACTGAGCATAGTCCCCTTGAGTCTTTCCATATTGCAAGTCAAATTCAAGAAGATACATCCTTATATTAATAGCAGAATTGCTTGTTTTAGGAAATAGTTAAGAAAGAAAAGTATGTTTTCATGACAGTTGAGTGAATAAAAAATTATTTTTCATATACACAATGGAAAATTATGCAGTTACTAAAAGGATTGATCTTATTAATATGATAGCAAAGAAGGAGAAAAGGTTTAATCCACAGAAGCATTAGCCTCGTTTTTTTTTGTCTTTTGCATTATTTTAACAGTGTTTCTGTAAGAAATTACAATAAATAGGAAAACTTAAAAAATCTGTAAAGTAGATTATAGAGATACAAAATAAGCAGCTGATGACTTCAGATGACTGATGTTTTACTAGTCTCAGATTAATTATTTCGTCACCAAGGGACTTTCCACTATGAATTACTTAGTATTATTTATTTTAATATATATGTTTCATAAATATTATGATGAAATTCCAAAAATGTCATCATTATTAGAAATTTAGGTATTATAATTTTTAAAATACCAATTATCCCTTAAATTTGAGTATCTACTAATGCTTCATACAACTCCTTTTCTTACTTATAGACAATTACTGCTTAATATAAATAAGCTTATACTAATGAGAATTTCAAGATTCTTAATATGTTCTTAGATTCATTCCATAGCAAAGAACTTTACATTTGTTAACTTTACCTTATTATTCATTTTTTATAATTATTTATATTTTGCTTTCTATCAATATAATCAGAATACATATTTAAAAGCTTTTACCATATTCAGAAATTATAACATTTGAAGCTAAGATAGATTTTAGAATATTATTTAAACTAATAAAATAATGTGATATTAAGAAAATCTAAAAGTAGATTGAATCTAGGGTATATAATTAAAAATAAAATAAAAACTGAAAAATTAAAAATATTCATTTTTTGTATTGTCAGAAAACATCAGAATTTTGAATTCACTATTCCTTGAATGTAAATACTAGGGTTTAGAAAATTTCAGATTCATATGTTGTAATACATAGATTTAACGGCATCTTCAGGGAGATGTCAAATAAAATAGTTCATAAAACAAAGCAAAGGAAAACATCAATTACTTCTGACAAACTTTGTCTAAAAATGTTGCAGCAGGAGAGTTTAGAATCAGGCTTGGTGCAAAACTAAATTATTTTTAGAAGCAATCCATAATCTACTGGAAAGAAATACACTGTGTAAAGGAGTGGTAAGTGGCCTTTAGTGTGTAACTTTAATGTCTTCAATTATAATTTATGTCACTTCAGCAAGGCTATTACTCCATAATAAAAAAATAGTTCCTTTTTGTTTTACAGGAAGATTGAAATTGAAATTAATATCTTAAAGTAGAAGCATGATAAACTACCTGTCATGGAGGTCTGCTTGTACTTTTATAAAGTTCAATATCTAACTCTTCTTCAGTACTATGACTCATTTTAATTTAAATCATTTGTGGCATTATAGAAAGGAAAGAGATAGTATGCTCTTAGTGGTATATGAAATTCCTTCTAGATCCACATCATATCGGTGTAACTTTAAAACCTCAGACAATTTTATGTGCACATTCACATCATTTATTGCCCAAATGAAAGAAGGCTAAATGAAAAATAATGAATAAAATAAGCAAAAAAAGTTTGGTGGATAGAAGAGTTTTTCACAAAACTTGGATATGTATGACTAATTGTTATAAGCACATTCTTCTTTCCTTAATGTAAAATTTAATTTGATGCTTTATGACAATTTTTTTCTGAAAATACTGTTATTGCTTCTTCACAGATTTACACATGATATTCTGTTTATTACTCTAGTGAACAAGCTATACCAAATTCTGAAACATTTACCTGACAATACTGTATCTCATTTCCATCAAATAAACATAAAAATAACTCTGATGTTTCAGCTGTTTATGGAAGTATAATTTCTTATAAATGTTTTTTATTAACTTCTAGATACTCAATGATAATAAGAAGCTTTATTAATGAGACAAAAATGAGGGGGATAACTATAATTTCCATTTTGTTTTTATCCAATGCAATGTACTGAAAACTCCAGCTAAAACTTATGAAAATTCTGGGAAGATAAAATGAAAAATGTGTAAAAGTATGGTAGAAACTGTATCACTTGTATCAGTTGTCATTCATTGTTCTTTGATTTGCTCGAGCGGGTGCCAGTAACATCTCCATTCATCCCTGTCACTTGATAGTGTAGCCCAATGGTGTCTGCTTACTCCAGGAACACGAAGAGCCTTAAACCGTTTGTTCAGGGCTTTGACAAAGAAGTCTGACCATCTCGTAGTTGGGTAGATATGCGTCCTTTTGACATCCCGTGGAATCCAGTCAGTAACAGTTCTAGTTCAGCGGTTGTCTCCAAATCACATTACCTGTCCAGCCCATCTGATTTTCAATTCCTTGGCAAACGAGACAGCATCCCTGATTCTCAATTGTTGATGGAGGTCAGAACTCTGGATTTCTTCTCATACTTGGGTGAAGCATGATAATCCAAGCTTAGCTCTTTTGACTCCTCTTTGGGTGATCTGAATAACTTTCTCATCCTGTTTTCATAGGACCCAGGTCTCTGATGTGTATGTCAGTGCAGGAAGAATGGTGGAGTCGAAAAGATGTGCCTGGAGCCAAAGGTTCTTCATCCTCTTAACAACTTTGACTCTCTTGAAGGTGGTCCATGCCACTCTCTTCCTCCTGCTCAGTTCTGACGCCAAGTCATTCCTCATGTTGAGTTCTCAACCTTGAGAACCTACCATGACCATAAGGTAGAAACTGTACAAAGTTAATATATTTTATGCACATCAGCCTTGAACTTGTTCATTATTATTTCAGAGGGAAATGTGCTTGCTTTATATGCAACCAACTCAGCCCTCCAGGAGCCATCTCTGAGTAAAGAGCCATAAGCAAGTTCTGAGCACAGCCACTTATGGCCTAATACCAAAAGTAAAATTATTATCCTTCAAGGTAAGGGGTTGCAAAACTTATATCCTCTTTGTTTGCCCTCTTCTATATTTATTTTACTCATTCTCATGACAAACTATTTCTCAATTTTTTTAATCAGAATCAAAGGTCTCTGAGAAGCATCCATTTCTCTGTTTCATGGGATAACTCCAATTACTCCGTGAGACCTATTATGGTCTTCTAGTGGTGGATGGAGTCCAGCCTTTGACTTACCTTTCAGTGCTCTGTTATTTCTCATATTTTGCACAAAGCCAAGCTAATATTGCAACATTCCCAAGATAGGTTTTTACTGAATTTGATTTAAGAAGGCATGATATAGATATTATCAGGAAGTTGCAACTAAATGTGTTTTATGTGAGGTGATTTTGTCACACAATAAGATGCTTGAGCATCTCTCACACAGCTTCCTTCTGCTTGTGTAATGACTGTAATATCACCAGGTGACTATTGAGGTGGGTCATGCCTTACTTCAGAGTTCAGAAACACAAAAGAATGAAAGCATTTACCTACAATTAATCCTAAAGATTTCTTATGTTTACTCATAAGGGTAATCAGCGAAGTGGAAGTGGTGTAGTTGCCGACTGTCTATCTTCACTCCCATTTCTTACCATTCCATTCTTGAGGGTGGCACTGAAGTTTCGGTGAAATTGTATCACCCTGACGAACCCCTCTCGTTATGTCAATGATCACTTCATTGTAGAATGGTGAGATCTTAGTGGTGAATCCATAATACAGCTGTGGAGAATTCTGATGTACTGAGTTTGAAGGATCTGTATAGCTAGGGTTTTGACAACCATTTCATTCTCAACAGAATCAAATACCTTCTTTAAATCTATGAACATTAGACAGAGTGGCATCTTGAACTCTCACGAAACCTAGATGAACTTGGTCACTGTGTGCATATAGTCAATCATGCTGAATCCTTTTTGGAATCTGGCTTGCTCCCATGGTTGTCTTTAATCTAGTTTTCTGCCTCTTCTATTCAGGATGACTCGAGTGAACAACTTGTAGATGATGGACAACAGGCAGATTGGACAATAGTTGCCATTCTTGTGGATGTCTTCCTTGTTGTACAACAGAATGGTCCTGCTGGTTTTCCACTAGGACGGAAAATTGCATTTAGACAGGTAGTATGTGAAGAGCCGAGCTAGTGTATTGACAAACACTGATGGCAAATTCTTCAGGTGTTTGGAAATGGTGTGCCAGATTTCCAAAGGGAGAACATTGGGAACAACATATTCATCCTGCGGAATTTGGTATGTGGGCAGTTGGACGTGGCTATCAAAGAGGTCTGAGTACAAGTCGTGGATGATCTTCTCCATTGCCCTCTGGAAGATGCGATAGATCCATCAGGATGTCCGAGGGCAGTCATCTTGGCCTTTGAGTCGGCGAAGGACAGGCGATCGTTGTGAATACTTTTCCAGGTTTCTGCTGCATCAGCCAACACTGCTGCTCTTCTTTTTTTGAGGTCTTCCTTTATCGCTTCTCTGGAAAGATTCATAAGCTCAGACGTTAGCTTGTGGTTGCCTGAGGCTCACGCAAAACCACATTGGCTAATGAGTTCAAGAGTTTCCGAAGACAGGCATCTTTTTGTGGCTTTCCTAATCTCAGCATTCCTGGCGCAGTCATGGAGGTGCTGAATCAGTTGATTATATTCCTCGTCGATGTCGTCAATGAAGGCAACTTTCTACATTGCCACAATAGTGCCAAAGAGCCCTGAGTTGGTAGTAATTCTGGGATTTCTCTTCTTAAACTTTGCAATTGTTTCTTCCCACTCTGTGAAGGAGAATTTTGCACAAAGGAGACTGTGGTCTGATCCCATTTGGAATTTTGGGACAATAGTGTCATCGGTCAGGCAAAACCCATGAATAAATATGATGTGGTCAATTTTGTTGTGTAGCTGTCTACCAGAAGACTCCATGTCCAACCTTTAAATTCGGCCTTCTGGAACTGTGAGTTACCATTATGGTCTTTGTCGACATGATGAACTCAGACAGTCTCTCACCCTGTTCATTCCATTCTAGGCCATGGGTCCTGATGAGATATTTGTGACATTCTAGGTCCTATCTTGGCATTGAAATCACTGACAATGATCTTGTAGAAGGTGTGGTCTTCTTTATAGAACTTCTCCATCTCCATGTAGAACTTCTCAATTTCTTCTCCATTCTAGTTGGATGTTCATTCGTAGAAGATGGAGATAGAAACTGCCAGCAATGAACCACATCTATGGAAGTGTAATTGTCCAATTTGGGTTGACAGGCATTCAAATAAATCAATGCTCATGGCCAAGTTGGTGTTAACAAGGACACCGACACCACACAACACCAAACATTAGCCCAGCAGCACAAATGCTGGCCGACTTTTGTTTCGTGAGAGTTCAAGATGCCACTCTGTCTAATGTTCATAGATTTAAAGAAGGTATTTGATTCTGTTGAATTTGGAAAGGTCGAACTGGAGCTGAATCTCACCAAGACAGTGTTCATGAAAAATGAACTAGTCCCTGATGTTCTATTCTTCTCAATGAAACAAACATCTCTGAATGCAACAGCTATGTGTACCTGGGTCAAGAACTCAACATGAGAAATGTCTTGGCACCAGAACTGCGCAGGAGGAAGAGAGTGGCATCGAGTGCCTTCAAGAGAGTTGAAGAATTTGTAAAGAGGATGAAGAACTTTCAGCTCCAGGTACATCTTTTCAATTCCATTGTTCTTCCTGCACTAACATATGCCTCATAGACCTGGGCCATATGAAAATAGGATGAGAATGTTATTCTGGCATCCCAAAGAGCTGTAGAAAGAGGTTGGAATATCAGATTTCACTCAATGGAGAGAAGGAATACAGAGTTCTGACCTCCGTTGATGATCAAGAATCAGGGATACACCAAAATTTCTTTAAGCAGTCATCTGTTCTCGGGCACTCAGTTTTTTTTCCAAATTTTGGCTGTTATGAACAGTACAGGAATGAATATAAGTGCAGATGTCATTTCGATTATACTGTTTTGCCTCTTTGGAGATATTCCCAGGAGTGGTATTACTGGGTCAAATGGGAGCTCAATTTCTAGTTTTTTGAGAATCATCCACACTGTTTTCCAAAAGGGCTGAACCAGTTGGCATTCCCACCAGCAGTGAAGGAGGGTCCCTTTCTCGCCACATCTTCACCAACACCGGTTGCTTTTGTTCTTTTGAATGTGGGTCAGTATCTGTGGTGTGAGATGATACCTTATTGTTGTTTTGATCTGCATCTCCCTGATGATTAGTGATGTAGAACATTTTCTCATGTGCCTTTTAGCCAGATTTCTTCTTCGAGAAACTTTAGTACATCTACAGTATGGAATACTATGCAGCTGTTAGAAAAGATGAAGTCCTGAAATTCACATACAAGTGGTTCCACGTGTAAAGTATCATGCTAAATGAAATGAGCCCGAAAGAGAGGGACAGACATACAAAACTGCACTCATCTGGGGAATATAAAGTAACAGAATGGGAGTCGAACACCCAAGAATAATTGAGATAAATACTAGGAGGTCTACTTCAGGGCTTGAAAGCTGGCAGCACATGCTGAGGGAAAAGGCAGCTCAGATAGAGAAGGGAACACCAAGTAAAGGATGTTTGGAGGAGTCACTCAGGATGTGAGATGCCGCTGAAAGTAGACTATAGACTAAACATGATGGCCACTCAATACCTCTATTGCAAACCACAACACTCTAAAGGAAAGAGAGTGCAAAATGGAATGCCCTGCCACAGAGGTGGGCTGGGGTGGGGAGGGTGGGGGTGTATGAGGGCTACTGGAGTCATTGGTGGTGGAGAATGGGTACTGGTGGAGGGATGGGTACTCGATCATTATATGACTGAAACCATAGCATGGAATTTTGTAAGTCTACAACTGTACCTCATAGTGCTTCACTAATAAAAAGAAAAAAGAAATTAAGAATAAATAAATAAAAGAGAAAAATGAATCAGGGGCACTTCTTGTTTACCAAGGTGTCAGAAATCAGATGGGCTGGACACATAATGTGATTTAAAGATGACTGCTGGACTAGAGCTATTAACAGCTGGATTCCACGGGATGTCAAAAACACGCATGGCTTCCCACCTAGTAGATAGTCAGACTTCTTCGTCAAAACCCTGAACAAATAGTTTGAGGCTCTTCGTGTTTCTGGAGTGAGCAGATGCCATTGGGCTACACTAGCACACGCAGGGTCAAATGGAGACATTACTGACGTCTGGCTGAGCAACTCAAGGATCAACGGGATGACAAGTGATACAAGTGATATTCATAATGGTGGGGAAGCACAGCAGGTAATGCTCGGGAGTTAATCCTGCCAGTACCCTCAGGAATCACTCCTGGTGGTGTTCTGGGGACCATACAGAATGTCAGTGATCAAACCTTAGGTTGGCCCCATGCAAGGCAATCGCCCTACCCACTGTAACATCTCTCCAGCCCTCCAGTGTTTCTTAAGAGTGATCATTTAACATGCTCAGCAGATTTAGCTCAGAAGTCAGATTTTGGCAGAAATGGAAACTTGCAAAATATCATTCATTCAAGACTGTTCAACTCCCCGTGGTGTACCCAATATACCAAATACCAGTAACAATGATGGATCTCATTCTCCTAACTCTGAAAGAGCCTTGAATATGGCACTTTTTAAAATCTCAGGGCTAGGGTGAAGAAGACGTTACTGGTGCCTGCTCGAGGTAATTGACGAACAACAGGATGATTGTGATTGTGAATATTATCAAAAAAATTGGGATAGAAGGAATTAATCTCAGTATAGGTAAGGTCACATGCAACAAACTGCAGCTACCATAATGGCAAAAAAGCCTTCTCTTCCAAGGTCCGACATAAGACCAGCATACCACTATTATTCAACATAATCTTGAAACTCCCAGTCTCAGGAATGAAAGAAATGAAAGGAATTGAACTGAAAATTACCATCTACTTATAGATAACATATTAAAATACATAGAAAAGTTCAAAGAAATCAACAAATAACTTGCTTATAAAAATTTGAGTTACTGGGAATGGAGAGATAGTACAGTGTGCAGTGTGCTTACCTTGCAATTGGCTGACACTGGTTCAATCCCAATACCTCCTGTGGTACCCCATTGCCACTCAAAAGCACTCTCTGAGCACAGAACCCTTTGTACCACCATATAGCACTGTAGCACTGTGGTTCTGATGTTCATAGATTTGCTCGAGTGGGCACGAGTAACGTCTCCATTGTGAGACTTGTTGTTACTGTTTTTGGCATATCAAATACACCACAGGGAGCTTTTCAGGCTCTTCCCTGCAGGGGGAATACTCTTAGTAGCTTGCCGGGTTCTCCGAGAGGGATGAAGGAATCGAACCCAGGTCGGCCACATGCAGGGCAAATTACCTGCTGTGCTATTGCTCCAGCCTGTACCATCATATATGCCCCCAAAATAACAAATACAAAACTTGTACAGCTTTAGTTTTTACTCACATGTACAAGCCTTAAATAATCCTTACAAATAAGCAGAATATTTGGGCAGTGATCACATATATTTTTAAGACATATTCATTTTTTATTTAGATACTGTGATATGCGTTATTGAGGGTTGGTTTCAAGTACACAAATTTCCAACACCTAGCTCATTATCAGTGTGGACTTTGCTCCACCAACTTACTCCTTTTCCTCCCTCCCATCCCTCCAGGCTGCCTCTGTGACAGAAGTATTTCTAGGTTTAGCTATTGCAATGACATAACGCCTCTTAGTTACCTTGTCTCTGGGACCCATGCCCCTGCCCATATTGCCCTCCATTTATCTTTTACTGGCTATACCTTCAGTTTATCACTTTGCTTATTCTTAGTTCTTCGTCATTCTATGTCATTCATATTCATTGGATTTTTGTAGAAATTACACTGAATTTGGATACTGCTATTGGTAGGCTGTCATTTTGAAAATGTTATTTGTTTAGTTAATAAATTTGAAATATGTGTACATTTCCTTGTTTCTTCCATGATTTCTTTCTAAAAACACATATTTTGATGTATAAGACTATTTAAAGACAGAACTAGGGAAAAAATTAAAAATGGAGTGGTAGGAATGTATTGAAACTCTCAGACCAGAGACGAGTGCGAGTGTCAGGACTCTTATCTTGCATGTGACCTACCTGAGTTTCACCTCTGGCACCACATATGGCCCCTGGTCATTACTAGGAGTGACCCCTGAGCACAGAGTAAAGAGTAAGGCCAAAGCACTGCTAAATGTGTCTCCAAAACAAAAACAAAAAAAGGAAAGAAAAAGAAACTCACTCACAGTTGATAAGATTGTGGATTGATTCAGCTTGTATGGAAACATGATGGAAATTTCTCAAAAAATGAAAAATAGAACTATGGTATGGTTCAGAAATACTATTCCTGGTGATCTATCCCCAGAATACAAACATTCTATTCAAAAGATACACACAGACATGTAACTTTTGAAATACACAAATGTAAGCAAATCTTGTCTCCTGCTACAACATGGATAAATTAGGAGGTACGCTGTTAAGCAAAATAAGCCAATAGGAAGAAGAATCAAACCTTGGTAATCTTATGAAGTACAATAAAACAAAGAAAGAGAATGGAATTGTCTGGTGAAAACAGAGACTGACTCTGACAACATACTGAGAATCTCAATTAGAATTATGGCAAAAGAGGGAATATGGAAGACCAGAAGGAACCAAGAGTATGTGTGAAGTATAAATTAGACCTTTGGTGATGGAAAGGATATAGTATCATTGCATGCCTAGAATATGAACATAAATGCTATTGTGATCCAAGTTTCACATAATTAAAACAAATACGACCATGTGAATAAATAATAAATAAATGAAACATGGAATGCTGTAGAAAAGCTATAAATTTGGAAATATTGCCAAAAGGTTTTAATCCTTGATTTGCTTCTCTATAACTTTGGACAATCACTAATATCCCAAGGAAATAAATTGTCTCTTCGAAAATGGAATGACTGTGAATATGTCAATGATAGGAAGTCACCATGCTAAAGCAGGTCCAAGATCTGCACATTCTCATGGGTATACCAAATTAAGCAATGGGAGATGCAAATGTGCATCAGGGCAAAACCATAGGACAAGACAGGAGACATGTTGATAGAAATATGGGATAGGAAAACAAGTTTTGTAATGGATATTTAAGATGCAAATGTGCATAAGAGTTGTAAAAGTGTAGCCAAGAAGGAAATGGCTTTTCTGGGGATATGTAAGCTTAAGCAGATTTAGGAGCATCTTACATCATGTGGCCTTCCCAGAAGTATTCTGCTCAGAAAAACAATATTTTACCTTTAAAATTACGCATTAGATGTGCAGGAAGTTGCTCAACTACATTATTTTGTAAATCCTTTGTGATATGATGAATAGGATATTTGAATAAGTATTAGGGGGAAATGGGTAGTTTGCTAAAATAAATTATCCAAAACAATGGGCAGAGGGTCCCAAGGTGATCTTGCTGTGTGGACCTTTTTTGGTTTGTCTCCTTCTTTGCCAGGATTGTCCTGCTGGGTAGGACTAAATTACTGACCCAGTGAGGGAGCTCCCCCACAAAATCTAGTTTTGTTTTGTTTTTAACTGAACAAGCATTTAATCATATATCCTAAGTTTACATATACACTGAAAAATGATTATAGTTTCTTCTAGTTTTTAAGGGTTGAGCAGTAAGCAAGGCTCTCAAGATTGCTACAGGATCAGGGATTTCTAGAAAAATTAAGAAATATCTTAGTTTAAAGAAATTAAGAAGAATAAATAGAACTCCAAGACCTGAAATGAGTCTACAGTTGTTTGTTTGTTTTTTTTTTTTAGGATAGGGACTGCAATACAATATCTATATCGGTCACAGTCACGGTCACAGTTCTCCCGTTGTTCATCGATTTGCTCGAGCAGGCCCATTAACGTCTCCATCATGAGACTTGTTGTTACTGTGTTTGGCATATCAAATACATCACAGGTAGCTTGCCAGGCTCTGCCATGCGGGTACGATACTCTTGGTAGCTTGCTGGGCTCTCCGAGAGGCGCAGAGGAATCGAACTCGGGTCGGCCATGTTGGCCGATTGTAAGGCAAACGCCCTACCGCTATGCTATTGCTTATTGTATAAATATTTGCTTTGCTAATTTTTATAATGTGTAAATATCTAAATAATTTTATGCAAAAATAAATGTGTTCTATGCCTTTATACAATAAGACAATCCATGTGATATTAGATATTTCTGAGATTTACTTCATATTACTATGAAATTTTGGCACACTTTTACCTAGCAACTGCAACTTCTAAGCCAAGTTTTTAAAATATGGAGTTTTCAATAAGAAGACATAAAATATTGCTAATTTTTATGTAATTTGAAACCATCAAAAATTTTATTTTTCTCACATTAAAGGTTCATAACACATTCTCCTGCTATGGATTAAAATTGAGCATTAAATCATAATATTATAGATGGGTAAATTTATTTTAATCATTGAAATGAAAAATAATATGTGAAATCCAGTGACAAAATATAGTTAATTAAATAAAAGAAACTACAAAAACAAAAGGAGAAACTCTATCAATTTCACCAAGTTTCATTATACAGGTAACATACAACACATATGTTGGTGCATCCGTCTATTTAGCATTAATGCAACTACTTCCTCCCTGTTTAACAAATATGATAACATTAATAAATCAGCATAATATGATATCATTTCTATCCACTGTACTGTCTTTTTTGCATATCCATCTTATTCTATTTTTTAAGGGAGGTATGCACTCAGTCTGATTCTTTGGGAGGAAAGTCTTTATTTTAATAAATGCTCTAGTGAGCTGAGTGTCCATGTGGATAACGACCCATGGGGAATCTATTTCATTACTTTCTTGAAAAGACAATTCTGCTTGATGACATCATCATTCAAGCCAGAACTGTAGTGTGTTGCATAGATTTTTGGAATAAACTGGCTGAAAATCATATAATCACAGTGCATTTTATTAGCATTCTATACCAACTTGAAAAATCCTAGGGTTGCTGGAGATTGCTTTCCCCCCTAGTATACCAAAGCAGTATAGAAACCATGCTCAGGATGGATGAGTGATGAAGACACAAATTATCCTTGTATAGTGAAGTATAACAAGCAGTTGGATGCAGTACCATACTGAGCAGAAAACGAAGACAATAAATGCTAGAAAGCATGTAAACAGCGGGAAATCATGATATAGTGCCAGCGAAGAGATCCAAAAGAGAAAATCTAAATAAGTAGATAAAATCAGACACTGGCCTATGCGTTTTAATCAAATACCAAGAGCGAAACCTCAGCAGGTGTCAGAAATCTGTGGCCATTTAATGGCAAGTAGGGATCTCTGCATTTGACCAGGTCAATGTTTCTGTTAACTGTGTTGGAAATCACCTACAACCTGGGGAAGTGAATCAACATATGAAAAAAGTGCATTTAATTCATTAGGTACCTCATTCAAACAAACAGGAAAGTGGCAAATTGTAGGGAAAAATGTATCCAATTACATCATGTTTGAAGTTATTTAGAACCTGTTGTTACTTTATAATGTTAGCTATCTCATGCAAAACAAATTTAAAAGTCATGTTACCGATTGAATCATATTTTAAGGGTTCCTAAAGAAACAGATTCCACATAGGGTGTCTAAAGCCAAATTCAATTTCCAACGTAAAAAAGGTACTGGAGAATACTTCTCTAAATGAAAAGTACGTGTTCAAACACTTGCAGATCTTCCAATCTGCATTTCTCTCAGGAAAAAAAAGGGAGTGAAGATTTTCTGTTTAACAGAAATGATGCAACAAAACCATCCCACCAACATAAGATTTCAAATCTATTTTCCTCCGAACCTCTTTTGGGTTCTGCTTTGCTAGTACTAAATGGATGTAAGATATTTCTCCTCAGACGAAAGTTTCCATGAGTCTGCAGTGGCAAGATTAACGTTAAATTAAATTGTTAGAAAAGTAGGTGAGCAAATATTTCATTGTTTTATGAAGCATACCATTGACTTACTACCATTATTATTATTTCTATTTTAAGAAAAGTTTTGGGACAGGTGTAGTTAATGTGTTTGCTTTGCAGGGGGCTGACAGAGGTTCAATCTCTGCCATCCCAAATGGTCCCCTGACCCTAGCCAGAAGTGAACCCTGAGCAGAGTCAGGAATAAGCCCTGAGCAAAGTTTGTCCCAGCCTCATCCAATCACCAGGATAGCACTGAGAAACTATCCTCCCATTGTTCATCAATTTTCTCAAGAGGGACCAGTGATTTCTCCATTGTGAGACTTGATGTTACTGTGTTTGGCATATAAAATACATCACAGGTAGCTTGCCAGGCTTTATCCTGTGGGCGAGATCCTCTCGATAGCTTGCTGGGCTCTCCGAGAGGGGCAGAGGAGTGAAACCCGGGTTGGCTAGGTTGGCCTCCTGCAAGGCAAACACCCTACCCACTGTGCTATTGATCCAGCCTAATCACCAGAATAAAACAAAAAAAATTGTGAACAGTCAGTGAAGAGAAAAAATTGTTGGAAAGGAAAAAGTATAACAACTACACAACAACAATTTAGTTTTTCCCTCTAGAAATATATCTGCACGTTGTCGCATAAAATATGAAACAGAAACTTTCCAAACACACAAACACAAATGTATCCTTATTTTTTCAGTGTCAAAAGTATAATCTTGACCTTTGACGAATTATCCAAGGAACAACCTCCCAAGGAATAAATTCATTAAGTGAATACCTCAGCACACCCTATATGCTTTAGCCCTCACAAAGATATAACCCAAGTTAAAAACTTTTTATTTGCTTTTACATCTCCTAATTTCAGGTTGCAATCTAGTAATTTCTACTACTCATTTGAACTATTTGGAAAATTAAATTAGTGATGTAAACATTTGTGGGTTATTGTTTTCCTGTGTGGCACGAAGCGCTTCTATGTGTATGGATAGAGATAATTGAATTTTTTTTTACTTTAAAATGTCACATGTACTTGGGTATTAATGAGCACACTAAAGAATTAAATTCAGACAATTTTCACTTGTCAATTTTCCAAAAATAACTGAGCCCCATATATTGTAGGTAAACTATTATTAATCCAAATGTCTGGAAATTTAAGTTAAACACAAATTCTGTCATCTTTTATGAAAGTTATTATCCCTTTTACTTATTTAGTACCAGTAATTATCTTGTTAGCATGTGCTAATTGGGAAGTCAGAATATTGAAGACTTACAGACAAAGCTAATTTCTAGCAACTCGTGTAAATATTGTGTGCTAAACCTGTATTAGCTTTTAAATAATGTCTATTGTTTATTGTTCTTGGAAGTTATCTAATATTTCAAAATAACAAATATAATGTAGTAATTTTACATAGTTCTAGTCACAAATTTATTTAAAATATACATACATCATATAGTCTAAATTATATCACCATGTTTTATTCATTTAATATTTTAGAATAGTGAAAACAGTTTCTGCACACATTCATGGCTCAATAAATATAATGTAAATAAATTAAAGTTACTTTGTTCTTTTTGTTTTCCTCAACCCCTTTTCTCTGTATATTCATTTATCTGGGTTTCTTCTCATCTTTGAATGCTCAATAATTTGTTTTATTTTTTTTTTTTTATGTAGGAGTACTGCTATTTATTCAGCCACTGGTTAGCTGATTGAATTGGGCATGAACTCCACCTTACTTTAATTTTTTTCATTTTTTATAATTTTATTTATTGAATCACCGTGAGAGAAGTTACAAAGCTTTTGGGTTTAAGTCTCGGCCATACAATGAAACACCAGTACCTTCAACAGTGCCCATTCTCCACCACCAAAAACTCCAGTATGCCCCCATCCCACACCCTCCCCCCACCTGTGGGGCAGAAGAATTCCACATAATTCTTTCTCTACTTTGATTACATTCAATATTTTGACACCAGACCCACCATTATTTGGGATTTTACCCCAACACTCAGATCTGCTGAAAAGGCACAGTAGACAATGTGTTTTCTATTGCTGGTTATGAATAACATATGATGCTCCGTGGCTGCAATAGTGGCAATGTGATTCTGAAATTCCAAAATTTTAGCAATTAAATATGGAGGGATTTCTGCCAAAACTTCCTGGGTTCTAAGATTTGTTCCTGAATCTCTTGGATCATAGCCATTAAGCAGCTTGATCAGGAGCCAGAAAGGTTGTTAGTGGGCGGCAACTTGGGGTCTCGTTGGAATGGGGAGGAAAGGACCGGCTCCACCCCCATCCCATGAGGCCCCGTGTGTCTCAGCACTGCGGGCCCAAACCTGACTGTCCAGTGGCCTCTGGCGGAGGGCGGAAACCAGGCCGCCAAGGGGAACAGGCCAAGACATGAAACCTATTCCCACTTGGAGTGTCCCAGTGCCGGCAACCTATTGCAGGTACTGGACATATTTCTGTCAAAAGCCATTGTGTTTCTGAGTCTCTGGGATCATGGCCATTAAACGGCCTGATCAGGAGCCAGAGAGGCCATTCGTTGCTGGCAACTCTGGGGTCTTATTGGGGTGGGAAGGAAAGGGCCAGCTCCACACCAATCACATGAGGCCCCATGTGTTTCGTCATTGCGGGCCCAAACCTGACTGTCCAATGGCCTCTGGCGGATGGCGGCCACTGAGCTACCAAGGGGGAGCAGGCGGAGGGACAGAACCCTTTCCTCCCTAGGGTGGACTGGCGACAGTAACCTACTGCGTGGTCTGAATGCATTTCTGCCAAAAGCCACTGGGTTTCAAGATTTGTTTCTGAGTCTCTGGGATCATGCCATTAAGCAACTTGATCAGGAGCCAGAGAGGCCGTTCGTGGGTGGTGACTTGGGGTCTCATTGGGACAGGGAGGAAAGGACCATCTCCCCCCCATCCTGTGAGGCCCTGGGTATCTCGTCACTGTAGGCCCAAACCTGACTGTCCAGTGGCCTCTGTAGGATGGCGGCCCCTGGCCGCCAGAGGGAACAGGCAAAGGCACGAAACCTATTCCCACCTGGGGTGGCCCAGCACCTATAACTTACTGCAGGGACTAGACGCATTTCTGCCAAAAGCCGTTGAGTTTCAAGATTTGTTTCTGGGTGTCTGGAATCATGGCCGTTAAGCAGTTTGATTAGGAACCAGAGAAACCATGCCTCCAATTATATAGCTGAGCCATAGGTGGTTTGTGGGTGTCTTTCCCACATCCCTAACTTTTGGCCGTTTACTTTCTTGGTAAACTTTGCCCCAAGATTTTGGGATCTGGCCAAAGGCACAGCAGCAATTTTGGGGTATCTGGAAGTCTGAAGGCGCCATCAGGCTGCTGATGCAATCACCTCACAGGTACAGATTGACTTGCTGGTGGCACCATACTCCCAATAAATTTGTTTTAAACACATTTGCAAACCTTTGCAAGATCTTCCACTTATCAATGGTCAACAAGAAAACTAATCTAAGCACAGTTTGTCACACTGGATATGGGTCATTCTTTTGCTTTAAACACTTGTCTGATTTTCAAATCATCTGTATATCCAAGAATGTCTAGTTCCACTGCAACTGAAGGGCTAATCAATAGACCAAAATAATAACAGGTCAAAAATAATTTCTAAACTATTGTTTTCAAGTAAATACATTATCTGCTAGTCTCCAAGAAGCAACTTATATAGAAAAAGAGAACAAGGTAGTACATTTTTTTATTAGTAAAACAACATGAGGTACAAACTTCCGTGCTTGCATTATTCCAGTTACACAATGATCAAGTACCCATCGCTTCACCAGTTCCCCACCACCAATGATCCCAGTATCCTTTCCACCACCCCCATCTCATCCCCCCCACCCTGCCTCTTTGGTAAGGCATTCCCTTTTGCTCTCTCTCTGCTTTTGGGTATTGTAGTTTGCAATAGAGGCCCCTGCCTGTGTGGCAGATTTCCATTTTACTCTCTCTCTACTTTGATCACATTCATTATTACGACAAAAGACTCATCATTATTGTTTGTAATTTCCCCCAATAATCAGTCCTGCCAAAAAAGACATCATTAGATAATTTGTTTTCTATTGCTGATTATGATGTTGCATGGCCACGATAGCAGCCACACAATTTTCGATTTCTGATATTTTAGTAATAAGTCTGGAGGGATTACTGCAAAAGCTGCTGGGTTCTGAGGTTCCTTTGTGTGCCTCTGGTATCATGGTCATTCAGGAACCAGAGGAGGTGTTCATGGGTGACAACTAAGGGCCTTGTAAGGGTATGGAGCAGAGCTGGTTCCACCCCCCCCCCCCATCCCATGAGGCCTTGCGTGCCTCCTCACTACAGTCTCATACCTGTCTATTCATTAGGATCTGAAAGATGGTGGTCACCATGCCTCTGCCACCAGGGGGAAAAGGTGGGGGGACAAACACTGTTCCACTCCTGGGGTGGCATGCTGCCATAGTTTAATGCATAGTCCAGATGCATTTCTGTTAGGCATTATATTTTGCTCCAATTTTCCCACCTCCGTTTAAGTCTGCCTTCCAGAGACAGACAATAGATCATTTACTTTCCATTGCTCACTTTGCATATCAGGAAAGGTCTCACGGCCAAGTAAGTGTCCGTGTGTTTCTGAAGAACAGTCCTGAGCCCACATTAACAGAGCCATCCTTATAGAAGCTCATGGTCGCTGGGATTCCATCTGGATAAGGCAGGGAGACTCTACCTGACCCATCTGGGACCTCCTGGTTCAGTATGGGGCCCTCAGAATTCTCCAGGAGTTGAGGTGCCCACTGGCCAGGTCTCTTCACTGCTGTGTGCAGCAAGATGGCACCAGGGGCGGATTTAGGGTGTGACTTCCGGGATCAGGGACTGACTGGGAGCTGGGATGGAACTGCCCTGTCCAGTGCCCACATGCGGTTCTAAAGAATAGTCCTGGTGTCCACATACTGGAAACATGCTTGCAGAAGCTCATGATCACCAGGATTCAATCTGGAGAAGGCGGGGAGAGTGCATCTGTCTCATTTGGGACATGCTGGTGATATCAGCTCTGTATGGTGCCCGGAGAATTCTGCGGATGTTGAGGTGCCCAATGGCCAGGTTTCTTCACTCTGAAGCACATTTTTATTGTGTTTAATTTTTGTGTGTGTGGAGTCATGGTGCATACACAATGGCTCTCAGGGCTTTCTCCTAGCTCTACACTGAGGGATCACTTCTGGCAGTGTTAGGGTACCCAGCCCTGGTCAGCAGCTTCCAAGGCATGTAGACTTCCATAACACCCTATTGTCTGTACTACCGCTCAGTTTTGAGTATCAGTGTTTAGTATGTTTCCTCTTGTATCTCCTGAAAAGTGCTTTATCTCATACAAATCTATGACAAAGTTTTCCAAGCTAAGTAATTAACTCCTTGTCTTTGATGTTTTTTATTTTTTTTTGTTGGGTTTTTGGTCAACATATGGCTATGTTCACAGCATACTCCTCACTCTGTACTCAGGAATTATTCCTGTTGTGGCTTCGGGAACCATATGAGATGCCATGGAGCAAACCTGTGTCTGTCACGTGCAAGAAAAGCACTTTCCCCACTTTGCGATCACTCCAGCCCCAGTCTTTGGCATTTTTTGTGGAAAAATATGATAAAGGTAACCAAGATATCCCTGCAATCTTGTGGATTTCTCTTATTTCTGCATTAATTCCTTTTAAACCAGTTGGAATATATTCAATAGTATAATTCTTTTTAAAATATTACCTATTAGATGTTGAATCTTATTTTGCTCATCACTTGATCACTTGGCATCCTTTTACTCATCGATTTTCTGGAGCGGGCACCAGTAACATCACCAATTTTCCCTCTCATGTGTTAGTGTACCCCAGTGACAACTGCTCACTACAGAAACACCAAGAGCATCGAACTGTTTGTTCAGGGTCTTGATGAAGAAGTCTGACAATCTCGTAGGTGGGTGGACATGCACGTTCTTTTGATGTCACATGGAATCCAGTCAGTAACAGCTCTAGTCCAGAGGTCTTCTCCAAATCACATTATGTGTCCAGCCCATCTAAATTTTGACACCTTGGCAAAGGAGACAGCATCCCTGATTCTCGATCACAGATCGAGGTTGGAACTCCAGATTACTTCTTCACTTGAGTGAAGTGTGATACTCCAAGCATAGCTCTTTTGATGACTCGAACAGCATTATCATCCTGTTCAAATAGGGTCCAGCTCTATGAGGCATATGTTAGTGCACGGAGAACAGTGAAGTCGAAGAGATGTGCCTGGAGTCATTGGTTCTTTGTCCTCTTAGCTATTTCTTCGACGCTCTTGAAGGCGTTCCATGTTGCTCTCTTCCTCCTGTGCAGCTCAGGTGTCAGGTTGTTCATGATGTTGAGTTCTTGACCTAGGTAATCATAAATTCTGCATTCAGAGATGTTAATTCCAGTGAGAGCAGATGGAATGTCAGGAATTTATCAATATTTCATAAACATTGTCTTCGTGAGATTCAGCTGTAGTCCATTCTTTCCACACTCACGGTTAAAGTCGACCAGCATTTGTGCTGCTTGGCTAATGTTTGATGTTATTAGAATGTTGTCATCAGTGAAGTGGAGGTGGTCTAGTTGCAGAATATCTATCTTTACTCCCATTCCTTCCCATTCCAGTTGCTGCATGATGTTCTTGAGGGTGGTACTGAAGAGTTTCGCTGAAATTGTATCACCCTGCTGAACCTCTCTTGATGTCAGTGATTACTTCCTTGTAGAATGGTGAGATCCTGCTGGTGAATCATCCATAATAAAACTCACAGAGGATCCTGATGCACTTAGTTTGAGCACTCTGTTTCACTACGGCTTCAATGACCACTTCAGTCTCAACAGAAGCAAAGGCCTTCTTTAAATCGATGAACATTAGACAGAGCAGAATCTTGAACTCCCTAGAAAACTCAATGAGTTTGGTGACTGTGTGGATATAGTCAATCGTGCTGAATCCTTTTTGGAACACAGGTTTCTGGCATGGTTGTCCTTCGTCTATTGTTCTGCCTATCCTATTCAGGATGACTCAAATGAACAGCTTGTAGATGACAGACAACAGGCAGATTGGGTGATAGTTGCCAATGTCATGGATGTCTCCCTTTTTGTACAATAGAACAGTCATGCTGGATTTCCTTTGATACAGAACCTTGCATTCAGCCAGGTAGTGTGTGAAGAGCCGAGCCAGTGTATTGAGAAGTACTGATGGCAGATTCTTTAGGTGTTCATGTCTCACTTTGTCTGGTCCGGGTGCTGTTTGCTCTTTACCAACGAAATCGTGTGTTGGATTTTGGAAGGGAGAAAGTTGGGAATCACATACCCACCCTGCAGAATTTGGTATGTGGGCAATTGGACATGGCTATCAAAGAGATCTGAGTAAAAGTAAATAATCTTCTCCATTGCGTTTCTGGAAGATGTGATAGATCCATCAGGATGTTGGAGGGCAGTCATCCTGGTCTTGAAGTTGGTGAAGGACAGTTGGGTGTTGCGAATACTTTCCCAATCTTCTCCTGCATCGGTGAGCACTGCTGCTCTTTTCTCTTTGAGTTCTTCCCTTATTGCTTCTCTGCACTGCTTTGCAAGCTTGGACATTAGCCACATGACACATCATAAGACACTTAGTATCTATCTTCCAAGATTACCACACCATATTTGTTGGGGTTCAAATATTGTGTGATCCATGGGAACATCTATACAGGTGATTAGAGGTTGCCATAAAAGCCTCCCTCCCTCTTAAAGAGCCCAGTAACCTACCGAGAATATCCCGCCCACATGACAGAGCCTGGCAAGCTACCTGTGACTTATTGGATATAAAAAATACAGTAAAAACAATGGGCATCATTCCCTTCACCCTAAAAGAGCCTCCAGTATGGCAGCATTAAGAAGGATAAGCAAGCAGAGGCTGATAAAATCTCAGGGCCAAACTAGGCTACGAAAACAAAGAAGGATTAAAATGACTGTATGTACTTTCAACGCATGTACACTGGCATCAAAAGCATCTATCGAGGACCTAATTGTGCAAGCACAGAAAACCAAGTACTACATTTTTAGTCTGACTGAAATGAGAAGGCATCAAGCACATTACACCTCTTTTGACACTAGAGAAGAACTGTTCCCCGGAACATATGACAAAAGCGGCGTTTGTGGTGTCCTTGTCAACACAAACTTGGCCATGAGCATTGATTCATTCGAATGCCTAACATCCCGAATTGGATGTTTATGCTTGAATACATGTGGCTCACTGCAGGTAGTTTCTATCTTCGTCATCTACGCACTAACATCCAACTATGATGAAGAAGAAATAGAGAAATTCTACATGGAGCTGGAGACGTTCTATAAAGAAGACCACAACTTCTACAAGATAATTGTTGGTGATTTTAATGTCAAGATAGGACTGAGAAGATCGGCTGAAGAACTCCACATTGGGATCCATTGCCTAGAATGGAATGAACAGGCTGAGAGACTGTCTGAGTTCATCATGTCGACCAAAACCATCCATGGTAGTTCATAGTTCCAAAAGGCTGAATTTAAACATTGGACATGGGAGTCTCCCGTTGGACAGTTCCACAACAAAATTGAACACATCATATTCAATCATCAGTTTTGTCTGACTGATGTCACTGCTGTCCCAACATTCCAAAAGGGGTCGGAACACTATCTCCTTTGTGCAAAATTCAATTTCCTACAGCGGGAAGAAAAGGCTGCAAACTTTAAGAAGAGAACTCCCAGAACAACCACAACTGGGAGCTCATTTGTACTTTTGCAGCAACATGGAAGATACATTGTTGACGACATCGTTGAGGATTAGGATCGACTGGTTCAGCACCTCCATAATTATGCGAGGAATGCCGAGAGAGAGCGAGCGAGCGAGCGAGAGAGAGAGAGAGAGAGAGAGAGAGAGAGAGAGAAAGAGACAAAAAGATGCCTGTCTTCGGAAAATTTCGAGCTCATTTGCCAACATGGCTTGGCTCGAGCCTCAGGGAATCACAAGCTAATGTCCAATTTTGCTCATCATCATAAACAAATAATACACCAAATGCACAAGTTCTTTTTAGGCAGATTGCCATCAGATGACAGTTTACAAAGTATGTATGTCATTCAAGATCTTATATGATATTGCTTGGTTGACTCATTCATTTCCTTTTTAAAATTTTTGTTTTATAATGTGATCATGATTATCTTTTCTTCCTGGAGTAGACAATGTTATATCAATTGGTGCTCTCAAACACACTTGTATCTGAATCAGCTGGCACTGATTTTTTTCCCTGCTATTACAAATTTCCTTTTGTAATGTGGAATGGAACTAAGAAATTTATGTAAATGTTAACATATAGTTCTGTGGTAATTTGATGCCAGCTATATAGAACCTGAATGGGAATTCTGATATTAAATCCTCTACTTAGAAGACATAGATCATACCCAAAGCTTTAATTTAGCTCACTATTAAAATTTAAAAAATGTACAGATTTGACCACAAGTCTACAAATAAATTCATAGTCCTAAAACTAGATTAAAAACCCAATGAATCATATAGTTGAAAAGTAATTTTTCATAGTATGATTTATTCAACATTCAATGTCTCCAGGTTATCTTTGTTATAAGTCCTATATGGTCATATTTATGGCACCATGAGAGTTATTTTTCTATGTGAACATAAGCATTTATTTCTTGAGGCTGCCCTAAAGATTGAAACGCTGTAGTTTTTTAAAAGATCACTGTTAGGCTTCCAGTCACTTTATTTTATCAAATATTCTAATGTTTATTCTTAGAAATGAATCCTTACCACTTATAGGACGTTAAAATTATAATTTAGAACTAAATAATTAATTGGAATCACACTACATCTCACTTGACAGATATTAATACCCAAATCCAGTTATGGATTTTATTGAGATCTCACATCCTGGAGGAAGATGCTTCCTTGTATAAATTTTCAGCCCATCTTCAGTCAATAAATACAATTAATAAACATGAGTATGTACAAGTGAACTTAAACTAATTATCCTACAAGTTCCTACAACTTGCATCCATTTCAGATATTTTAAGTGTCTTTAATTTTATTTGAAACATAAAGAACATTTCACTCTGTAATTATTGTTCCTTTAGGATGTTTAAAGCTACAATAGAATCTCATGAAGCAAGTTAGAATTTGATTAGATTTGCAGAGTTGACAAAAAGCATATAGAAACAGTGCTACTGAAATGTAAGTCTTTATATGCAAATGCTCTACTTAAAAAGTGTGAATCCTAACATTAGATAGTATTGAATCTTTGACATCAAAGGACTGTAGGATAAAAAAAAATAGATAAAAATTAAATCTGAAATCACACTTTTTGAAATGTCAAGTACTCTCATTTTTGTATGAATCAGTGTTAGGAATACATGTTTATTGTCAAAAATTAATGTAATATTTCTCAAAATTAAGAACCCCTAAGATTACTCCACTAAAACAAAACAGTACAAAATAAATGTATGATATTTTTTTGTATTTAAAACTGTATATAAGATACTAAGAGAAGAATTCAAGAAAAAAATAAAAAATGCATCAAAAATATCAAATGCTTAGGAATCAAATTAACAAATCAAATTTTCTCAATATACAAAATAATATCACTGATAAAAGAAATAGAAAGGAGAAAGAAAGTATAAAAATTTTTTCATGCTAGTAAATTAGAATAAAATCTCACTGTCACTGTCCTCCATTCATTGATTTGCTCAAGTGGGCCCAGTAACTTCTCCATTGTGACACTTATTACTGTGTTTGGCATATCAAATACATCACGGGTAGCTTGCCAGGCTTTGCCTTGCAGGTGAGATACTCTCTGTAGCTTGCAGGGCTCTCCGAGAATGGTGGAGGAAACAAACCTGGGTCAGCCAGAGAGGCCCTACTCACTGTGCTATTGCTCCAACCCAATTAGGATAAAATGGTATTATTAATTGGATGTCTATCCCAAATTATTTCAAGGGTCAATGCAATCCGTTTTGAACTTCCAATTGCTTTCTTCTAGTTTATCAAAAATCACTTGTACCACTTGTATCACTTGTCATTCTGTTGCTCATCGATTTGCTCGAGCAGACACCAGTAACATATCCATTCGTCCCTGTTGCATGCTAGTGTCCATTCGTCCCTGTTGCATGCTAGTGTAACCCAATGGTGTATGTTCACTCCAGAAACACAAAGAGCCTCAAACTGTTCGTTCAGGGTCTTGAAGAAGAAGTCCAACCATCTCGTAGGTGGGTGGGCAAGCGTTCTTTTGATGTCCCATGGAATCTAGTTGGTAACAGCTCTAGTCCAGTGGTTATCTCCAAATCGCATTACATGTCCGGCCCACCTGATTTTTGACACCTTAGCAAATGAGACAGCATCCTAATCTTCGATAGTCCATGGAGGTCTGAACTCCAGATTCATTAATAAAATTTGTAGGGAGCCACAAGAGACTGCCAATTAGTCAAAGCTGTTTGAAAAAAAAAAAAGAAAGAAAATGGAGAGAATTATGTTCTTTAACTTTAAACTCTAATATAAATATGACATTATCAAATAGTAAATTATTCTGATTGCAAAACTTTCATGTGAAATTGTATCTCAACTTTTTTTTAAATTTAAAAACCATATTTTGTTAGTTAGGAATTAGTTTTGGATTACTTAGAGGAGGGGAAAACATAGAAAAGTGAGAAATAATTCAGTTCACAAGCTACCATTTATATAGAAGCTTGCTGTTTGCTTTTTGTCGTTCTAGGAATCTCAGAAAAAAGCCCCGAGGTTTTATCTCTCTAGGGAATTCTATTTAGCATCAACAACCTGCTTAATATTTCCATTGTTCCCAAAAGAGTTTTGAGGATATAAACATGTTTTGTTGGAAAAATACAAATTTTAGTTATTTCATGTCACTTCTGTCTTTTTATAAAATATGTGAGAATTAAAATCTACCCCATTATGCTTAAAAAGAATAAACTACAGCCACTTCAAAATAAAGTAATCTGACTTTAGAACAAACATTTATGCTGTTCACATGCATCTTATAGATATTATATTAAATGTTATTCAATAATAGCAAAGTTAAGTTTTTCTCTGTGGCATCTGAGTGAAGACTTTTAGTTGGAAACCAAATAAAAACTTTACAGGAAAATATTTAATACATTATAAAATACATATACATATACATATACATATACATATACATATAGTCTCAAAAATGATTCTCAGATATATGGTCCTGGAAAATTGAAATTCATAGAGTTCTGTGTCACGAGTCGTTATCTGTTTATTATGCTCCCTGAAATCCTACTATTAGCTTCACTTACCACTTAATCACTTAATCCCCGTTATTCCACGATTTACTCGAGCGGGTGCCAGTAACGTCTCCATTCATCCCGGTTGTGTGCTAGCGTAGCCCAATGGTATCTGTTCATTCTAGGAACATGCAGAGCCTCAAACCGATCATTCAGGGTCTTGACGAAGAAGTCTGACCATCTTGTAGGTGGGCGTCCACGTGATCTTTTGTTGTCCCGTGGAATCCAATCAGTAATGGCTCTAGTCCAGCGGTTGTCTGTAAACCTCAATACGTGTCCAGCCCATCTGATTTTTGATGTCTTGGCAAATGAGACAGCATCCCTGATTCTTGAGCGTTGACGAAGATCAGAAGTCCGGATTCTATCTCTCATTTGAGTGAATCGTGATATTCCAAGCATAGCTCTTTCGATTCCTCTTTGAGAGACCCGAATAGCGTTCTCATCCTGTTTTCGTAGGGTCCAGGTCTCTGAGGCATATGTTAATACAGAAATAACAGTGGAATCAAAGAGATGTGCTCGTAGCTGGAGGTTCTTTGTCCTTTTAGTTATTTCTTCAATGCTCTTGAAGGCATTCCAAGCCGCTCTCTTCCTCCTGCGCAACTCAGGTGCCAGGTCATTCATCATGTTGATTTCTCTACCTAGGTATATATAACTGTTGCATTCGGAGATGGTGGTTCCGTTGAGAGCGAATGGAGCGTCAGGAACAGGGCTGTTTCTCATAAACATTGTCTTCGTAAGATTCAGCTGTAGTCCGACCTTTCCACATTCATGGTCAAAGTCGTTCAGCATTTGTGCCGCTTGGCTGATGTTTGGTGTTATTAGAACGATGTCATCAGCAAAGCGGAGGTGGTGTAGTTGCCGACCATCTATCTTCACTCCCATGCTTTCTCATTCCAGTCGTCGCATGATGTTCTCGAGGGTGGCACTGAAGAATTTTGGTGAAATGGTATCACCCTGCCGAACCCCTCTCTTGATATGGATGATTACTTCTTTGTAGAATGGTGAGATCTTGGTATTGAATCCGCAATAGAGCTCACGAAGGATCCTGATGTATTGAGTTTGTACGCCCTGATTGGCTAGGGCTTCCATGACCGCTTCCATCTCAACAGAATCAAAGGCCTTCTTTAAATCAGTGAACGTTAGACAGAGCGGCATCTTGAACTCCCGAGAAACCTCAATGAGCTTAGTAATCATGTGGATATGGTCGATGATACTGAATCCTTTTCAGAATCCGGCTTGTTCACATAGTTGTCCTTCATCTAGTGTTCTGCTAATCCTATTCAGGATGACTCGAGTGAACAGTTTGTAGACGACAGACAATAGGCAGATTGGGCGATAATTGCCAATGTCATGGATGTTTCCCTTCTTGTATAGTAGTACAGTCCTGCTGGTTTTCCATTGGTATGGAACCTTGCATCCTTACTATTAGCATAAATGTATATTAAATTGTATAATACTTTTTAGGCTATTAATCTAAATGTCATTAGTAAAAGGTGATAACTATATACAGTTACATGAAGACATATATTTCTGTTATACAGACACTGAACACACCTATCAAAATTTTTATTTTGATAAGAGTAGAACAGTGTTTATAGATTAATTCAGAAGGAATTTAAGGCAGATCTAAGAAAGTTTTTACTCTTTTTTTCTCCCATTCTTATTGAGGTGATATGATTTACAATACCTTTAGTGATCACTTTGTTTACATTATTCCAATAACACACCTTTCACCAAAGTGCCACTTCGCTCCAACAATATTTCAAAGACTTCACCCATCTTCTCCCACCTGTGCTAAGTAAGCTTTATCCTGTGCATCATTCTTTATTACTTTATGCAACAATATTTTCTCTTTTGATTATGTGTTTATTACTAAAACCTGAACAGTTTCTTTAAGTAAAAATTGATTCTCATATACTTAAAAAATTGTAAAAATTTTAAGAAATTCATGAAAAAAATTATAAGGTACATTTTATCATTTTTTCTAAACAAATATTGCACAAAAGACACATACGGTCCTGCGAGCCCTTCCAGGTGCCACCGTAAATAGGTGGCATATGTGAGGCTCAATTCACAGAGAAATAATATTTAAGCAAAACTTACTGATTAGAAAATCATTTAGTTGGTCTCATTATTTTTGATGTTTTAGTGCTTTATTCATACCCCTAAAGAAGAGTATATGACTGCACAATGTTTATATTTATAAAATTATGTATGTACACATATAAATTTTATATTTTATATGAAAGGAAATGAATTAGTATTCAGTGATAACATCTCTCTAGTAATGCCTTTGTAAATTCTCTTAATTTGGGAAATAGAGATTTCTATCAGTTTATGATTAATAGTTTGCTAGCTAACAAGAATTGGTTTATTTTATACTATATAAGCCTTATAAGAATCAAGTTAGAACACGTTTTTAAAAATCCAAACATATTTTAATTCCATAGTAATACTTTCTTCTGTCACTGTCCTCCCGTTGTTCATCAATTTGCTTGAGCGGGCCTAGTAACGTGTCCATTGGAGATTTTGTTGTTACTGTGTTTGGCATATCGAATACATCACGGGTAGCTTGCCAGGCTCTTCCGTGCAGGCGAGATACTCTCAGTAGCTTGCCAGGCTCTCCGAAAGGGGTGGAGGAATCGAACTCGGGTCGGCCATGTTGGCTGCGTGCAAGGCAAATGCCCTACCAATTCCTTGACTTGAATTACTTTATTTGATGAAAACCAGTCTAAGAAATTTGCAAGGAAGTGATATTAGTTGAACTCCCTCAATTAGACCTTTGATAAATTTCTTCTAAGATATCAGATTTCTCTTAATGCACTGTACTATTTTGGGGTGCTATGTTCAAGTATTAAATATTGTCATTTATAATTGAGAAAATTGATAGTTGCTTATTTGTCCATTTTGTCATAATTTCTAGGCAGATAATACTATATACAAATTAAGAAGGTTTTGGCGAAAGACAACAGAAAAATCCAACCCAGAGTAGTTATGAAAAAATTAAATATCCTACAAAGCTTGTTTAATTCAGTTTTAAGTACATCACGGTCCTCCCGTTGTTCATCAATTTGCTCGAGCAGGCCCAGTAACGTCTCCATTGGAGACTTTGTTGTTACTGTGTTTGGCATATTGAATACTTTACGGGTTGCTTGCCAGGCTCTGCCGTGGGGGTGAGATACTCTCGGTAGCTTGCTGGGCTCTCCGAGAGGGGCGGAGGAATCGAACTCGGGTCGGCTGCGTACAAGGCCATGTTGGCTGCGTACAAGGCAAACACCCTACCCACTGTGCCATCGCTCCGGCCCTTAAGTACATCATAGTTGAATAATGTATGTGACAGTTCCAAGTATTTCATCTAAACAACACAAAATAGATAAAGAAAGGAAACCATCCTTTCCAGTTTTCATATCAACATTAGTGGCTAGAACTCTCACTACTATACTACAGATAAAGAAGTAGTCATATATTAAAACTATGGTCATTCAGGAAAATGAGAAATTATGTTATCATGATATGTTCAGAATGATCATATTTGCTTTTTACCTCAGCTTCAATTCACGTCCCCTATGGAAGAATTAGTGATTTTGATTTGAAGTAAGTGAGAAAAGGATGTTGTACCCAGGGTCTACTGTGTTCAACAGAAGAGAAGCTGCAGAAGGAATAAACTTGTTGAAGCACCACAGGAGCCTCTCACTCACACTAAAGCACACGTCTGCATGGTACCACTCATCTTCACACAACTCTGCTTAAAATTAGCCTGAATTACTGTAAATATTTATGAATCTCTTTAGAAATTGTCTGAATTGGAATCAAGCCCTGCAATTTTATCTGTCAGCTTTATGCAGCACATAGAAAGGAAAGATACATTTCTGCCATCTATGCATATGTGCTTATACAGACACACACTGTCATACACAGAGAATTATTTTCCTTAAATTAAACTGGAGTAAATCTTAGTGAGGACTATCAGTCTGAACACCCTAGCAGAGCCCCACGGGCAAAAGCTCGTCGGCGTGCATGATTATTGCTGTTGCTTCCTTATTTGGCCTGGAAAGCTTCCACCATGTCTCCAGGAATGGGTAGGAAACTGTGACACTTGAGTCACCTGTGTGGGCCTGAATGTTCAGTGCTCAAGAATATGCAGCCCTGGAGATAAGGTGGGGAAAATCCCGGGGTTGTGCTGTGGGGTTGATGCTCACGTTGACACTCTGGTTTGATACAGCTTGTGGTGCCGGGAGTTGTAGACAAGAATGCTTGCAATCTCCAGCAGCAGAGCTCACGGGATTGGACCAACACCAGGCCTGACGCTAAAACACTCATCTATTGCTCTGGGCACTGTAATTGACATTTATGCACACCTTGATTTTTGGCGTTTAATAGTATCCCTGAACTGACAACAGTTATGTTAAACTGCATTTCAGACATGCTGACACACTTTTGATTAATTGTATAAATTGCAATGTTATGCAATTTTGTCCAATCGAATATTTTTTCAATCAACCATTAAATTTATTATTCTTATTGATATATTTGAACTTCTTTCCTTTCTCTTCTTATTCTAGTTTCATATTATGTTTTTATTTTATTTTTCCCATTTGTTATTTTTCCTGAACTTACCATATTTATTCGTTATTACTTATGTTTTATATTTTCTACTCTGATAAGTTTTTTAGTTCCTCAATAGGCATACCAACAACATGGAAAATTCTAAACTGGATCAGCACTTGCATCATACTACAAATCAATCTCTATACATTGCAAATTACCTTCCTTATATACCTTAAATTATTTTAAACTACTGTTTTAGTTATAATGTTTGACCTCCCAATGAATTACCAATGCTCATTTGTTTAGTTCCACATTTGATTTCACTCCTAATTTTCCTTTTGTTTCCAAGTTTATTTGACTGTTCAGTTTTCTCTAGTCTGAAATTTAATATGTCTGTGTGTGTCTCTATTAGTATTCTGACTTGTGAATACATGTCTTTAGTTATAAGTTCAAATGACATTTAAGACATAATTCAACCTGAACAAACTTTCAAAGAAATAACAATATTATAGATTGACATTCAAAATGTTTATATTTCATTCTTTATTTACATTTCATTGATATTATAGGAACTCAGATTTAATTTAGCCTCTCATTAGACACTGCTGATGTAATTACCACTATATGTGTGTGAATCATGATTTAAAAATATATTTTTCTTTTTAACATTCAGAACGAAAAATAGAATACCTTCTTTTTCATAGATTATATTTTATTTTTTATTGCTGCATTTTGTTCTGACAAAGTCAAATGAGAAAGTGAGAAAATCCTGCATTCAGACATCAGGCGAAACTTAGTTAAAACAAATGTAAGGTAAGGTCACTAAACTGTTGACACATAGGAGTGCTCACCTTCACTCCCTATTGTTGTTGCAACAATATGAGGATGTAAATATAATAATGCCTCAGCCCCAAGCCCAACGAACCTATTTTTATCTACGTCAATGGGACTGAAATGTGCATCTTATAGTATTTTTGGTATGAATCCACCTATATAATAGATGGGGAATTGAAATGAATCATGTTTTAAAAATAATACTGTAAAACATATATTGGGTGTCATACCTTTTTCCAGTACTATAAAAGTTTTTCTCTAAACTATAGTCTTTCTTTTACTGTTATTTATAATTTATAGAGTTTTATGTTGACCTGTGCATTCCATGAGCACAATTAGAAAGAATTGTATTCCCTTCTCTGCTATGGTGATGGACAAGTGACCTTTCCCCAATATTAAAATATTGCTCATTTGTGGAGATTAGTTACTTCCTTTTACTTCTGTGATATTTTATCACTCTGTTGAACCTTTTTCCCTCATAAATTGATTGCAGTTTTTAAGTTTGGATTTTTCTTTATTTATCCTATTGTTCAATGTGATCTTTTAATCTAAAAATTAGTTGCACACATATCTAGGAAGTTTTTAATAATCACACATACCTTATTTCCTTGATATATACGAGTAAATAGAAAGAATTATCTCATTTTTATAAATGTATATATACTGACAGTATGCATATAATATATATATATGCATATAAATGTGTGTGGTTTTCTTGTGTGTGCGTGTGTTTTGTGACATTCAGCAGTGTTTGAAGGGAAATGTGCTGAGAGTTTTTTATGATTAGACATAAAACTCTTACAAGCAAAATATGTACTCAAGTCATCTCCCTGATTCTCTTATATCTTATGTTCTCTTGATATTTTATGTCAACTTAATAGGTATTTCTCATTACTTGAACATTACTCATTGTTCAACATTCTATATTTATATTTCACTCATTCAAACAAAATGCTGTTTATTTTTTGTTTGTTGTTGATATTCTAACCAACTCAAAAACTTCACAGATTTTCTTTTGTAGAGTTGCCACTTGAGGCATTTACAAAGAAAAATAAATGAATATCATTATCTGGGGATTCCAGAAGAACTTGTTAAAAGATTTACTATTTACTGTTGTATACACTTAAAAATTTGTGGAATGTCACCCTCAAGTTATGTGGATTTCAATATAATGAAATTGAAGGAGAAAAATATAAAACAATGTTTCTTAATGGCTCTCATTTTTTTTTTACTGTTAAAGCAAATTTTTGTAATAGTAATAGGTAAATAAAACCACTTCTTCTGCAGAGAGTATTGGAAACAAGAAATAACTGTTGTGGATCAATGAACAGTTAAGTTAATTCTCAATAAGGTAAAGGTAAAGGTAAAGGCCCTCCCATTGATCGTCGATTTGCTCGAGCGGGCCCAGTAACGTCTCCATTGGAGACTTTGTTGTTACTGTGTCTGGCATATCGAATACTCTCTCGGTAGCTTGCCGGGCTCTCTGAGAGGGGCGGAGGAATCGAACTCGGGTCGGCCATGTTGGCCGCATGCAAGGCAGACGCCCTACCCGCTGTGCTATCGCTCCAGCCCTAATTCTCAATAGCTTATGTAATTATTTATTTTTTTCACTCTTACTTTCTATGGAAAAAATTAATATAAACTGTTTTATTGTTGTTGGCTGGAGCAATAGCACAGCGGTAGGGCATTTGCCTTGCATGCAGCCAACCAGGTCAGCCCAGGTTCGATTCCTCCGCCCCTCTCGGAGAGCCCGGCAAGCTACTGAGAGTATCTCGCCCGCACAGCAAAGCCTGGCAAGCTCCCCATGACATATTTGATATGCCAAACACAGTAACAAGAAGTCTCACAATGGAGATGTTACTGGGCCCCGCTCGAGCAAATCGATGAACAACTGGAGGACAGTGACAGTGGCAATTTTATTTTTGTCACTAAAGTGAGTATGAGCAAGTGATTATTAGGAAGCTAAGTTTAATCTAAATTAAATCTTAACAAGCCATGTATTTGATAGTGTTTTTATTTAAATTTTGGTGTGGGCATTGTTGCTGTTTCTAAATAAAATAAATCATGCAAGTGTGAATGACAATCCAGGGAAGCCCAAATATGAGATTAGAATATCCACAGTTTCCCATGTTAGTAATGATAGGAAAAAATATATGTCGATGGTTATCTGAGTAGAAAAGATCGCTTGGCTTTTTACTACTTTTGCTCTTGTGTATGTTCATGGGACAATGCATTTATTATCTTGTTATCATTATTCCAAAAAAGTCAATAGAAATTTTCATTTATGTTGTAAATAAATTACAATGATGTACTTATAGTTTAATTATAGCATTAACAATAAAGTAAAGCACAATTAATGTCACACCATTAATTTATAAAGAAATTAATGCATTTTAGTCAATTAATTTCTAGCTTACTTTTTTGTATAAATGATCATCACCGTTTGGATGCATTAAACAGCGATATTGTATCAATCTGGGTCAGCACTAGACATTAATTTGCATTTTCTACGTTTCATAGCAATGACAAAAATTTAGAGATTTTCAAAACTGATCTTCCTGAAGTTCCAAATGCAATTTTCTTGAGCAGCTATAAAAGAAAATTTCTGCAGTTAACTTAAAAGCTATTGTTTTTAAATTTAAGCTTTAAGTCCTGAGGGATTTTTTAGTTAGGAGTTGAAAATAGAGATAAAGAAAAAAGGGGGCTCAGTATTATGCGAACTGTATCCAAAACAAATGGACCATTCAATGAACCTATTAAATTTAACTTTTTGCTGTCTCTAGATACTCAGAATTGTTTTGAGAACAATTTTTGTGGTTTCATTCCGGTTCAGTGCCTAATTTTTATGTCAGTTGGTAAGGGAAAATAAAGAAAGAAAGGAAGGAAACAAGAAAGAAAGAAAGAAAGAAAGAAAGAAAGAAAGAAAGAAAGAAAGAAAACTAAATCCTAGAGAAGTTTCCAAACCCACACTGCTAAGCAAAGGGTAGAGATTTTATTTTGAGTTTCAGATTTCCTAGGGTTTCAAATGAAAGTTAACCAAAGGAAAAATTCACTGGACATGACATTTGTGAACAAAAAACAATATAAAGTTGGCTCTAACTGATTTAGTGTGGTTGGAGTTACCATCATTCTTTCGACTATACAGTTATATCTTCTACTTTATCTACTACACAGTAGGGAAAGGAAATGATACTTTGACCATTTTAATTTGACTATTCTTAAGACTCAGGTTTTAAAACAAAGATTCTTTTAACATGATGTCCATTATATTCATTGGGATTTCTTTAAGCATTTCCCCCTTTTTTCTATATTCTAAATCCCATTTTTTCTTCAATTTTTCCATATTGTCTTTGTTACTCTCATTTAGAATTTCCAAGTCAAACAAGTTATAAAATATCACAAAAATGCATAAGAATTAGCATTATGAAAGAAAATATCACTTAACTTTTTTTAGTGCAAAGATAAGCTAAGTCAGTTTTTTATGTAAACTTTATACTTGCTAATTTTATAAAATACATTGCAAATTAATTCTTTATTGTTTTTGTCTTGGGGCAACATCCAGTCTGCACAAGGATTACTCCTATCTCTGTGCTCAGGGATCACTCCTGGCAAGCTCAGGGGATCATGTGGAGTTTCTTGGGCAAAAATCTGAGTTGTCCATTTGTAAGACAAATGCTCTATATGCTGTACCATTTGTTACTCAAGCCCTTGTCATGGAATTCTTTGTCTTCAAATTCGTGGAATTTTCATAACCATTAGTATTAAAAGTATTAGAAATAAATCTTCCAAATATATACAATTATTAATGTATAACATGTGCAATCGAAATTATATAATGTAAGTTTAAGACTGAATATGGAGGAGAAGTAACGGTTAGACTTGTAATTTGTGTAATTGCATTCTCATTTTAACCAAATTGGCCAAGAAATGTATCATATAATACCTGTCTAGAGATATACAAACTGCATAAAATTTAGATTTGCAAATAAAAGCCTTTCAAAAATTAAAGTCTTAGGCTAAAAAAAGAAATATTTTAGATTCTACCAGATTTTAAGAGAGAAAAAGTAAATGTTTAAATCTGAATTCTCTGATGATTGCAACTTTTCTCCTGGGATTTTCTTTCTTTTTTTTGTTTTTTCCTTTTGGAGATGGGGATGGTTTACAAGCCCGGTCAGGGGTTGTCACCAGCAACTCCTATGCCATGATTCTCAGCCAACCCCTCCAGGGGTTAGCATCAGAATCTGAGGATGCAAAACTTCCCAGACCTTTTGGCGTCAGATTGACCCAGGCTTTCCTGGCAGCTCTGGGAACCTCTGGACCATACCCAGAATTGCTGGGGGCACATCAGAGTCGGCATGCAAAGTGTGTGTTTTAGCCCCTATACTATCTCCCTTGTGATTTTTGCATAATGTTCTATAAATACCAGCACAACAGCCTACCTGAAGTTGACACAATTTTCAAAAATGTTTCTTAGACTATTTTCAGATTAGCTTGGCAAGCACTAGGTATTTCAAGGGAGTGTTTAAAATGTAGCTGCCTCCATTCAGATTATATTTGGCAGAAGTCTTATATGTCATGATAAAATAGAATTTATTTTTGCAAAAAGTATATTTTTCCTATGTCAGAAATTTCTTGTCAGTCTTGTCTTTGGCATTTTGTAGCCCACAAATGTAGATTGTTAATTTTTAAATTGTTTTGCTTTTAATATTCATTGCATTTTGTCACCATTAATTCACTGATATCTATGACTATCTAAGTAAAACTTTGTTTTCCTGACTTTTGGAATCAATATTTTTTCAGGAAAGGTTATAATTATAAGCCCATGCATTGCTTTATTTTTCTTTCTTGCTATCAGCCACAAGTTTAACTTGGCTTTGAGTTATGTCAACTAAGAAATACTAACACTGTTTGCTTTATTATTATTTTTTTCTTAATATAAAGGTCAATTTGACTGTTCAAGCCATGTCTTATTGTGCATTCCTAACCGAAAAAAAACAAGCTGAAGAAAATATCAAATGACAATTTTAAGCTTTGTTAAATATACAAGTATTTTAAACAAAATACAAAAGTCCTAAATGCTAACATAAAAGCTGAAATCAAGAAAGATATTTCTAAGTACCTCCAGAATATTTATAGCCTTTAGATTTACTACAACTCTATTTCTTCCAGAGTTTAGGGAAGACTGAATTAAGCTTAATTTCTAAATTAGTACAAGTAGCATATACATTAATTAAATCCTGCATGAATTTTAAATAATGAAGTGTGTATATTATATCAGCCTTGAATAAATAATAATTATGTAAATATACTGAAAATATTTCTATGTCCATTTAGAACTCTTGTGAAAGTCATGCAAACTTTGCAAATCCAAACCCAGCTCCTCTGTGTCAGGCACTGACAAATTTCTAAGAGGCATAGTTATTATTTTACCATAGGAAAATTTGTATTTGAAAATGAAAGTACATACAACTGACTCAATGTACTTGTGTCCAGTTTAGTCATTGATAAAGCAAATTTTGTCATGCATGCACATGACAAATTAAAAGAGATCTGGGTGAAGGAGATTCACCTGGAAAAATTAGGCTGATTGCCATAGCAACAGACCTCTGAGTAATGATCCATCTTCACCTTTCTGCATCCTTAGGCTTTGAGTTTTCTAATTTTTCACCAGATTTGGATTCTATTTTCCACTACAGAATAGCCCTGTTGAAAGACAACTCTGTAAAGATGTATGCTGTTCTTGATCTTTGCTTTTCAATTTTATAGTTAGACATAAGTTTAAATGTGGAAGAATGTTGTTAGGAAAATACAAAGATTATTTGTTGTATCCAGCCACAACAAATGAACCCCAATGTGTGTGTATATGTTTATGTTTATGTATGTATATATAAAAAATAAATACACATGTGTTCATCAACACTTGCACTGCACTGCAATGCACTGTTCTCCTGTTGTTCATCGATTTGCTTGAGTGGGCACCAGTAACGTCTTAAATTGCGAGACTTGTTATTGTTTTTGTCATATTGAATACATCACAGGTAGCTTGCCAGGCTTTGTCGTGTGGGTGTGATACTCTGTACTATGTCTCTAATATTCTGTTATATTGAATAGCGCATATAAGTGAGATAATTTAGTAACTGTCTTTCATCTTCTGGCAGTGTTTAATAGTGTATTCTTTATATCCAGTCAACCTGCAGTGAATTGAATGATTTTATCTTTCCTTGAAGATGCCTTCATTGCATTGTGTAATATGCAATTTCCTATGTTTAGATTTGGTTACACAGTCTTGACCAAAATTAGTGATGATATTTTGGTACATAACATCTAGTAGAGCATGAAGATAATTTTTTATTGTTAATAATAATTAAATGGGACTGAAACGATAGCATAGTGGGTAGGGCATTTGCCTTGCATGTCTGCTCAAGCAAATTGATGAACAATGGGAGGACAGTTCTACAGTGTTACTAGTTAAATATCTTGGTCAGATTGGTTTATGTTCTTTGACTATGCACATTATTTTTCTTTTTAGCATTAACAAATAATTTAGGTAGATATAATTTAAGAATAGATCTACATATAGATATAATACATATATAATTCTTAATTTGTTACCTATTAATTTAATATATATTAATAATTAATAATAAATGACATATCATAATACGATTATTTTTCCATTTTTTACTTGGCTTTATTCTACAAGAAAAAAACTGTCTTCATTATCTTCGTTATATAAGTTGCATTTTGATTTTCCCCTTGAATATATTTTTATCAATCACTAATTATTTTCTGTATTTATTTATATTGTGTTAGGAGTTGTGTTTTTAAATAAGGCCACATCAAGCAGTGCTAGGGGCCTGAGGTCACTCCTAGCAGAGCTGAGTCCACTCCATGCTCTGAATAATGACTCAGGAATCACTAAAATCCATGTGAAGGTTCCCGTCTGACTTGCTCGAGAGTTACCAGGACCACAAAAAAAAAAAAAAAGGTACTGGAGCTAACAGGACCACATCTTGTGTCCTTAGGACATGCAGAACTGAGAAGTCAAACTCTGCACCTCCGATATGCAAGGCAATACCAAGCAATGCTGCTCTTTGATTTGGTGTCAGGGCTTGCCTACAGCACCGCAGCAACACTCAAAACTATGCAGGTCTATACCCAGTGATGCTCACAGACCATGTGGTGCTAGGGCTTGAGCCAGGCTTGTCACATGAAAGATCTGTGCCTTAACCTGTGCCTTAACCTGTACTCCTTCTCCAGACTCTGGGCTTACACCCTTTCACCTTAACATCTGGTGTGTTTATGTTATGATACAAAAAGTGAGATTTTATCTTGTTTTCTTTCTACTGCAGTGTTTGTTGTAAGTTACATGATCTTATATGTACAAGAAGAGTGTTCTACCCCCGATCTTCTCAAAATTAATCCTTATGTTTTTGTGCTGGTACAGTGGTAGGGCGTTTGCCTTGCACGCAGCCAACATGGCTGACCCGAGTTTGATTCCTCCGCCCCTCTCGGAGAGCCCGGCAAGCTACCGAGAGTATCTCGCCCGCACGGCAGAGCCTGGCAAGCTCCCCGTGACGTATTCGATATGCCAGACACAGTAACAACAAAGTCTCCAATGGAGACGTTACTGGGCCCGCTCAAGCAAATCGATGAATAATGGGAGGACAGTAACAGTGACAGTAAGAGAAATCAAACCAATCCATTTGCCTAAGCAAGGCAAGAACTCTATTGTGAAGTCACAGCTCTACCGTCCATATATGACTTAATTGTTTTTGTACAATTATATTTCTTCCCTATATGTTACTTTTTAAATACGTGAGCTGTTAATAATCAGCAAAATGTCACTCCCAATATTTTCTATTTTTTGTTTGAGCCACATTTGGCAGTGCCTGGGTCTTCTGACTCTGTGTCCACCACTCCTAGCAGTGTTCAAGGAAGCATCTGTGGTGACAGGGATCAAACCAAGGTGACTACATGCAAGGCAAACACCTTCCTTGATGTATTATCTCCAAGCTTCTCTCTTTCTTTATCTTTTCTCTCTATCTTTCATTGTGTGGATGTTGTATGATTTTACTAAATTTCTCTCCTATGTATGAGAGACATTTATTGTTTCCAATGATTTTCAGTGTCAAATAATGTTGTGATATATTTAATGATTTTTTTCTCATTTTATTAACATGAGAATTTCAGCCAAGAAAATATTGGAAACGAGAGACTGGACTAAAAGGAAAATCACGTTGCAAGTTTATTACATGCTACAGTATCATAGAAGAATATTGCCTTCATGGCAATATATATAAAGTTTTCTTCTTTGTCTTTTTTTTCCAAGGTGGGGTCAGTGGTACTCATGAGTTATATCTGGTATTGCTTAGTTCTCTGTCCATTCTCCACCACCACTAATCCCAGTATCCCTCCCACCCCTCATCCCCCCATCCCACCCTGCCTCTGTGGCAGGGCACTCCCTTTTGTTATTTCTCTCTTTTTGGGTGCTGTGGTTTGCAAAAGAGGAATTGAAAGGCAATCATGTTTGGTCTATAGTTCACTTTCAGCATGCATCTCCCATACTGGGCGGATCTTCCCAACACCCTTTACTTGGTGTTCCTTCTCTATCTGAGCTGCCTTTTCCCCTAGAGAGTGCGACTGACCTCCAAGCCATGGAGTAAACCTCCTGGTATTTATCTCGGCTATTCTTGGGTGTTAATCTCCTATTTTGTTACTTTATGTTCCCCAGATGAATGCAATCTTTCTATGTCTGTCCCTCTCTTTCTGACTCATTTCACTTAGCATAATACTTTCCATGTAGTACCACTTGTATGTAAACATACCTAAGTACCATAGACAGTATGTTTAAACTTTCATTTACTCATTATTTCTCTTTTTAAAAGTTCATCCTATTGTTGGGCTGGAGCAATAGCACAGCAGGTGGGGCGTTTGCTTTACAAGTGGCCAACATGGCTGACCCGAGTTTGATTCCTCCACCACTGTCAGAGAGCCTGGCAAGCTACCAAGAGTAACTTGCCTGCACGGTAAAGCCTGGCAAGCTCCCCATGATGTATTTGATATACCAAACACAGTAACAGTTGTCACAATGGAGATGTTACTGAGCCTGCTCAAGCAAATCGATGAACAACGGGAGGACGGTGACAGTGATCCTAATGTTATTCATGGAGTTCAAAAGAATACATGTATTGACAGACATTGAAAAATTGTATGGTCTTATTTAAAACATGTGGTAGAAAACACATAAATTGTGAGAGTTGTCTAAGAAATTTTAAAGGCTTGTCACAATTTAATTCACATTTTATAGAAGGGATATCTGTGAAAGCCCTTTATGTCCTCTGTTACATTTGGGACCTTTTATTTTGTGGGACTTGTGCTCTATCATGATCCTGGGGTTCATGAATCTGGAACCTATATCTATCAGCCTGACTTCAAAGGTACTATTTCTTGTTGATTTTAAAGCTCTACTTTCCTTGGGATACGTTGGTTTTCTATCTTTCGTGAGTCTTACCAATTAGTGTGGGCTGGAGCGATAGCACAGCAGGCAGGGCGTTTGCCTTGCACATAGCCAACATGTCTGACCGGAGTTCGATTCCTCCCCCACTCTCAGACAGCCCGGCAAGCTACCGAAAGTATCTCGCCCGCAGAGCCTGGCAAGCTACCCTTGATGTATTTGGTATGCCAAACACAGTAAAAACAAGTCTCATGATGGAGACATTACTGGACCCGCTCGAGCAAATCAATGAACAATGGAAGGACAGTGATACAGTGATACCAATTAGTGTATATTGAAGTGAGCTTCAGTATATCCCTGGCACTTAAAGTTACAATTTCGCTTTTTTTCCCTTTGCTTCTGTTCTTACTAGCTGCTATGCAACATCCTTGAGCTTGAAAGTCTGCCTGATACTGACTTTCTGAAGCTGAATCCCCCAAAGGCACAAAAGAGTACAGGGTCAATGCCTACTCCTTAGTGGATGCATGAGTCTCATAATGGTGAGGTCTTGTTTGGAGAGAAGCCCTAGCCCTGACTAGTTACTTGCAGGCTTTGCATATGCTTGTGCCCTCTTAATTCATTGGCCCTGGGTGCAAGGGGGAATTTCACACAAAATCAAAATGAAAACAAGGGTCATGTATTATTCTGAATATCAAACTAGAGTAACAGTAGGAAGCTATCAATTCATGCTTCACTTTGACTTTCTCGCTGGAGAAGATCAGAACGTGCTCTTTTGGTGTGTAGCTTTGAGTCCTGCAGAGTAAGGTTAACAGCAATAAACAGGGAATACTTTGTTGCTGGCAAAATTTCTGTCACCATCATGGAGAGAAATTCAGTCATTGCAAATGACTTAAGAGAAAAAAAGAAAGCATGATTCTCATATCTAATCTCAAACAGTTAAAAGAATGCAGTGACAGGAAGAAGATCAAGAGAAAAAGAACAGTATCACGAGCTCGATAGAGTCCAAATTTTCTAAAACTTGCTCAGTTCAAGACTGTGCTCTGAAGAAACTGCTATAATCACACTCCCTTTTCAAAACCAATTGCTTTTATGGGTGAATGACATAATTCAGACATGGCCAATGTATGGAATATTCCTTTTTCCCATGCAAAATTTCTCTCTGCTATGATTTATTAGACCCTATGCTCCAACAGTAATTTGAGATCTTTTCATAATATATCAAAAAATTACATAAATGGAGAGCAGAAAGGAGTCGATTGATGAAAAAATATGTGACTATTTGGCATGTAACACATACAGTATGACTACTTAGGGAGGAAAAATACTCAGAAGTAGAGCATATAATTAATATAGTGTACCCCAAAGGCAAAAGTTGCAGAAAGTTTGTAAGAGTCACCGTCGACAAAGAATTTCTCCTACCTCCATCTTGGGCCATTCAGAAAACAGCATTTTTACTGAGACTGGTTTCAACCTTCTGTTTTGTTCTACTTTTCAAAGGAAAATAAAGTTTTGCTTTCAGAATGCTAAGATTTTTCCAGTATTGAATTTTAATTTACTTCACATATTACCTAAGAGGTTAGTTAGAATAGTGGAAATACAAAAATGAGTCAAGAAAAATGTGGTAATTCTTCAATTTCCCATTGTCCCAATGCACAGAAACGTCACCTTGAATCACACATCATCTGCCTACTGATGTATCTATCCATACATCCATAGAATTCTCATAGAATTTCCAGATGTTTCCAGATGCAATTAACATATTTTACATATTTTAATAATTTTTTACTCTAAAATTTTCTTATTTCCCAGCCTGACCAGATTTTGGACTTTCTCAGTTGAGGATGGTTCTGTTGTTGAACTGCCTTTTGTGTCCAGAAGTTTAATTCCATTAGGATGAAACATGATAAACCAAAGAATGTGTATTATTACTAGACATTTTATGAAAAGAAATCACAGAACTTAAAAGACAAATGAATTGTAATAGCTAATTGTACTATGAAAGAGGGTGAAGTTATGCTTGGGGTACACCCACTTGATGTACCAGGAAGCCAGATTCTATACAGACAAGATTGTAGGACCCTATACAGTCCAAGATTCTGACTGCCCTGGACACTGTTAGAGAGGAACTGAATATGAAGTAGAGTTCTTGGCTTGCATGCAGTTGATTTTGCATTTGAACCCCAGGGCCACGTATGGTACATGAGTACTGCCAGGAGTGACCCCTGAAGACAGACAGGGGTGAGCTCTGAGCACTGCTGGGTATGGTCCAAACTGACCCTTCACCCCCCCACACACACACAAAAAAAGAAAGAAATGGACCGGAGTGATATTACAGCAGGTAGGGAGTTTGCCTTGCATGCAGTTAACCTGGATTCGATCCCCAGCATCCTATATGGTCCCCTGAGCACTTCCAGGAGTAAATCCTGAGTGCAGAGCCAGGACTTAACCCCTGAGTATCGCTGGGTGTGACCCAAAAAGAAAAAAAAAAAGGAAGGAAGAATGAAAGAATGAATGAATGAAAGATAAAGAAAACAAAGAAATATTAAGATGTCAAGTATTCCTTTTATATGTATGCATAATGGTACTTTTGCTATGAATAATTAAAAATTAAAGATAGATATTTAACTAAATATCACTATATGCGAAAGACTTGCTCACTAATCATTTGCTTCAAAATTCCAAATCACAGAAAATTCCATAGGTGCAAAATATTCACAATGTAATATAGATCATGCGACCAACTGGGCCAATCCAGGTTCGATTCCTCCACATCTCTCGGAGAACCTGGCAAGCAACCAAGAGTATCTAGTCCGCTCGGCAAAGCCTGGCAAGCTACTCATGATGTATTCAATATGCCAAACACAGTAACAAGTCTCACAATGGAGACATTACTGGGCCTGCTCAAGCAAATCAATGAACAATGTGAAGACAGTGCAGTGCTATTATTTTATTAAATTGTCTCTCTTCATAATAAACCTAAATATATAGGAAATTTTGAAATTCTCCCTAGTATGAAATATGCTTAATCTACAGACCAGAAAGATAACACAGGGGTTAAAGCATTTGCTGTGCATGTGTCTGATTCCAGTCGATCTTCAGCACTGCATAAGGACCCCCAGGCACTGTCAGAAGTGATCCCCAAGTCAGAGTTGAGTAAATCCTGAGTACTACCAGGAATAGACCAAAAAACGAAACCAGAAAAAAAGCATTTCAATTTAATGAAACACTATACAAAAGTAGCAAAAATTTTAGCTGTTTATTTGACAAGGTAAAGCCGGGGGGGGGGGGGGGGGGGGGGGGGGGGGGGCTGTTGTTTGCAGGAATCTCATTGACAATGTGTTCTGCTCACTCTATCTCCAATGATTTACCTTGTATTTCTCTTCTTATAGGATGAAGTCTACTGTCCACCCTATTTTGTCAATGTTTCTTCTTCCTCTTTGTTATTCTCTTTAGTTCTTTTCCACTGGGGGATATACAAAAATTATACTGTGGTAAGAATGAGAAACTCAAGCAAGTGTATGTGAAGAACTGTCTTATTTTAATGTCAAACCTTTGAAGACTTCATAAAAGTTTAAAAGCTTTCTACATTCTTTCTAGACAAAATTCATCCCATAAGTTTTAAGAGTCTCCTGCCCATGGGCCTGGCTGTCCTCACTGGGGCCCCTTGGAGCGGGGTGGGTTGAGTTTCCATCTCCACCCTGAGCAGAGGCCCAGCAGCTGAAGACCTCTGGGACCCAGCCACAGCCATGCTCAAGACCACTCTCCACACGCTCAAACGAGCCTCACACATGAAGGAACCAGCAGAGGAACCCAGGTGTGCAGGACCCAGGGCTGAGATCTCCAAGCCTGCTTGGTTCGGGACTGTGCCTCCTCCATCCAAACACTCCATCTTCCAGTAGCTAGACAATTACACCCACCAAGTACCGTGTAACCCCTTCAATGGCCAGGATACAGAGACTGCAAAACCAAGCTCCCAGAAGCGCACGGCCGCATTTGTGTCTGCGCGACCTCTTATTCTCTATTTCTCACTTTCAGAGAACCCACCAGGCTACTGAGAGTATCCTGCCCTCATATATACTTGACTGGGAATACCTGTAAAGTTGATTAGAGGCTGCCCCAAAACCCTCATTGCTCTCAGAGAGCCCGGAAAGCTACCGAGAGTATCCTTTCCTCACAACAGAGCCTGGCAAGCTACCCATGGCATACTTGATATGCCAAAAACAATGATGGTCCTCATCCCTCTGACCCTGAAAGAGCCCCCAATATGCCTTCGGGCTACACTAGCACATGACAGGAACAAATAGAGACGTTACTGGTGTCCACTTGAGCGAATCGATGAACAACAGGGTGATAGTGATAGTGAAGGAGGCTATTGAAATAGAACATATTGAAAACCTACAGTTATATTGGTTTTGGTATATTGCTATACTCCTCACCACTACCAAAGTACACAATATCACTACCAGTACCCTTGGGATACTTGTAATCTACCTCATCATTGTTCTCCAGTCACCCAACCCGCCTTCTTTGTAGTCTTATTTTTAGAACTTCAACAGAGCCCCGTTTACATACCACTCTCATTGGGAAGATCTTCGTATGGCATTTTTAAAAACATTCATCTCTGGTAAGATTAAATTAATGCATTCATTCATCAGAAGGAATAAAGGAGAGGCAGCTAAAAGTTTAAAATGTATCGCTTGTATACATGTGCTATGTCTGAGTTTGGATTCCAGTACCACATGTTTCACTGAACACAACCAAATGTGGCCTGGTAACACCGAGCCTCACAGAACCACATTGTCAGCTAGAGTACTGAGCCATTAGATCCTGTAAAAAAATTAATCAATTATTGCTGGTTGTGTCCACATATGGGTACTCATGCAGTGGTTGAGGAGATCCCACAAATAAAAAGATACAAGGGAAAGGACACAGGGGAATGTCTCACCTAAATCAAGCCCCTGTAACTGTAACTTTTAATAATTTCTGAACATTATTTAATAAAGTCAAGGTTGTTTTATCATTGATACCATCAGGATGCAGTAAGTTAAACACCTACTGGACTTCCTGGACATTTCCAGAGTAACACATTTCTTAATTCAAAATTTACTTATGCTGATTGAACCTGAAAATTCAATGTTCTGAGAAAACTACCCCCACCAAAAAAATTCTAAAATTTGGCCAAATTCTAATATGGTTTTATTAGTGCTCCCATTGTTTCCCTTACTAACGAAGTTCAGCAACCTCATTCTGGCCATTATGGAATATATTGGAAACTCCTGCAATCTATGAATTTCCATTTTCTTTGCCACTATACACTGATCCCCTCAGCCCTTTATGTGTCCTTAGAAAGGAAACCATTGACTTTTCTGAGCTTTTCTGGAATAATAGACCCACACATTCTCTAAGTCTGGCATTCTGTTCCCAGACTTCATCTATGTCTTGTAGTAAGTGAAGCCTTGGCATAGTACTCAAGCTAACTTTGGCATATATCCTTTATAAAGTATGGATTCTGGATCTGCTGGCTTAAACTGCCTGCCAAAAGTACATTTATCACTAGTCTTTAGCCCCTTACTTGATGCCATAATCTTTAAGATTAGGTCATCTTTTATATCCTGATCTTCAAGCTGTTGAATGAACAACCAAAGAAATGTCTACACTTTGAAATTAATTGACACTGTGTATGTGATAGGGTTCCCTGAGGAGTTGCTGGTTTCCATCCTTTAACCAGAAACTCCTGACAGAAGGGCTAGTGTGTGTTCTTTGTACTGTGAAGCCCAGCTTCTATTTCTATTCCTGGTACCACATGGTCTCAAAAGCACAAACACAACAGTGACCCCTGGGCATTGTGGGTTGTGGCTAAAAATCAAAGGAAAATAAAAGAAAATGAAAAACAATGAGTTCCAAATATGGGTCTAATGGACTCAATATCAGGCACTCATGTCATCACTAGAAACCATGACTAACACAAAGCCCTATCTGAATATTTTTGGAGTCTCTTTATTCGTTGTTAGGTATAGTCAGATCTATTGCAGCAGTAACATTTTCTGATATGAGGATATCCCTTTAAAGCATTTTAATTAGCTTTTTATTGGGGGCATGCCAACATCAATGCTTAGCACTTTTTCTGACTTTGCATTTAGGAATCATTCTTTGGGGTGATCATACAGGGTGCTTGGATATCTCTGGCACTGCAGAGGCTTAGAAGTATTTCAGTCCCTTATATTGGACCACTAGCTCTTCTTTGAAGAATTCCTAGAGGTGCCTGGGGTCTTCTTATCTCTCCTAGATCATCATTCAGGTGTCCCAAAAATATCACTAACATTTCTTTCTAAATGAATTACACATTTTGTAGACCTATAATCATTCATGTTAACTGAGCCAGGTTGAGAAAAATTGAATATTGTTCTCACTTTAATTTAGCACTCTCTTTTAAAAAGTTTATTATGAGACTTGGTTATTGATGGCAATTCTATGAGAAAAAAGCACTATGTCACATCTATCTGGGTATGAGAAATGTAGCTTCAGAAAGAAAGTAGCTTTTTCAGACACACAGGTAATGTACAGCTGAAGAACAATGGTTTATACTAGGCAGTCAGGTCGCAAATTCCCTTGCAAAGAAGAGAAGATGGGCTAAAAAACAATCTATTTTTCCTGAAATGGGTGCAGAAATGTGCTTTATTACAAAGCTGACAGAGAAAAAATAAGTTCAGTGTTTGTAAAGCACTTACAGAAGCGAATTATAAGCTTCTTCAAAAGCAAAGCAGAGTAAAATAAGTTTTACACAACTCTATTAAAGCTGAACTAAATGCATGCATTGTTTATCCATTAACTTAGCCATTGAACAGGAATATGTAAATTTATGCTCTTCAGGGGTACTTCTTAAATCAAGTGTACAAGACTTTTCTTGGTCAGTCTATGAATTAAAATCATCTCTTGGCCTTCTGCTTACATTAAATGCAATTGTTTGAGGCAAACTGGCTTCTTCTACATCTTGAGGGCATTTTTTTTTGCCAATTCAATGAGAAAAATATGCTCAATTACTCAAATGCTACTTCTCCAAGAATGTATAGGTAAGGAATTTATGATTCACAGGTCAAGTTAGGTTCATTGCTTAATTTCCTCAATTGTTAGATATTATTAACCTTTTCTAATTAGTGCAATTTGTGTGTGGTATTGCCATTTGTTCAAATTTCTTCATAGCCTGAGTTAAAAGCAATAGATGTCAATCACAACGAATCTTGGAAGATGGCGGCTTGCCACATAGAAGATTCCAGTCCCCATACTGGTTTCATCCAGGCGCCTCAGATGGAGCAGGCTTTCTTGCTCTGCCTACTCCAAATGAACCCCAGCTGCCATACTCCACCAGAAGAAAAGCCCAGGTACACAAGACCAGTGACTGAAAACTCCAGACCACCTGGAGGAGGATATAAATTGGCTCTCCCCATCTCCCCCCTATTGGCCATCCTGGCTGTGACAGACATCCTATATTAATCATAACGAGCACTGTAGCACTGTCCTCCCATTGTTCATCGATTTGCCTGAGCGGGCCCAGTAACATCTCTAGTGTGAGACTTCTTGTTACTGAGTTTGGCATATCGAATATGTCACGGGGAGCTCTCCAGGCTTTCCGAGTGGGCGAGATACTCTCGGTAGCTTGCTGGGCTCTCTGAGAGGGGCAGAGGAATCAAACCTGGGCCGACTGGGTTGACCACGTGCAAGGCAAATGCCCTACTACTGTGCCATCGCTCCAGCAATCATAACAAGTAATACAAAATAAATTATTTAGCATCTGCCTGTGGGAAAAGCTTCAGTGATGGTGAGAAAATTCAAAATAATGGTGGAGGGAAGGTGTAATGGTGGTGGGATTGGTGGTGAAATATTGAATGCAACCAATCACTGTGAACAACTTTATGAAAATAATCACTTACTCACTTAATCACTTAATCCCCGTTATTTATCGATTTATTCGAGCGGGTGCCAGTAACGTCTCCATTCATCCCGGTTGCATGCTAGCGTAGCCCAATGGTATCTGTTCGTTCTAGGAACATGCAGAGCCTCAAACCGATCATTTAGGGTCTTGACGAAGAAGTCTGATCATCTTATAGGTGGGCGTCCACGTGATCTCTTGATGTCCCGTGGAATCCAATCAGTAATGGCTCTAGTCCAGCGGTTGTCTGTAAACCTCATTACGTGTCCAGCCCATCTGATTTTTGATGTCTTGGCAAATGAGGCAGCGTCCCTGATTCTTGAGCGTTGACGAAGATCAGAACTCCGGATTCTATCTCTCATTTGAGTGAATCGTGATATTCCAAGCATAGCTCTTTCGATTCCTCTTTGAGAGACCCGAATATCGTTCTCATCCTGTTTTCATAGGGTCCAGGTCTCTGAGGCATATGTTAATGCTGGAAGAATAGTGGAATCAAAGAGATGTGCTCGTAGCTGGAGGTTCTTTGTCCTTTTAGTTATTTCTTCAACGCTTTTGAAGGCATTCCAAGCCGCTCTCTTCCTCCTGCGCAACTCAGGTGCCAGGTCATTCATCATGTTGATTTCTCGACCTAGGTATATATAACTATCGCATTCGGAGATGGTGGTTCCGTTGAGAGCGAATGGCTAGTGTGTGAATGAAAATAAAATTTAAAAAATTAAAAAAGATGAAGCAACAGGTGTTTCCCAACTATTTCACTCCTTTAGTTATTTATTCATTATGTTTTATGGTGTAACTAATCCCAAACTAGTTTGAAGCAACATATAATATTAAAACATATACAATGTAAACAATTAAAATATAAATTCTATTCCAAATTTAATTAGAAGGAAAAACAGTAATGTGTTTTATATTATCTGGAATGAATTAATTATTGTCATTGACCACAAAATTTATCTCTCCATTTTCAGGTAGCCAACTTAATAAAAGAATGAATTTTATGCACTAATAATATAAATGATGGTTAAAAGAAAATGCATGTGTGCATTAAGTATTTTACTAAAATATTCTTCTATTACTGCATCTGTAACATATTCGAGTCAACCATACCTGTTGTTAACATTGGCTCAAACCAATTTTAGGTCCAATCTAAGCTATGATTCTAGGTTACTAACTTTAGCTTTCCTCCCCATGCACAGGAGCAAAGTGCAAACAGTCAAGTACAGTCTTCCTCTTAAGACACACTTCCCAACGCAGTTGACGTTCAACTCAATCTTTATCTAATCTACTATTTTCTCCTTAATCTTTGCCTGTTTCTTCCTGGTCACTGTGTGTCAGATATCTTTATTTCAAGCCTCGGAGAATACTATTCTCTTTGATTTCTTGCAATAATTGCCCTTAAATATTACCTAACATAGCCTTTCCAGGGAAGTCTTTAACAGTAATTTCTTCTTATCTAGGTTAAATTCAACTTTCAGCAATCAGGAGGAAAAATATTTGTTTCTCACCAATCGTAATAAAGTGCAACCTGCTTGGCTAAGCTGCTCTTTCAAATTAAAATGATCTTTCAATTATTGTATATCTTCACAACTTTTATTTCCTACTAGCAAGTTTGCTTTTAAAATCTATTAATATTATTAAAATTTATCATTTGTTATTACTATATGTCAGGCATCTTTTTAAAGTATCTTAGCAAAAAATCTTATTTAATGTTTCAAAAATGTTTTGACTTCTGTGCTGCTGGGTCTGGAAAATCTTGAAGAGTGCAACTGAAACAAAGTAGGAATACAATTTTTTTAAATATTCAGTGAATATAAATAATGAAAAGCTTATAACTAAAAGAACATAAAGAATGTGAGCTTCAGTTATCATAATGGAGTGAGTTAAACAATTACCTTTGTACTATCATTTATAAGTTTCTGTTTTTTTATTTTCACAAAAATTCATGAATATCTACAAAAGACATTTTCTTAACTACTAGATTAAATATATTTGAAATAAGTGTGCCTTTACAGTGTTACAGGACTGTTTAAAAAAATAAAGTTAAAGCCCTTTGGTCCGGCCGCCCATCAGAGCTGCTTCCTTATCCCCCATCCCCCAGGTTGGTCTTTGCGCCTCCCCTCTGACCTGGGACTGGAACCCCACCGCGCAAGTGTCTGCAGGCGCCCCCCCCTCCCCCGACGCTGGGAGGAAAAGGGGATCTGCGTCTCTCTGCCTGTCCCTTTGGTCTGGCCGCCCATCAGAGCTGCTTCCTTGTCCCCCATCCCCCAGGTTGGTCTTTGCGCCTCCCCTCTGACCTGGGACTGGAACCCCACCGCGCAAGTGTCTGCAGGCAACCCCCCCCCCCTCCGACACTGGGAGGAAAAGGGGATCTGCGTCTCTCTGCCTGTCCCTTTGGTCCGGCCGCCCATCAGAGCTGCTTCCTTGTCCCCCACCCAGTCTTTACTTCCTGGGCAAAAACCAGGTATCCGTGGAGGCGTGGCCACTTCAGGGGTGGGCATGGCTTTAAAAGTGGGCGTGGCCTAATTATCGGCAGGACAAAGCTCATGCAGCTGCAGGTAGTTCACTCAAACAAATATATATTACCCCTCCACATACACAACAACATGAGGAAACAACGCAAATTCCCACCACAGGGAGACCATGAGGAAATACGTCTAGAAGCCTCAGTAGGTGCTAGCCACCTTAGGGACCTCTCTGACAAGGAATTCAGATATGAAGTCATCAAGATGTTCAATCAACTCGATGAAACAGTCACACAGATATCCGCTAAACTGAAAGAGGACATGAAAGAAACAATCGATCGCACAATTGACAAAATACAGCAAGAAATGAGAGCCGAAATTGGAAAGCTCCGCACAGAAATGGCACGCATCACAGATTCCATAGATGAAGTCAAAACCTCACTCACTGCCCTCAAAAATAGAACGACCACAGCTGAGGAAAGAATCAATGACTTGGAAGATCAGCTGCACCAACCCAACAGACAACAGCAAACAATGGCAAGAGACCTCAAAATAGCTCAAGAGCGAATCAGAGTCCTACGAGATGATTCCAGAAGAAACAACATTAGAATCATTGGACTACCAGAAGCTCAAAGAAACAATCCCAATGAAAAAACCATGCTGAAACAAATTATTGCCGAAAAATTCCCAGAGCTCCATAATACAGCCATCCAGATTCAAGAAGCCCGAAGGGTGCCAGCTAAAAGAGACCCCAACAGAAACACCCCAAGACATATTATATTTAGAATGATCGATGCTGCCGATAGAGACACAATACTGCAACCAGCAAGGGCAAAAAAGGAAATCACATACAAAGGAGCATCCCTGAGATTCACAGCAGACCTCTCAGAGGAAACCCTACAAGCCCGAAGACAGTGGCGAGTTATAGTCAAAAAACTCACTGAAATGAATGCTTCACCAAGAATACTCTATCCGGCTAAACTCTCACTCCAAATAGATGGAAAGCTACACTATTTTCTAGATAAACAGCAGCTCAGGAACTTCATAGACTCAAAACCAAACCTAAAACAAGGACTAAAGGGGCTACTATAAGACAAGACAAACCCTACAACCACAACACACCCACACAGAAACATGACACAAAACCCCATAACCATACTCTCTCTCAATGTCAACGGTCTCAATTCACCACTGAGGAGACGCAGAGTGGCAAAATGGATACAGAGACAGAACCCAACATTCTGCTGCCTACAAGAAACTCATCTCAACACTCAGAGCAAACACAGACTCAAAGTCAAAGGATGGAATACAATCCTGCAAGCAAACAGCTCCTGTAAAAAGCTGGGGTGGCCATACTACTATCTGACAACATTAGTTTCACCCAGAAAAAGGCTAGAAAGGACAGTGAAGGCCATTTTCTATTCATCAAGGGATACGTACAACAGGAAGAGATCACACTCTTAAATGTTTACGCACCTAATGAGGGAACAGCCAAATATTTAAAACAACTGCTACCAGACTTTAAGGAGGACATTGCAAGCAGCACAATAGTACTTGGAGACTTCAACATTGCCCTATCACCTCTGGACAGATCAACAAGAACAAAACCCAGCAAGGAATCATTGGCTTTGAAAGAAGAAATAGAAGAGAGAGGGCTTATAGACTTATACAGGGCTTTACACTCCAAAAAGAAAGAATACACATTCTTCTCCAGTGCACATGGAACATTTTCCAAAATAGACCATGTGCTAGGACACAAAACATACCTCAACAAAATAAGGAAGATAGAAATAGTATCAGCCATCTTTTCAGACCATGATGCACTGAGGATAGAAGTGAATCACACACAGACACGGAGAACCAAATCAAACACCTGGAAATTAAACAACTCGATGCTGAACAATGAATGGGTCAGAAACGAAGTCAAGGGCGAAATCAAAAGATACCTGGAAACAAATGAGAATGAAGACACTACCTATGGGATGCAGTGAAAGCTGTATTAAGGGGAAATTTTATAGCTCTGCAAGCATATCTTAGGTCTGTAGAAATGGTGCACATAAACAACTTGACCTCACAGCTCAAGTCCTTAGAAAAGGATCAACAGAAAGAACCTAAATCAGGCAGAAGGAAAGAGATCATAAAACTTAGAGCAGAAATCAATGACATGGAAACCAAAGAAACAATCCGAAAGATCAATGAAACCAAGAGCTGGTTCTTCGAGAGAATAAACAGGATAGATAAACCACTCGCAACACTCACAAAGAAACAGAGAGAGAGAACCCTAATAAACCGAATCAGAAATGAGAAGGGGGATATCACAACAGAAACCAAAGAAATCCAAAAGATCATCAGAGACTACTTTGAAAGTCTGTATGCCACGAAACAAGAGAACCTAGAAGATATGGACAAATTCCTGGACTCCTATAATCTCCCAAAGCTGAATCAAGAAGACCTGGAGTATCTGAATAGACCTGTTAACATCAACGAAATAGAAACTGCAATCAAAAGCCTTCCCAAAAACAAAAGCCCGGGCCCAGATGGATTCACTAGCAAATTTTTCCAAACATTTAAAGAGGACCTGCTGCCAGTCCTTCTCAAGCTCTTTCAGGAAATTGAAAAAACAGAAACTCTCCCAAACAGTTTCTATGAAGCCCATATCTCTCTAATACCAAAAGGAAACAAAGATACCATGAGAAAAGAAAACTACAGGCCGATATCCCTGATGAACACGGATGCGAAGATTCTCAACAAAATACTAGCAAATAGAATTCAACTACTCATCAAAAAGATCATACACCATGACCAACTAGGATTCATCCCGGGGATGCAAGGGTCTGGTTTAACAGTAGGAAATCAATCAACATAATCCATCACATGAACAAAAGAAAAGATAAAAATCATATGATCATATCAATAGATGCAGAGAAAGCATTTGACAAGATCCAGCACCCATTTATGATGAAAAACCTAGCCAAAATGGGGATAGAGGGGAATTTTCTCAATATAGTTAAAGCCATCTACCACGGGCCTACAGCAAGCATCGTCCTCAATGGCGAAAACTGAGAGCCTTCCCTCTAAGATCAGGGACAAGACAAGGATGCCCACTCTCTCCACTGCTGTTCAATATAGTATTGGAAGTACTTGCAATAGCGATTAGGCAAGAAAAGGATATTAGGGGCATCCAGGTAGGAAAGGAAGAAATCAAGGTCTCACTATTCGCAGATGATATGATACTATACTTAGAAAACCCTAAAACCTCTATCAAGAAACTTCTAGAAACAATAGGCTTGTATAGTAAAGTGGCAGGTTATAAAATCAATGCCCAAAAGTCCATGGCTTTACTATATGCAAATAGTGAAAGAGAAGAAAAAGACATGAAGAAAACAATCCCATTCACAATTGTGCCCCAGAAAATCAAGTACCTAGGAATAACCTTAACTAAGGAAGTATAGGACCTGTACAAAGAAAACTACAAAACTTTACTTCAGGAAATAAAAGAGGATACGAGGAAATGGAAAAATATCCCCTGTTCATGGATCGGGAGAATTAACATTGTCAAAATTGTAGTACTTCCCAAAGCACTGTATAAATTCAACGCAATCCCTATTAGGATACCCATGACATTCTTCAAAGAATTGGAGCAAACACTCCTGAAATTCATATGGAACAATAAGCCCACACGAATAGCTAAAGCAATTCTTGGGAAAAAGAAAATGGGAGGAATCAACCTCCCTAACTTCAAACTCTACTACAAGGCAGTAATAATTAAAACAGCATGGTACTGGAACAAAGGCAGAGCTGTAGCCCAATGGAACAGGGTTGAATATACTGATGCCCCCCCCCCCAAGTATACGAGCATCTAATCTTCAATAAGGGGGCAAGAAAAGTGAAGTGGAGCAGGGAAAGCCTCTTTAACAAATTATGCTGGCAAAACTGGACGGCTATATGCAAAAAAAATGGGCTCAGATCTCTGCCTAACTCCATGTACAAAAGTAAGATCTAAGTGGATTAAAGACCTCAACATCAGACCGGAATCTATAAGATACATTGAGGAAAATGTTGGCAAAACCCTTCATGACATAGAAGCTAGTAGTGTCTTCAAAGATGTCACACCGCTGGCCAAGCAAGTGAAAACGGAGATAGATAAATGGGACTATCTTAAAATAAGAAGCTTCTGCACCTCAAAAGAAACAGTGACCAAAATACAAAGACAGTCAACTGAATGGGAAAGGATATTCGCCAACTCATCTGATAAGGGGTTAATTTCAAGGATATACAAAATACTGGTTCAACTGCACAAAAAAGAAAACATTCAACCCCATCAAAAAATGGGGAGATGAAATGAATAGAAACTGACAAAGAAGAAATCCGAATGGCTAAAAGACACATGAGAAAATGTTCCACATCATTAATCATCAGGGAGATGCAGATCAAAACCACAATGAGGTATCACCTCACACCACAGAGACTGGCCCATATCCACAAGAACAATAGCAACCGGTGCTGGCACGGATGTGGTGAGAAAGGGACACTTCTTCACTGTTGGTGGGAATGCCGACTGGTTCATTTTGGAAAACAGTATGGATGATTCTCAAAAAACTAGAAATTGATCTCCCATTTGACCCAGCAATACCACTCCTGGGAATATATCCCAGAGAGGCAAAAAAGTATAGCCGAAGTGACATCTGCAATTGTCTGTTTATTGCAGCACTCTTTACAATAGCCAGAATCTGGAAAAAACCTGAGTGCCCGAGAACAGATGACTGGTTGAAGAAACTCTGGCACATTTACACAATGGAGTACTATGTAGCTGTTAGAAAAGACGAAGTCATGAAGTTTACATACAAGTGGTACTACATGGAAAGTATCATGTTAAGCGAAATGACTCAGAAAGTAAGGGATAGACATAGAAAGATTGCATTCATCTGGGGAACATAAAGTAACAAAATAGGAAACTAACACCCAAGTATGGCAGAGATTAGTTCCAGGAATTTTACTCAATGACCCGGAGGACAACCACACATGTTAGGGGAAGGGGGAGCTCAGAAAGAGAAGGGAACACCAAATAAAGGGTGTTGGGAGGATCCGCCCATGATGGGAGAGCATGCTGAGGGTAGACTGTCGACCAAGCATGATTGCCACTCAATGCCTCTTTTGCCGACCATGGCACTCAAAAGGAGAGAGAGGGAAATGCCCTGCCACAGAGGCAGGGTGGGATAGGGGCTGTGGGGGAGGGGATGCTGGGATCCGTGGTGGTGGGAAATGCGCACTGGTGGAGGGATGGGTGTTTGATCATTGTATAATCGAAACCCAAGTACAAAAATGTGTAAGTCTACAACTGTACCTCATGGTGCCTCACTATTAAAAAATAAATAAATACTAAAAAAATTTAAAAAAAATAAAGTTAAATTTTTTTATTTTTCCTCATGTCTTTTATTAAAAATTTGGTACAGATTTTGTGCCAAAATTGATGAAAAAAATTGATAGAAACACTTCTGAAATTGTTTTTTCTAGTTGTTATCAAATTCTGTTCGTCACATGGAGAGTATCATGCTAAGTGAAATAAATCAGAAAGAGAGGAACAGATATAGAAGGACGGCACTCATTTTTGGAGTATAAAATAACATAACACGAGACTAACACTCAAGGACAGTAGAAACCAGGGCCAGGAAGATTGTTCCATAGTTGAAAGCCTGCCTCATGAGCAGGCAGTGAGAAGGCAGCTGGAATAGTGGAGGGATCACTAAGAAAATGATGGTTGGAGGAATCGGTCGGGATGGGAGATGTGTGCTGAAGGTAGATAAAGGAGCAAACATAACCTCTCAGTATCTGAATTGCAAATCATAAGGCTCAAAAGTAGAGAAAGAGTATGGGGAATATTGTCTGCCACGGCAGCAGGGAGAGGGTGGGAAAGGGGGCTTAAACTGGGGATATTGGTGATGGGGAATGTGCACTGGTGGAGAGATGGGTGTTTGATCATTGTGTGATTGTAACTCAAACCTGAAAGCCTGTAACTACATCTCACGGTGATTCAATTAAAAAAATAAATAAATAAATAAAATTTTAGACACAGTTAGACAGCACTGCAAAAAATAAAAGAAAAAAATTCTGTTCATCAGTATTTGATGCAGTTAATGCTATTATATTTGTTTCATATTTTGTGATATCTGGATAAATTGATTACCAAAATAACAAGTATAACTCTATGAGTAATATTAATAGTTAAAATTTGTAGAAAAAATTTCTGGAAATTATCAGCAAATTATATTACTGCAGTCAAATGCAGTAACTGCAGTTACTGAGAGAGACCCTAAAACCAAGCTCCCGGAAGAGAACAAGGCAGAGTCTCCTGCCCCCGTGCCTGACTGTCCTCACTGGGGCCCCTTGGAGGAGGTTGGATTGAGTTTCCCTCTCCACCCTGAGCAGAGCCCCGGCAACTGAAGACCTCCGGGCCCCAGCCAAAGCCATGCTGAGACCACTTGCCACATGTTTGGATGAGGAACCAGTAGAGGAAGCCAGGTGTGCAGGACCCAGGGCTCAGACCTCCAAGTCTGCATGGTTCGGGACTGGGCCTCCTCCACCTTCCAGTCGCTAGACAATTACACCCACCAACTTCCTTGTAACCCCATCAATGGCCAGGACCCAAAACCAAGCTCCGGGAAGGGGCCATGGGAATGGGACCAGGTGACCTCTTATTCTCTAGTTCTCACTCTCAGTGAACCCGGCAGGGTACTGAGAGTATTATACCCGCCTATATGCCTGACTAGGAACACCTGTAAAGGTGATTAGAGGCTGCCCCAGAAAGCTTCCATCCCTCTCACAGAGCACGGCAAGTTACCGAGAGTATCCCACCCATACGGCAGAGCCTAACAAGCTACCCGTGGCCGTGGTATACTCGATATGTTAAAAACAGTAAATGAACGGTCCTCATTCCACTGATCTTGAAGGAGCCCCCAATATGTAATAGGGCTAAACTGGCACATGACAGGGACAAATAGAGACGTTACTGGGCCCTCTTGAGTGAATTGATGAAGAATGGGATGATAGTGATATAGTGATATGTTACTGCACAAGCTATATCACATGGTCTTTGTGAGATACACAAATAAAAATGTAGTTAGAAATTGCATATTATTTTGAGTCTGCACTTACATTAGGAAAACAAAATTTATTCCTGAGGCAGGAGCGATAGTACAGTGGCAGAGTATTCTTGAACATAGTCAACCTGAGTTCAATTCCAAGCACTTCATGTGGTCTCCTAAGCCTGTAAGAATTATCCCTGTGTACTGACCCAGGAGTAGACCCTGAACAGCACAGGGTGTGGACAAATGAAACCCCCTTCCCAGAAAAAAAGGAAAGAAAAATATTCAAATGCTTTCTACTGAAATAAATAATTTCTCCATGGAAAACATTATGGAGATTGAATACTTGGTACTGATTACAATGATTCAACAATGAAGAAGTATGTTAATACCACTGCTGATTTGTTGATCCAGAAATAATAACGCATAGAAACTAAAATTTAAAGTAAATGCAGATACTCAGAAATTGATAATATATCTTTGCATGTTTTTTCCAAGTACATAAGGCAAAAAATATTTGAATAATGTTGCAACTGAAAATTATATTGATTAAAGGCTAGAGTAATGGAACAGAGGATAAGAACTTGCCTAGAATCCATCTTACTTTCATCTCCAGCACTGCATAAGTGCTGCAATCACTTTCAGGAGAGACCCTTGAGCACAAAATGAGGAGTAAGCATAAAGTCCCAGGTATGGTCCCAAAACAACAAAATTGGTAAGATAGTAACATAAAAACTAAAACGTCAGGGAAAACTCTGTGTTCATAATGGGAGGGTGTGTGTGGAATATTTATAACATATTTATAACTATTGAGCCTTTTGTTAAATTCCATGGATGTAAAAGTACTTGTGTAAAAGAATGAACCAGGAAAGTAGTGATCATAAACACATAGTGAAAAATTGTGACTAAGAAAGTCTTACCTTCAAAATCATGTATTTATTTATCTTTACATAAGGAGAGGGTAGTTTACTCAATTTGACTGGTAGAAAATGGTTTAAATACGATGTAACTAAAATCTCTTTTTCAGAGCAGCCTATCAGTAGGAGAAAGCACAATTGAAATCATGGTGAAAAAATAGAACCTTAATAAATACTAGAGTTAAAAGATAAAATAGAACTTTTTAAAAGGAATGTATCAACATTCTTTCTCATTACCCAATAATCCATTTCTCTCTCACTACTCTATATCCTCCTACATATTCTACTCTCCTACTAGTCTCCAGCTATTCTATATCCTCCTCCACATAAGGGCAAAATATGAAATAGGGTAATGTAAGTAAAAACACTAGAGAAAATTGTTAATTTTAGCACATAGGGAAATTAATCTAATATGCTTTGTTAGATTATACTATTACCCATATCTGTGCAAGATGTGATCAGTGACAATTTATCTGGGAAATTTCTAATCACAAAGCATAACTTGAAATGAAAACAAAAAGTTTAGACACAGGCTCTAGAGAAATGTGAACTTCTTGACATGTGACTAACATAACAAGTATTTGCTATAACCTTTCTTGTTCTACTCAGCATTTTGATAGCATCATTTATGAATGCAGGGACCTTTACAGCATAGTTTACACTATTCTTTTAGTTCCCACAGAAGCCATATATTATGCTCATCCATTCATTTGTACTCTCATGATAGCTCTAACCCCTACACCCCCCTGCAAAAAATTAAAATGAAAAAAGGTGTTAAAATGTAATCCAAAAATACCATGTTACTATAGTATAATGGATTCAGGCAGTACACTTGACAGACATTCATCCTTTGTCCCCTGACTTTTAATCATGGCTCTAATTCTCAAATATCAGCACATTTTTTCAATGAGTAAAATCTCTAAATTTAAAAGAATCAGACTTTTTTGGTTGCTTGCTGTTACGACTTCTCTTCTGATTAAATTTGCACAGAAATTTTTAAAACATTAATGATGCTAATTTCTAACATTAATGATAGTAATTCCAGTATTAATGCTGACTCACACAAGATAAAGTGTTAGACTCCAAACCAAACTTCAATAAATAATTAGAAACGATTATTTTCCCTCTATCACTTCAGTGATTATATTTCATGTGTTTTTGTCATTTCACATCTACAAAACTTAACTTTTCTTTAGCATAACTTACATTATAGCACTCTAGCACTCTAGCACTGTCCTCCCGTTGTTCATCTATTTGCTTGAGCGGGCACCAGTAATGTCTCCGTTGTGAGACTTGTTACTGTTTTTGGCATATTGACTATACCACGGGGAGCAGACTTTGCTGTGTGGGCAGGATACTCTCGGTAGCTTACCGGGCTCTCCAAGATGGCTGGAGGAATCAAACCTGGGGTGGCCATGTGCAAGGTAAATGCCCTACCAGCTGTGCTATCACTCCAGCCCCAACTTACATGATAACAGTATAAAATCCATTTAATTATAAAAAATGTAAAATATAATAAATGTACACATAAAATTCATTAAATGGTGTATATATATATATATAATTTTTTAATTGAGATTTTGGCACAGCAGATGTGGAAGGGTGAAGAGTGCCAAGTGAATTTAGTTGGTCAGTTTAAATCTCGCCCATCAAAAGGGTCTCCAATCAAAATAGATTTTGTATTCCTGGGTTAGAAGATCACATCAGAAGCAAGGAAGCCCTCAGTCAGTTTCTCTTTGAATACTCACCTAGGCAAATGGGCCAGAGGTAGAAGGACAAAGCTCTGTAGCACTGTCCTCCTATTGTTCATCCATTTGCTAGAGCAGGCACCAGTAACATCTCCATTGTGAGACTTGTTGTTACTGTTTTGGCATACTGAATATGCCACGAGGATCTTGCCAGGCTCTGGCTGTGCAGGCGGGATACTCTCGGTAGCTTGCTGGGCTGTCCAAGAGGGATGGAAGAATCAAACCTGGGTCGGCCACATGCAACGCAAATTCCCGACCCTAGAGTGCTATCACACCAGTTCAGAAGGACAAAGATCAGAGAACATTATTAATCTCTAGTACATAGGGAAACAACTCTTTGTTTAAATAGATAATATAAAGTGATGGAAAATCATTTGATATTCTCTATTTCCTTTTGTTTTTGTTGGGTATTGTTAAGAAAAGTGATATTACCAAGTAAAAGGAGGGTACAAATGTAGAGAATATTGAGGTGCTCCAGAAATTTCCATTGACAAATATTATTGGGCACTTTGATGGTGGTAAGGTGAGCTATCAAAGACATGAACGTAAAGACTACTGTAGATGTGTCACCTGAACAAGACATAAGCTGAACATGATACAAGCTAAAATAAATATATAAATGAGCTAAAATAAAATGAAAAACATAAAAGAAGATAAAGACAGGGGAGTTGAGTATACTCAGCATTCAGCTTTACTGTTTTTCTAAGAGACACATCAAAGAAAAGTGTCACAGAGCTGGAGAGACAATACAAAGGTGAAGGTTCTCGACTAACCCTGCAGTTCGCAGTGAAATATCCTGTTGATGTCTCCCAAACATTGGCCTGGGGACTCTGAGTGCAGAGCTAGAAATAGTCTTCAGCAGAACTTAGTGTGTAATGAACCCCTGCCCACACTGCTTAAAAGAAAGAAAAGAAAAGCCCATAGAAGTTTCTTCCAGAACCACTATGACAATGACAGAAATGACCACGCTAGATAAGAACTGAGTGCTGAAAGTAGGAAAACAGACATTCATAATACCCTTTTGGTAACTGTATTACAAACCATGATTATGAGAGAGAGAGGGAGAGAGAGAGAGAGAGAGAGAGAGAGAGAGAGAGAGAGAGAGAGAGAGAGAGAGAGAGAGAGAAAGGTGCCTGCTATGGAGGTAGAGTGGCGGTGGGGGGCGGGGATTGGAAGAAGGGAAACTGGGAACATTGGTGACAGGAAAATACACTGGTAAATGGGTGGTTGTTAAAAAAAATCAAAGGTTTCTTCCATACGACAACTTCAGTCCATGTCCAAATGTAAACATTAAAGAAATTAGAAATGTACAGGTCTGTATTGGCATATTTTGGTCACCATGTTTTATAGGTGTGGAAAATGTAGCACATAAAATTTAGATTTTTTTTTACCAAAATCACAATGAGAGGCAGAGCAGAGAATGTAATGATGGTTGTTTGACTCTGAGTCAATTTCATCCAGTATTGATTGTCAAATAATTATTCAGTTAAACTCATTTCATATTAATTTTATTTAAAATAAACATGGGCTGGAGCGATAGCACAGCAGGTAGGGTGTTTGCTTTGCACGCGGCTGACCCTGCCAATGCGAGTTCCATTCCTCTGCCCCTCTCGGAGAGCCCTGCAAGCTACTGAGAGTATCTCACCTGCACGGCAAAGCCTGGCAAACTACCGGTGAGATATTTGATATGCCAAACATAGGAACAATAAGTCTCACAATAGAGACATTACTGGGCCTGCTCGAGCAAAATAAACATAGGGTTTGATATTTAGGACCTGCTATTTTCATCCTAGTAATAAGATTTTAATTATATGATGCAAATTTGTGAAACTATATGTATTTAATACATGTTCTACATCAATCCACATAATTTGTAAAATATTTTAAATTATTTTTGAAATTCCCTTAAAATTAAATATACTGTTTTATGAGACAATTATTGGACTTACATATACATATATGTGAATTTAATTCATGGATTTCAATTATATCAAGAAATTTTTATGTGTTTCTTTTTTCAAATACCAGGTATTTTAGTTATTATTGTTTTGTAGCATTACACTTTGAAATCATGAAGTTTGCTTCCTTCATATTTTTCCCTTTTCTCAGGAGTGTTTTCAGTAACACAGATTATTTGTACTTTCAAATAAATTTATGATGTATTCCTTAGAATAATACAGTTAGGGTTTTGATAAGAATATCATAGAATACGATTTCTTGTTAATAAAGCCATTCTAATAATGACAAATCTTATAGTTCATGAGTATTATAAGCATTATTACATTGTATCATATTTACTTAAAAATGTCTATACTCATCTGCCTGTCTATTCCAAGTTGTGTAATAAATTTTTGTTCTAATGGCACATGTGGTTGTTTTTTGTTTCTTTTTTTTTCATGCTAGGTCACTGTTTGCAAAGATAAATGCAACAGTTTTTCAGTCATGACTTATCAACTTTCTTGTATTTACCTGTTAATTCCCTACTTTCTTGGTCTTTTAGAAAGCCAAGAAATAATATTTAGAAATAAAAATTTTAGAAATAAATTTTAGAAATAAAAATTTCTATGTATATTATCATTTAATAAGAAAGAAGTGACAGTATTGCTTTATCTGTTATAATTTTCATGATTGTTATATTGTTCTCTTTTGTAACAGCTCTTGCTGTGGTTTTTTTACAAAACTGATCTGAATAGTACTGGTAATACTGGGCATCCTTGCTTTTCTCCTCAACCTTGGATGAAACACTTTTCTCTTTTTCATCATAAGTTCTAATGTTGACTCTGGTTTTCTTTTTTCTGTTAATTAATTTTTAAATTTATTTTTTAGAAAGGAGAGGACTAAAACTTGATACTCAAAGCTTGCTCCTGATCCCGCACTCAGGGCTCACTCCTGGCAGGGCTTGGTGTATCACATGGGTGTTGGGGATGGAACCAGAGTCAGCCACATGCAAATAAGCACTTTACCTACCCACCTTATATGCATTATCTCTCCTGCCCTAAACTCTATTATTAAACTGCATTTGCATATGAACAATTATACAGACAAGAAGAGGCTTAAGAAAGGGAGAGATAGGGGCCAGTGTGATAATATGGTGGGTAGGGCGTTTGCCTTGCACGGTGGCCCACTGGGATTTGATCCCTGGTAGCCCAAATGGTTCTCCAAGCACTGGCTGGAGCGATTCCTGAGTGCAGAACCAGGAGTAACCCTTGACCATCACAGGGTGTGAACCCCCAAATCCAAAAATCATAAAAATAAAACAAGAAATGCAGAGATGGTCATATTTTACTTTTATCACTTGTATCACTTCTCATCCTGTTGCTTATTAATTTTTCGAGCAGACACCAGTAATGTCTCCATTCGTCCCTGTTGTGTGCTAGTGTAGCCCAACAGTATCTGCTCACTCCAGAAACACGAAGAGCATCAAACCTTATTCATTCAGGGTCTTGACAAAGAAGTCCGACCATCTTGACCATCTTGTAGGTGGGCAGCCAGGAGTTCTTTTGACGTCCTGTGGAATCCAGTCGGTAATGGCTCTAGTCTAGCGGTCATCTCCAAATCACTTTACATGTCCAGCTCATCTGATTTTCAATGCCTTGGCAAATGAGGCAGTATTTGTTAGCAAGCATATAGTCACATTTTTGAGACAAAGTCAATGAAAAATTAGAAAAGTTTATGAGACAGAGAGAAGCACTATAAAAGTATTAAGGGGGATGGGGAGATTTTCGAGTGGGTAGGGACTGTCTTGCACAGCCTGATATGGGTTTGATCCTAGACACCCAGCGTGGTCTCTGGAGCCTCCCAGAGAGCGACACTTAAGCACTGAGTCATGAGTAAGTCTTGAGCACCACTCAGGGTGGTCCTAAAAAACAAAGGCAACTTAATTACAGGATGAACACCAAGAGAATTTTGCACATTAATATATTTTAGTGCACAAAATAAAATTGTAGGGTAATTTTTAGAGGTCCCAAAGCCATATATTAACAGCAGAATTAGGTAGATAGGTATTAACAAGAGGTAAAGGTAAAGGCCCTCCCGTTGATCGTCGATTTGCTCGAACGGGCCCAGTAACGTCTCCATTGGAGACTTTGGTGTTACTGTGTCTGGCATATCGAAGAGAATGCTTCAAATTTTCACTCTCACCGTTGGATAGCACTGTACTACCATTGTTCATCAATTTGCTCAAGCGGGCCCAGTAACGTCTCCATTGTGAGACTTATTGTTACTGTGTTTGGCATATTGAATATGTCATGGGGAGCTTGCCAGGCTTTGCCATGCGGACAAAGTACTCTCAGTAGCTTGTTGGGCTCTCCAGGAGGGGTGGAGGGATCAAACCCCGGTCGGCCAGCTTGGCCACATGCAAGGCAAATGCCCTATTCTCTGTGCTTTTGCGTCGTTGGATAATTCAATGCAAATATCAATAAGAAAACAACTGCTTTAAATCAGCTGAGACTGTGTGTGTGTGCGCGCGCACATGCACACATGTTCACATATGTGTCTTTAGGCCACATTTGGCAGTGCTCATGGCTTACTCCTGACTCTGTCTCTGCACTCAGGGATCATACCTGGCCATGTCCAGGGGACCATTTGTGGTGCCAGGAATCTAAATCTAATGCAGTCAACAGCTTTCAGGGCAAGCATCTTATCTGCTGTACTATCACTCCATCTTCTGAATAAACTTCCTTGTCCAGACTATTGGAGCACTATCCAGGATAGACACATTGTGTGATATAAATTAAGTGTAAGTAAAATCAGGAAATTAAAACCATTTCAAGTATTCTCTCAAATTTTACTGCTATCAAGGTACGAATTAAGCATAAAATAATTCTGGGATAAGTTCAACATTTGCAGACTAACCAGTATGATATTGAAAAACTATTTGGTCAAGGGAAATCAAGGGGAAAAAATGACAGAATTCCTTGAAACAAATAAGAATGCAGACAGCTGTCAGATTATATGAGACAGAGCAAAGATAATACTAAGTAAATTGCATAGCAATGCAGATTTTTCATCAGGAAACAAGTAAGAATAGAATAAATGGTCTAATCCCATATATTAAGAAATTACAAAAAAACAACTATAATCCAAATTCAATAGAACAAATTAAATAGACTTAGAGTGGAAATAAACAAAATATATAAATGTTAATAGATCAAGAATCATCCTTTGAAAGTAAAGACTATTTACAAGTCCCGATGTAGACTACAAATAAAGAAGTTACAAGTACCAACTAAATAAATTCACAACTCACAAATCATCCTGTTATTCGTCGATTGCCTCGAGCAGGCCCCAGTAACGTCTCTTTCATCCTAGCCCTGAGATTATATTCAAGGCTCTTTAGGAGAATGAGACCCATCATTCTTACTGGTATTTGGCATATTGGGTATGCCACGGAAAGTTTGCCAGACTCTGCCGTGTGGGCAGGCTAGATTCGGTAGCCTGCCAGTTTCTCCAAAGTAGGAATGAGATAATAAGATGTCATAATAAGATGTCGGTTCTGGGAGCTGGTTTTTATAGTCTCTGAGTCTTGGCCACTGATGGGATTACATGGCGCCAGGGGGCCAGCTGGTGGGTGTGACCCCCGCCTACTGGAATTTGGAGGATCTGGGTGGAGGATGCTCGGCCCAAATCCAACCAACTAAATAAAAAAACTAATAAGTATTTAGTATGAACATCTTAGTTACAATATATTGGAACACCTGAAAGTAGCAAATGAATTTTAGAATCATATAAACTTTCAAAATGTATTCAGAAGAAAACAGAAAATTGTAATAGATTAATCACAGACATAAAATTTAAAAAGCAATCAAAAGTCGTCATCCAAATTAAAGCATTCTGTGTGTGGATAGCGGGTGTGGTAGGGGTAGTGACTTCGTCAACCTAAACCGCATGCAAGGCAAACACCCTACCCGCTGTGCTATTGCTCCAGACCATAATTTACTAGAAGAGAAATAATTTTAAAAGAATAATTCCATCTAAAATTTTATCAAATTATATAAGGACATACTCAACAAGAGTTTTGAATGAGTTAGACATCAAAACTAATAGGTCTGTATAAAAAATAAATAGAAGAACCCACAGGAAAATAGAAAAATATTCCATACCAATGTATTGGAAAAATTAGCATCACAATAGTGATCATCCTCTGCAAAGCAACACACAGATTATCTCTAAACCCTATCAAAATTTCAATGGCTTTATTCATGGACATAGAATGAAAAATAGATAATTTTGTTTATTCTGAAATCAAAAGAGCCATCATGTTCTCAACTTTAAATTATTCTAAAGGTAAAGGTAAAGGCCCTCCCGTTGATCGTCCATTTGCTCGAGCGGGCCCAGTAACGTCTTCATTGGAGACTTTGTTGTTACTGTGTCTGGCATATCGAATACTCTCGGTAGCTTGCCGGGCTCTCGCACAGTAACAACAAAGTCTCCAATGGAGACGTTACTGGGCCCGCTCGAGCAAATTATACTATAAAACTATAATGATCAAAAAGATTCCTTCATGATAAAACCAACAAAATAATGCATTACAAGTTAAATTCTCCAGATAAATCATAACATGTTCAGGCAGTTAAATTTACAACAAAGGTGCAAGAAAATAAACTGAATAAAGTAAAGCCTATTCAACAACAAATGGGGCTGGGGTAACTAGATAGTAAATGCAAAAGAATGAAATTGGGCCACAATCTAACTTTATGCAAAACCTTTAGATAAAAAATGATCAAGCATTAGGACTGCATGCATTATACACAGAGAAGAAATTATATATGAAGTATGTACAACATTTTCCTCTTTGATTTGATTTTTGGCTAGGAGTATATGCATATAAAATTGAAATGCGTTTACACAGAGAAAGAAAATATTTAAAACTGTAATATATACTATTAATGGAAGAAAATATTTGAATACCATGTATTGGGGGAAAGGGTATATATATTTACATACCCAGTATATAGAAAAGATTCACTAAATTCTACTAAAACAACAACAAAGTAACCCCATCCAAAACTAAAAGTGGGCAGAAAGCTGAGCAGACATTTCTCCAAAAAATCCATATGGATGACCAACAGATACTCATAAAAAAGATTTACTCTCTCGCTGGTTATTAGGGAAATGTGAATCAAAACAGGAGTAAGATGTCACCTGCAACTCATGATAATGGTAATATCAAAAGTTCAAAACAGATGATGTTCTGGATGTGTAGAATAGAGCCCCACTACTGAATATTCGTGAGGATGTAATTTGAATTAACATTTATGAAAATCATTTTGAAGATTTATCAACATTTAAAATATATATAAGTACTTATCCAGATTTCCTCCCTTTCATATTCATTACAACTAGACAAGAGCATAAGTTCAAAAAGGAAAATGTATATCTGTGTATATTGTAATACTATTTTCAATAACCAAGATTTTGAAACAATTTAAGTGCCAAATACAGATGTGTAAATGTGTGATATGCACTCACAATGGAATGCAAGTTAGCTGCAGTATAAAAGTCTCATCTTTTTTTCACTATGGGTGGAAGTGGAGAGTGACATGCTAAGCAAATAAAATTATAATTAAAAAGACAAATACAGACCAGTCTTGTTCATGTATGGCATAAAAAGAAACAAAGCAAGAAAACAGAAAATTTCTAGTGATAACAAATCACTCTAAGACTATCATTTCAGAACTAACAATTCCAAAGTGGGTTAGGAACTGGAGAGTTCAATGGATTGCAAACTCCTACCTCTGTAATGGTAGGAGTGTTGTGAAATATTTTAGTCATAAAACAAACATGTACACTACGTTATTACCTCAATGAAAATACTGTTTGCATTTGGACTGCTATGAAATGATGCTCAGGATAAGCCAAGGAAAGAGGAAACTATGCAAAATAACCTTTACAAACAAATCCATTCGGGATAATTTTGAGAATAATTTTTTGATTTTTTGTGAAAAATAGGTCTGCCTAGAAGATAATTAGGTAAGGATTTATTTCGAGACCATGTCTTAGAGATTATAATAGCACAGTTTTGCTTGGCACAAAAATTATTTTATGGAGTAACCTTATCATTTTTAAAATAATGGGAAACCATGCCAGTATTTTAATAAGTAGTAAGTAACAAGCTGGCTCATTTAATTAAAAGATGATGACAGTATAAAAAATGCAGTATGTGTCAGAAGTATGTAATCTGTGAACCACTGAAGATACAGTCAAAGTCTATTGTAACTGCCTAGAGGAAAGCAACAATATGATGATGGTGACTTAGAATGACGGTCACTGTAAAAACGAACACGAATGTAGCTTCTGGAAGTAAAAATTGACAACTCTTCATAGTTTATTTTAAAGCTTAGTTTAAAGAATAAGATAAATCATCAGTGAGTACGACAAGAAGCTTGGGGACTGATAGTTATAAGTATGAAATAGGTCACATCATAAAGAGATTTGGAAGAAGAGCATGATAAAATGAAGACAGATAAAAAAGATAGTTAAAAGAGAGATTGCAAATAATTTGTATTGGAGATTCAAGATTTTGTTTATTAATAAATCTGAAGTATAAATGTATCTTTATTGGAATCTCATATATCATCACGATCACAGTCATTCTGTTGTTCATTGATTGCCTCAAGCAGGCACCAGTAATGTCTCCTTCGTCCTAGTCCTGAGATTTTAAAGTGCCATACTCAAGGCTCTTTCAGGGCTAAGAGAATGAGACCCATCATTGTTACTGGTATTTGGCATATTGGGTATGCCACCGGGAGTTTGCCAGACTCTGCCTTGTGGGCAGGTCACATTCGGTAGCCTGCCAGGTTCTCTAGAGTAAGAACTAGATAATAACATGTCCGGGAGCTGTGTTTTCTAGTCTCTGGGTCTTGGCTGTTGATGGGATTACATGGTGCCAGGGGCTCAGTTGGTGGGTGTGACCCTTGCCTACTGGAAGATGGAGGATCTGGGTGGAGGTTGCTCAACCCCAATCTGAGCAGGCTTGGAGATCTCAGCCCTGGGACCCACATGCCTTTGTTCCTCTGCCGGTACTTTCATGCGTGTGGAGAGTGGTCTCAGCATGCTTGTGGCTGGTTCTGGAGGTCTTTGGCTGCCAGAGGTCTGCTCGGGGCGGGGAGAGAAACTCAACCCGCTCCCCTCCAAGGGGGCCCTGATGAGGACAGCCAGGTGCAGGGACCAGGAGACTCTGCCCTCATATATCATAATGGACAAAAATAAACTTTCAATGGAAAGAAAGAGACATTTTTCCCAGAATTCCAGAGAAAAGCAAAGGGTGGTAGAATTGAAGAGAAGAAATAAAATAGAATCAAGACCTGCTTCTCTATTTTTTTTATAAAACAGTACATTTTAGAGAAATGTGGATGAACAATAGTCAAAATCCACAAGAAAGTTAGATGTTCCATGATCCATGTCACCTCTATTGGTGAAGTAGTTGCTTGTCACAGTAACTGAAAGATTCTCACCACTTCCCTTGGTATCAACTGCATATACAGTACCTGCATATTATTCACTTTGAGTTTTCTAGGATATATTAAATATCTCTATTTTATATATCTGTATTTTTCTGCCCTTGTACAGAATGCCATTTTCTCCAGCAGTATACCATGTGGCAGATTTGATCTTTGAACACATGTGTTCTTCCTCAGTCTGGTTTCTGCAACTCAGAAGCATTTGAATCTTGTATTGATTGCAGTGGACTGGAGCTATAGCACAGCAGGTAGGGCATTTGCCTTGCAAGCGGCCAATATGACCGACCTGTGTTCTATTCCTCCGCCCATCTCGGAGAGCCTGGCAAGCTACCGAGAGTATCTCGCCCACATGGCAAAGCCTGGCAAGCTACCCATGATGTATTCGATATGCCAAACACAGTAACAATTATCATAATGGAGACATTACTGGGCCTGCTAGAGCAAATCGATGAACAATGAGAAGACAGTGACAGTGACAGTGATTGATTGCAGCAGTGTTTTAAGAGCAATTTTAGGTCCATAATAAAATTAGATTAAAGTAGGGGATTTTGCATATATGACCATCCCAATCATCTAGACTACCTCCCCAACATTCTAACATAGTAATAAATGTATTACCATCTGAACCTACATCAACATCCTTATCACTGAAAGTTCATACTTTACCTTGCGGTCCACTGCACTACAAAACGTCTGTGCTCAACCTATTCTTTCCTAATCTTACAGAGTCAGAATCCTATATGGTGTGGCTTTTTCTGATTGGGCTCTCATTTGTTAATATATGTTTAAGCTTTCTCCATCTATTTTCATGTTCTTGTTTCTTTTGCTGCTAAATAATAAAACATTTTTCAGTGTGCACTTGCTTCTTTATCCATTCACATAGTGAAAGACATTTTTTGATTCCAAGTTTTTGGCATCTATGAATACACTATAAACATCTGTGTGCATATTTTTACGTAGAATAAGCTTTAACTTCCTTTGGGTAAATACCAAAGAGAACAATTGCTGGGTCATATGGCAAGAGCATATTTACAAAACTGTCAGGCTGAATCCCAAGGTAACTGAACCATATTATATTCCCTCTAACAATGAATGAAACATCCTACTGCTTCACATATTTTAATGCAGTCAGTGTTCTGGTTTTGAGGCATTTCAACTGGTATTCTATCGCTGTCTTAATTTGCATTTTCTGATGTATTACATGGTTCATCTGTGTATATGATCTGCATTCTCATTTGCCCTGAATCTTCTTCCTTGGTGACCAGCTGAAGTGTTTGCCTCCTTTATTTGACTTGTTTAGTCTAAGTAGTCAGTTTAAGAAATTTCACGTTTGGGAGTAGTCTTTTATAAGAAGTGGCATTTGTACATATATTTTCCTACTCAATGACTAATTATTTCATAATATCTTTCCCAAGTGATTTTTTAGTGATACTCAGCATATCAATGATTTTTTTCAGGTATCATGCCTTAGATGTTGTATCTTTTCTATTATCTTATAAATTATATTTTAATGGCTTGATGATTTTTAATATAGGCCTTTGAATCATTTGAGTTCGTTTCTTCAATGGTTGTAATATTTGTCTCCCATTTTTTGGCATGTGCATTCTAGAGCATATTAATTTTAATCAAATAAATCTGACAATTTAGCTATCTTTGTGTTTTATTCTATGATTTCTTACATCTTGTAGGTCAAACTTGCTGTGCAAGTACAGAGAAGAAGTAAGCCCTGAGAACAGCTGGTAAGTGGTTAAAATCCAAAACAGAGTTACATAGTAACCTTTCATCAACTGACAATAGCAAAGAATGGAGTGAAATGACTGGAGAGGGCCTTTCATTGTTTCATCAGTGGAGGAATGGGTTATGAGAAAAAGACAGAAAATGACCAGTTTCTTCTAGAAAAGAGCCAGATTTCATTGTAGTCAGAGCTTATGATGCAAATTAGTGTTTCTTAAACTTTTATCAACCATGTATTCCTTCTAACTTTGTTTCCTACCTGTGGTCTTGCTGTCTTATTTCTTGGTCCTCTAGACCAGGCCATGTCTGTGAATTGATGACATTTTCACTCTTTTTTTTTTTTTGGCTTTTTTGGGTAACACCCAGTGATGCACAGGGGTTACTCCTGGTTCATGCATTCAGGAATTACTCCTGGCCGTGCTCGGGGGATCATATGGGATGCTGGGAATCGAACCCGGGTCGGGCCGCGTGCAAGGCAAACGCCCTACCCACTGTGTTATCACTCCAGCATGACATTTTCACTCTCGGCCCCTTGTAATATCGCAGGGGCTTAAAAGAGAAAAGAGTTCATTTCAATTAAACTAATTAAAGAATCATAGAGTAGGAAAATATATGTACAAATGACACTTCTGATAAAAGACTATTTCCAAACATATGAAATTTCTTGAACTGACTACTTAGACTAAACAAGTCGAATAAAGGAGCCAAACACTTCAGCTGGTCACCAAGGAAGAAGATTCAGGGCAAATGAGAAAGGCTGATATAGATGAATTTTTATGATCCCATTGATAATAAATTGAAAATTATTCCTCAGTTTGACCAAAACTCTTTCTTCTCACTATTATACTGCAGTGGCTAATTTGGATAGTATATTCGTGATATTTATACTAAGAATAAGCGTGATAGGCATGGTATTCAAAAGATAAAAAATATAGAAACTGCGAAAGAGCAGAATAAGCTTAATGGACATTTAAATATATGTTATTAATTGCTGTGAACCTTTATATTTGAGTTTAGTAGTTTACCAACATCACGGTAAAGAAAAGCTTCCATTATGACAAAATATTCTTGATAATTTTTAAATTTCATTCATTTAACTTCAGTGTGTTTTTTTGTTTAGAAAAATGTTTCTCAGACATTTCTTTATTCAGAATTAGCTAAGAAGTTTCATTTTAAAATCAATTACTGAAACTTTCCTGAAAATTTTGTTTCTATGCTTAAAGAAATAGTAATTTCAACAATTGTTTCTTTAAAAAATATCTCTGATATATAGAGGTAATTAAGTAGACATCAGTACCTTTCAATAATAGGTAAAACTTGGTCTTATAATGAATGGGTTAGTATTGAAAAGCAATAAGCAAATAGGTGTTTTAAGCTTGATGAAAGTAGTCAGGAAAAATTGGTGTGTTCATCATTTACACATGTCTAATCTCTTCTTTTATTTATACAAATAATATTCATGTTAAATGGTTAGGTAGCACAAGCTACTAAGTAGAGCACATCCCATCTTGTCAAGCCTGTACTAGTAACATCATTTCAAATATGATATTCATACAACTCAAATGTTTCAAATCTATTAAATAATATGCATTTTGGAGCAATTTATCATGCAAATCTGAGTACTGCTACAATTTAAAATGAGCAGTTTAATATATTGATGAAAAAATGTTGACTCTTAAAAAGCCCTCTATGTACTTATTAAGATAAAATTTAATCCAGATTATGTTATATACTTCCTCTTCAATTAAGGGTTTATGTTTTATGATCTAGTAAAATGAGATTGAATAAATATTGCAATTAGTTTGCAGCAGGCAGATTTTCTATAAGACAAAAATAGCAAAAAATCAAGAAGCAAAAAAATAGATTGACTGCCAGTGCCCACCATGGTCAGCTTTAATTCTACATACAAAGTAAGTCAAATAAGTGACCTAAGTGACCTTAGTATAATGAAGAGAATAAAGAGTCTATCAGTTAAAATCAAAGTGCAAAATATTTGAAGTTCTAGGAAGTTATAAGCAAACATAAGTGCTGCTGTTAAGATAGCCCCCTAGGTCACGCCGCCATCTCCTTTTTACAATACAAGCTGAGAGAGCAGCCACAGAAAACAAATCTTATTGGCTAGAAATAATCAAAATAAAAGCTACAAGAAAACCCTTGGGAGGGAGATGCCATTCCAGAGTTTTGGAGGATATAAAGCCCTTGCCAGACAATTGTCTAAGAAGAAGGTTTCAAGATAAGCCTGATTTTTTGCCATACTGCTGTTGATAGCTTGTATGATACAGAACCGCCGCCTGAGCCTGCTAAGAAAGGGGTGAGTAGATAAACAGCATCAGGGGTGCCCCACGCTCTGCAGACTAATGAAATGGACACAATAGAAGACATCCAGGCGCTCCAGGAGCATCCTGACCTCGACCTGTCTCCCAATCTTTACATCCCCAAATCCAGACAACAGCAGAGAAAGGAGAAATCGCATAGAGTGGGTAGGCAAGGGGAAGAGACGGTAGCGCCCCCTGCAGGAGCAAGCCCTCTGAGAACTAGGAAAGGGGCGGCAGAAAATAGAGCTGATCCTGGGCGAAGGAATTTCCAATTCGGCTTTTGTTCATTTGATCCAAATTTTATCAGAATGACGTGTATGCTTAGTTTCCTGTTGAATACTAAAATACTTGGTGGTTCAAGAGAAGGAATACGCTTATGGTTACATAAAGACACAGTAACGCTATACCACACAGAAAAAAATATGAAGCTACCTTACATTTATTTGTTTTATTGAAATTTAGATTAAATAAATATGTATAGGTAAATATATGAACCATAGAGTCTTAGTGTAGAGGTGAAGGCTCTTGTCTCACATGCTGCAAGCCTGATTCAATTCTCATCAGAACTGAGCCCCGCAGAGAACTATCAGCAGTCCCTGAGCAGTGCTGGAAATGAATCCCTCCCAAAGATATAATTCTGTGTATATGTGTGTATGAGCTTGCATTAATTATACAGATAAGTGCTTAGAATAATTATATACAAATATTTATTTTGTATAATGCATATGTGTATATAATGTATATTTAACATACATAATTAATAAATTATAACTCTTTGCTACAGATACACAGAATAGAAGTGTACAATTTTTTATATATTTTTTTATTTTATAATGTAGTTCACAATATTTCATTACATCTAATGTTCAAACACCAATCCCACCACCATTACATCTTCCTACCACCATATTTTAGATGTTTCCATCCCGAACCCCAATCCTTGCCCCAAAGCAGAACCAAAATAATATATTTTGTATTGTTTGTTATGAAAAGCCTCTGAAAATGCTACAAAAAAAAGTATTCTTAGAGGAAAAAATGTGGAGGTTGTTGTATTTCACCCAGGACCGGTAGCATGGTTACGGCGAGTGTCATGTTATGCTCCAGAAGTGCACAATTATTGTACATTAAGAAAAACCTACTTGACAGACTATGGATATCAGACAGATACTTTGAGAGCATAATAAATATTTTCAAAAGTGATATATTGGCAACATAAAATAAGAGTCATTTAATATAATACACTTAGATAAAATTTCATTAAGGAACAAATATGATACTTGAAATTAAGTCATAACAGCTAGGAAACTGGAGAAGTAGGTATAATTCTTCCAAATGCCTCTAAAGAAAATAAATAGGTAAAATATACAAGTGATGGAGAGAAATAATATATTTTTATTTTGTTGCATTTTAGATATTTTAAAAGTATGTGTGATTTTTTAAAAAAATTATGTTTATTGCATCAACAATTGTTTATAAAAATCTATATGCATTAAGATCATCATATATTTGTGTTTCCACTTCTAATTAATTTGTCTTGCATGATCACCTTCAGTTCCACCCATGCAGAACACGTCATTTTGCCTAACACAGAGCGGTATTCCTTTGAGTATTTGTACTGGATCTTTGAATCCACTCCAATTGTCCTTGGGCACTGGGGCCATTTCTATACTTTAACAATTGTAAGCACTTCCTCAATGAATAGAAGTATGTGATGCTTAGTTGCATTTTTAATATTTTACAGCAAAATTCATATTACAAATTTATTTGTAAAATGTATAAAGAAGTGGGGCCAGAGGTAGATTAAGACACATGTTTGTATGTGTGACATACTGAGTTTAATCCCAACATTTCATGATCTCCCAGGAGTGCTGCTTAATAACCTGCAGGCACCTAGACATCTCCAGAAACAAGCATCATAACCCCTAGCTGACCACAGAACTATCAGGTCCTTAATGCTAGCCTAAATATCACTGGAAGTGACAACTATTAAAAAATCATAAAATATGTGCAATGCTGAAATTTAATTGATTAAAATTTCCAGCTCAAACGGGTTGTGATTTTCTTTATAACTGTTTCTACAGATACATTGTCTATAATACTAGGACTTTAAAAAAACTTGTAAGTGCATGAAATTAACCTGAGAGGCTGCCAAAAGAGCAGATTTTGATCAAATATTGTCTGAGAAGTGACAGAGATATAACATTTCTAACAATTTTTAGGTCATTGTGGCCTTCCAAATACACATATCATGACTTGAATATCAATATTATGCAGCATAACTGACTGTGGAGCATTGAGTGGAAAGAATGGCACCCCTGCTTGGCATGCGGGAGCACTGAGCCAGGAGTAGCCCCAAACCTAAAGATCACGGATCACGGTCCTCCCGTTGTTCATAGATTTGCTCGAGCGGGCCCAGTAACGTCTCCATCATGAGACTTGTTGTTACTGTGTTTGGCATATCGAATACGTCACGGGGAGCTTGCCAGGCTCTGCCGTGCGGGTGAGATACTCTTGGTAGCTTGCCAGGCTCTCCGAGAGGGGTGGAGGAATCGAACTCGGGTCGGCCATGTTGACTGCGTGCAACGCAAACGCCCTACTGCTGTGCTATCGCTCCAGACCTATATATACTAATTACATTTAATTAAAACAAATAATGTTTATGTCTTACTTTGATTCTATTTTCATGCAGGCTCACCTTAACTCAGTCACACTTGCTTAGAAAAAAATGAAAGCGTATATTTAGAATGGTTTACCTCTTTTTCATTTACTTTTTAAAGTGCTTCCTGTCTAAACTTTACCCATCACATGATGCTCTAGAAGTGATAAATCAGATGAACTTTCATTTTTTGATTCCCAGAATAACTTCTCATCATTGGCATAAAGAAATCGTTTGATATAGACACACACATGATGCATTGCATAACAAAAGAGAAACTCAAAGAATTTCACTTTTCCAGAACTGAGTCACCCCAGAAGAGGAATTTTATTCCCTAATTTCACAAGGTCTCTAAGAGAAATAGGCTAGTTGCAAGATAATAGCAACTTTTCAAATGATGTACTTGATTGCGTGTGAGAGGCAGTTGTTCTCCACCTCAAACTGTACTTTCGGGAGAAGGCAGTTTTCTTTTGCCATCAGTTCCAATCATTATAATCCTTAGTCATACTTGAAGTTCAAAGGTGTCATCAGGATTATGGGATCCCTCAAATAATAGCACTTTTCACCTGCAATTTTTTATTGATCAGTAAAGGTCAAGAGAATTCTCTCTGCACTTGAGTAGGGACAAGTAAAACTCATGAAACAAAGCCAGCTAAAAATTTAGTAGTAAAAAATCACACACACACACACACACACAAACACAACACACACAGAAACCTGTATGAGACTGCAGCAGGAGGTTACGTCTACTGTTGAAATTAATCTTATTATATCACTATAAATATTTACCAAATGCCAGCAGTTGAATTAGCACGCTGTCTTTTCTGCTGTGTTGTATAAAAGCTATTTGGATGCAGAAATAGATCCATGCATGAACGTTAGAAACTTTTCTCTCCAAGTTTTTCCAAGCTTGTGGGATGAGTGCCCTTTATCTTCAGTTCCTGCGTGAGTCAGATATTAGTCTCATCCCTGTTCACCTGCTGAGTATCGGGCAGAGTGATGAGAACCATGGAGGCACATGAGTGAAAGTAGTCTCATTTGACGCAAAATATTATTTGAGTTTGATTTCAAGCAGTGTGACAACAGCAAACACTACAGTCAAATGAAACGTTCATGTTCTTTGCTCAGATCTCATCCTGTGAGAAGCTTTGTTAGACTTTGCTAACAACTTCATCTCTTTAATTGGGAATATGCGTGAGTGTGCTTTTCAATTCAGCTTGCAGATTTTATAATCAATTTCTGATTTAGGTTTTAATCACAGTCTTGTGCTATTTCTCATAAATTTCACATTCATATGAGGAATCTGTTATCCCACTTTTAAAATCAGATTTAAATTCAGGGGCCTGGAGCATTAGAAAGAGATGGTGAGCTGTTTGCCTTGCATGTGGCCAACCTGGGTTTGCTTCCCAGTGCCACAGATGGTCTCCTGAGTGCACCAGGAGTGATTCCTGAACACAGAACTAGGAGTTTATCCTGAGCACCACCAAGTGAGGTCCACAAGCAAAAGAAGAAGAAAAAAAACCCAAAGAAAAATAGACATAAAAAGATTTAAATTCGGGGTGCTGATGACCCTGACCTGACACCCTCGTGTTCCATCCCAAAGAAGCCCCAGCTGCCCCCACCAGCTCTTTAATATGCCAGCAGGTAAGGTCCCACCTAGACTATCAAGGGGCCAGTTCTGCAGATACTCATACTTGTGATGTCTTTCTAATCACCAGCCAGCTGAAAGCCCTGAAATAATAAAGAAGAAAAATCAAAACAATAGCAAAAACAATTGCATTAAAAGATAACAACAAAATAGTTTCAAACACCCCAAGGCAGAAAGAGGTATCTCTGATGAAGAATTTATTCTCATTTAGTTAAGAAAATTTAGCTTGGACTCCTGAACTAAAATCTGTAGTTCTTGAAAGAAAAAAAAATTTGGAAAATTTTTATTTATTTAAAAGATAATGCAATTAATCTAATTTGAAGTAAAAAATATGTTTTTAATAGGCCATATGTAAATCCCTTTTATAAAGATATGTTTTATGTGTGCTAGCTTGCCTTACTGTTTACCATCAAATGAACTATTGGGAATTTATATTTCCTTAAGATAAACTTAAACTGAATGCATGATAACTTTAAATATGTCAGTAAAGGGCTGGAGCAATAGCACAGCGGGTAGGGTGTTTGCCTTGCATTCAGCCAACGTGGCAGATACAGGTTCGATTCCCAGCATTCCATATGATCCCCCGAGCACCACCAGGAGTGATTCCTGAGTGCGTGAGCCAGAAGTAACCCCTGAGCATCGCTGGGTATGACCCAAAAATCAAAAAATAAATAAATATGTAAATAAAATTATCTATCTAGGATACTAAAAAATAAGCTTCTTAGAATATTGAGAAGATTTCACAAATCAAATCACAAATCATCCTGTTATTCGTCGATTGCCTCGAGCAGGCCCCAGTAACGTCTCCTTCATCCTAGCCCTGAGATTATATTCAAGGCTCTTTAGGAGAATGAGACCCATCATTATTACTGGTATTTGGCATATTGGGTACGCCACGGGGAGTTTGCCAGACTCTGCCGTGTGGGCAGGCTACATTCGGTAACCTGCCAGTTTGTCCAAAGTAGGAATGAGATAATAAGATGTCATAATAAGATGTCCGGGAGCTGGTTTTTATAGTCTCTGAGTCTTGGCCGTTGATGAGATTACACGGCGCCAGGGGGCCAGTTGGTGGGTGTGACCCCTGCCTACTGGAGTTTGGAGGATCTGGGTGGAGGATGCTTGGCCCAAATCCGAGTAGGCTTGGAGATCTCGGTCCCGGAACCCGCGTGACTTTGTCCCTCTGCCAGTACCTTCATGTGTGCGGAAAGTGGTCTCAGCATGGTCGTGGCTGGTCCTGGAGGTCTTTGGCTGCCAGAGCCCTGGTCGGGGCGGGGAGGAAAGCTCAACCCGCTCCCCTCCAAGGGGTCCCGGCAAGCGAGGACAGTCAGGCGTGGGGGCAGGAGACTGCACTGTTCTCTTCCGGGAGCTGGTTTTTATAGTCTCTGAGTCTTGAGAAGATTTAAATTAGGTAAACTTATAGGACATTAATATAGAAGACAAAATTCACAATAAATTGTTACAAATTTACTGAGTTCACAAGATTTATATTTGATTAATATTATTGAATTGACATCTTTGATAGATATTTAAATAATATAAACTAAAATATACTGCCCACAAAATGCAAAACATATATTACAAAAGGCTTGTTACTATTAAAGAAGTATTTTGCTGTTGAATTACTATATTAACTACAATTGATATGATTTTGTTACTATAATTATATGCAATATTATAGTTTCTACAATTTTTTTCTCACTTATTCAGAGACGTAGGAGAGAACTAGATTATTCACATAAAAGGCTTTTCTTCCTGGTCACAGTTATTTCTATATAAATCAATAGCAAGTATTTTAAGAAAAAAATAAAAGAAACAGTAAACCTATACATGTGTTTTGGGACAATTACCTACCACTTATTTTAGATTGTATACTGAATGATGACATTACTTGTATGCCATCAACACATAAGTTATTTAGTTTTTTGCTAATTTTATTATCTTTTCTATTGAAGAGATTTGAGTAGAAGTCATGGATAATCTTCTCCATTGCCGTTCTGGAGGATGTGATGGATCCATCAGGACGTCGGAGGGCAGTCATCTTGGTCTTGGAGTTGGCGAAGGACAGGAAGGCGCTACGAATACTTTTCCCGGCTTCTGCTGCATCTACCAGCACTTCTGCTCTTCTCTCTTTGGGGTCTTCCTTGATCGCATCTCTGCACTGCTTTGCAAGCGCGGACGTTCGCTTGAGGTTGCCTGAGGCATGCGCCAAACCATGCTGGCGAATAAGCTCAAGAGTTTTTGAAGACAGGCGTTTTTTGTGTGGCTATCTCTCTCTAGGCGTTCTTCGCATAATCATGGAGGTGCTGAACCAGTCGATCGCATTCCTTGTCAATGTTATCAATGACAGCATCTTCCCATGTTGCTGCAATAGTGCCAAAGAGCTCCCAGATAGTGGTCATTCTGGGAGTTCTCTTTTTAATCTTTGCAGCCCTTTCTCCACGCTCTGTGAAGTAGAATTTTGCACAATGGAGACAATGGTCCGATCCCATTTGGAATTTTGGGACAATAGTGACATCAGTCAGGCAAAACCATCAATTGAATATGATGTGGTCTATTTCGTTATGGAATCGTCCACCAGAAGACTCCCATGTCCAACGTTGAGATTCGGCCTTCTGGAACTGTGAGTTACCATGGACAGTCTTGGTCGACATGATGAACTCAGACAGTCTCTCACCCTGTTCGTTCCATTCTAGGCCATGGGTCCCAATGTGAAGTTCTTCAGCTGATCTTCTCGGTCCTATCTTGGCATTAAAATCTCCCACAATGATCTTGTAGAAGGTGTGGTCTTCTTTATAGAACTTCTCCAGCTCCATGACTTCTACTCAAATCTCTTTGATAGCCATGTCCACTTGCCGACATACCAAATTCCACAGGATGGATATGTCGTTCCCAGTGTTCTCCCTTCTCAATTTGACAGGCAACAACCACTGAAACTCTGTAATGTGCCTGTCAAATTGAAGGGCAGGGACGATGTGGGGATTTGGGTGGGAGTAAATCTGGGAACACAAGTGGAGGGAAGTTGACACTGGTGGAGGGATTGGTGTTCAATTAGTGTGTATTAAAACTACCACCAGTAACTTTGTAAACCATGGCTCTTTAATAAAACTTAAAACATAAAATAGGACAAAGTTGGTTAACACAGTGTTTGTACTCAATTCCTAAAATTCAACTTAAGTATTGAGGTAGTAAGATAAATTTCCAGTAGTTTCTGATAGACGGGGTAATTTTTTATGGTTACCTGTTCTTTATTTCCTATAATGCAGCCAGAAAACTGTGTGAAACTGTGAGTCAATAGAGCACTTTCCCTTATCCTTGAGGTTCAATATAGTGATGTTCTTTAGCAAACTTTATATTTTACATTTTTGTATGTGGGTATATGCCGAATTTATGCTGCCTAGTATAATTTTTTAAAAAGGGATCTACAGGTATAATTTCATACTTCTTAAAAAATGTGCTACGTAATATATATATATATATATATATATATATATATATGTGTGTGTGTTACATCCCTACATAAATAAATTGCAAATATATGTGATACACACAGAAACAAAGCAAGGGAATAGACAATGCAAACACTAAGCTCTCTTCACCTTAGAAAAAATATTTCTACTTTCAGATAGAAAGTATATCCTACTCTTGAAGAAATGTTTCAATACTGAAAAGAGATGTGGAGATTTCACAGAGTTCACCAACAAATAACCACAAAATCCCCCCAAAACTTGGAAATCAGGGGCTGGAATCATAATACAGTGAGTAGGGTGCTTGCATTACATGCAGTGGATCTAGGGTTTGATTTTGGGCACCCCATATTGTTCTCTGGTGACTTTCTTCCCTATAAGATTCATTGCCATCTGGCCTTCCCTGCCTATCTCTCTCTTCCTGCCTACATCAGGTTTATAGTTCGAAATATTTTAGGTTTAACATCAGTTTGCCATTTCTCCTCCAATCTTTCTCCTGTGCTGAAAGAAGCTTAGGTTTACTGCATCCAAAGCACTCCCATTTTCTTGGTATTCATCTTTAACTTCTCCGTTGTACTCTCCTTCCCCTATCTGTTGATCACTCATTTTCCCTAACCAAAACCTGTGACTTGTAAAGTCAGATTCTTCAGAGATCTCTGGATTTGTATTTGTAAGTTAAATATTACTTTTCTCTTTCCCTTATGTCCTTTGCATAGTTTGCCTTAGAGCAATGTCCCTTTTGTATAAACACAGGAAGAAAATTAATGCTATGCTCTTATAACTTGGGAATTAATTGACTCCAAATAATATTTATTCCGTGGCACCTGTCATATTTACTTGATTTGAGTCTCAGTTGTCCTTAGTTCCTAGCACTCCAAAAGCAGGTTCCCAATGAAGGATGGACCTAGGGCAAGCTCTAAGCTACCTTGGCATCAGAATGGGACAGACCAAGTGCCATAAAACTTATAATAAGCTAAGAACATGGTTGTGGACAAATTCTATCATGACCCAAAGAGAAATGATTGGACAAGGATACTGTTAGGGTTAGGAAAGACTAATCTGGTCTGAAGACTGTAGTGTTGGATCTATAGCAAGATGTTCTCAGGAAAGCCACCCCATAAGCTTGATATATCACTTACTGTGTCCATACAAAATGACTAGAAAGATCATTAAGAAATAAATTTTATGTGACAGTTTAATGTCTATGGACTAAGGAATGGAGAAATATGCTTTTTAGATGACATTCCACCCTTGATTGGCTATCATAGCAGGATGAGATCTTTGTCTTCGAAAAGCTTCCCAGGAAGGAAGGGTTTCCATATATTGATTGTGCTACCTCACCTATGTGTGATTGCTAACTCCAATCCTTGATAATTGTTCCCTGTAACTTAGGCTGTGAGAATGTGCTAGAAGAGGAGTAATATGGGAATATGGGCAATGAATGAGACTAGAAGGAGGCAGAGGAAGACTAGATTGAAATAAACAACAATTGATCACCTCCAGCTTGACCCCTGTTTTCTCCTTCTTTGATCCATCGCCATGGGACATCCTGGGGTGCGAAAGTGGCCTGACCATCGAACACATATGGAGAGAGCACCAAACTCACTAATTGAACACACAATTATAATTGTGTGCTACACATTAGAACAATGAGATAATATCTCACATCACTGAGGCAGGTGTATGTGTGTGTGTGTGTACACGTGTGTGTGTCTATGTGTTAAGTAAAAAATAAGCCATGGTAGTTATGTGGAGAAAATAAGCCTTCTTCACTGCTCATGAGAATGCTAACTTTTTAAAACTCTGTAAAAAAGATTATTATAAGTGCATCAAGATGGAGAGTATCAAGCTAAGTGAAACAAGTCAGAAAGAGAGCAACAAACATAGAATGATTGCACTCATTGTGGAACATGAAGTAACAGAATATGAGACTATCACCCAAGGACAGTTAAAATAAGGGCGGGAGGACTGTCCCATGGCTTGATAGCCGATCTCAAGTGCTGGGGTAAAAGGTAGCTGGGATGGAGAAAGGAGTACTAAGTAAATGATGCTTGGAGGGATCACTCAGGATAGTAGATGAGTGCTGAAAGTTGCCTATGGACCAAACATGATGGCTTCTTGATATTTGTATTGCAAACCATAATTACCCAAAAGGACAGAGAGAGTAAGAGGGAATGTGCCTGCCACAGAGGCGGGGGTGGGAAGGGGTGGGGGTTGTTGGGGAAATACTGGGAACATTGGTAGTGCAGAATGGTCACTGGTGGAGGGATGGGTACTTCAACATTGTTTGACTGAAACACAATCATGAAAGTTTATAAGTCTGTAACTATATCTCACGGTGATTCATTAAAATAAAGATTATGCTTCTTTATCAAAAATCAAAAGTAGAATTACTAAACCTTTCAAAATTATATACTACCTAACCAAAGTATCTAGTATCAAACTTTCTCCTGGTAGTTAGCCAAAAGATCATGTGCTCTCGCATGCAAATGCACATACATTATTTCTAATAAGGAATGATTTTTCCCACACCTATCTTCATTGTAGGGGTATTTACTTTAACCAAGATCTGGAAGCAACAAACATCCTGGGATAGAGGAATAGTTAAAAAATTGTTATATATTTAAAGGGCGCATATGTAAAGGTGGTACATATATAAAGTGTATGTGAGTGTTTGAGTATATGTGTGTTGTATATCTATAAAATAATCTGCTATATGAAATTTTAAATTCCCATAATGAAGAAAAGAATACCAAATTGAATTGGAGATAACCTCTGAATGGGGCTTGAGTATGTTGCCAATCGAGGCATGTTTCAAGTTGCCTTGGCTTGGGTGTCTCTGTTTAAATTAACTTTTTTTGCTAGAGTTTTGTCAAAGAGAAAGAATTTTGAAATCTGTGACATGCATATAGAGTTTGATTGGCCTTTAAATTCAGTTTTTGCTGAAATGTCTCCTGACTGGGCCAGATATTGGAGTTTGGATGGGTCCTGACTAATCTTTAGTTGTAGTCTTAAATTACTCTAATACAGAACTAGGTCCCAGGTTCCTTTATGTTTTGAGCCTGGCACCCACTGAGAGAAGAGTTATTCTCTTTCAGATTACATTTTCATTTTAAGTTTTCCTGAAAATTATTGTCAAGTTCTTCCCTCCGTATTGACTTAAATTGAGAATGACTAACTTTTAGCACTGTAGTGATAGAGTTGTGTAAATTATAATAGAGAATTTTATTACTCATAAAAGTTAGTGTTTTTTATCCTTTCAAAAAAGCCTTTCTCATGTTAACCAATTTAGTAATAGCATTTTTCTCATATAATTTCACTCTAGTGCATAACATTTCATAAAGTGATACATAGGCACATAAATTTAATAATATTATATTATGTGGCTCTCTGATTTTTCTCACCTTATGTAAAAATAGAATGCAATTATAATTTTATAATCTAAAAATCCCGTTTGATTCCTCTGCCCCTCTCGGAGAGCCTGGCAAGCTACTGAGAGTATCTTGCCCACATGGCAAAGCCTGGCAAGCTCCCCATGACATATTCGATATGCCAAACACAGTAACAAGTGTCACAATTTACTGGGCCCACTAGAGCAAATCAATGAACAACGGGAGGACAGTGACAGTGACAGTGAATCCAAAAGTTATTATTTTAAAAGATGTATTTTGTTCATTTTTAAATTTGAGAACCTATAATATGTGACAAATTTTAGAATTATTTCAAGCTATCACAATATCAAAATGATTCATGATGAAAGAACTTGGGGAAACCCCGATCTATATTTGTCCGCCTACAAACTAGAATCATTGACTAAATGGTTCAATAATCCTGGTAGGAATTAATAGTGCATCACAGGTTGATAGTCACCTTGAGAACAATTTAGTATATCCTTAGAAGAGAATCCTTTTTCATTTGATTTTACTCTATTGGAAGTGACTCATTTTCGTACTGAATTTTAGTGTTGATATGATGTTATGCTTACTATGCAACAATTATAAATGTATTTATATATCAATAGAATATATAAAGAATAAAAATTTTAAACAGATATATAGGTATAGAATCTATAATAATTTATCAAAAAGGCATATTTCAGAAACAATATATCAAACTCAATATTAAACAACACACATTTTGTCTGACCAATTGACCTTTCTAATGGCTCTATATTTTAATTACAATCTCTGCATAACTTGTACTTTAATAGTTTATTCATTAATTAGTATTAGTGTGGTATTCTTCAAGTGAGGTATCAAATACTTCTGTAGATTTAGGTAAGTTGACATCTGTACTTTCTCAACTAGTGCTCTCTAACTACTGTAATCAATACTTTTTCCATGTTTTGGGTAATGTAATCAAGATGGCAATGGAAAAAAATCAAGGTGGCAATGGTTGTTGTACCACATTGAAAAAGATTTAAACAGAAAACTTGTAGAGAGTCAGATAAACTCATGTTTGCTTAGAAATCAAAATGAATATAAAGAAATACACAGTACTGAACTCTTTATATTATGGTACTAACAAATTTATTTACATATTACACTGCATTAACTTCAGTGTGTAAAGCTTTTTTTTAATTCAAGTATTTTTATTGATAAAATAAGTGTACTCTTTAGTTAGTTGATTGAGATTTTATTTAGTCTTGACTGTGTTCCATAAGACCCATTTCAGAAACAATATGTCACACACACACACACACACACACACACACACATTGGGATACCAGGGATCAAACCTATGATGGTGCATGCAAGTCAAGTGCCAAAAGAGCATTCCTCTCTCTCTAGCCCCTGTGTTTATTATATTCTTTTGAAAGTGTACCAGAACTGGGCAGAGATGCATTTAAGAAATGATACCTTTAATTTACCATGTGCATAATATTTCCAAGCATTCATTCGCAGGAGTTTTTCAGGTATCATTGTGTTCTGACACCTATGCAATTATACAAAATTTTGCGAGCATGTAAAAAACTGAACAACTGGTAGCACTGTAACACTGTCCTCCAGTTGTTCATCAATTTGCTCGAGCAGGCTCAGTAAAGTCTCCATTGTGAGACTTGTTGTTACCGTGTTTGGCATATCCAATACGCCATGCGTAGCTTGCCAGGCTCTGCTGTGTGGGAGATATACTCTCGGTAACTTGCCAGGCTCTCTGAGAGGGGTGGAGGAATCTAATCTGTGTTGGCTGGCTGGCCGCATGCAAAGCAAATGCCCTTCCACTGTGCTATTGCTCCAGCCCCAACACCAAACAACTATTAAACTATAAAAACTGTATGTATTTGGAAGAAGGGTAAGTGCTATCAAACAGATGACATTTTTATATATACTTATAGCACAACCAATTATTAGCAATATCGCCTTAAATTATAAGAACTTCTTTGGAATTTAAATGTCTGAGTGATCACTGTTACATGCGGTGTGAGGAAAGTGATATAGTTAGGAGTTCCTTTCAGTTTATAGTCAAAGAACAAAATTTTACTTGTCACCAATGCGCTACTATTGCACGAATATCAGTATAAACAGCTCCAATTATTTTTTGTTTAAATACTTGTGTTTTTTTTAATCTTTGAGGAAAATTTACAGGCTAAGAAATGTTTTTTTTCCAGGTATATAATTGTATAATACCCAAAGAATATATTTAACTTGAAGAGTTTTCAATAAAGTCCATAAGAAAAAAAAGACACAAAATAAATTTACTTAAATATACTAATGTTGGAATGAAATAGTGAAGCATTTTAAAAGTCAAATAATGGTATCATATAGCACATGATGACACTACGAGGATGAACCTTGCATTTACAATTAATAATGGGGAGTCCTCTGAGGGAAAAAAAAATGTCTGAGTGAAGGATTAATGACGCCAATTTATAGTCCCATCAATGGTCAGTGGAAAATAACTGGATATGAATCTCACTTCCATGCAATCTTGAGTGCCTGGGATAAAATGGCACTGACATAATGAAATGCAGTTTTGTGAGGATTGAGCACTTTGGTGAACGATTCTTCAAGCAGAACCATGAAGCTCTGTATGAATGATGGCATCCTTCACAACTCCTGAGGAAGAAACTTAGGGATGAGTTTGGATTTAGAGAGAAGTTTGCTTCATAGGAACTACACACAATTTTTAAAAATAAAGAGCAGTGTGATATCTGTCCAGAAATTATGATATTCCTAATATTCTAATGAAAGGAGTCAGAAATTTCCTTTGGTCACTGTTGAGAGATTAGTTATCTATAAAGTACCAAAAGACAAGTATTAATTTTCTGATACTTGTGTTATTAATTGCAATTTGTACAGGTGTTTGCTTTAGGGAGATGGAGTTATAATCAGACCATTTTGACTAATTTGGAGAGTTAAAACCAGAAAGATATAAAGTCGAGATAAAGATCAGGAAAATGAACATCTCGCAGATTTTCGCATATGATATGGTAGGTTCCTAAGCTAGCACTGAAATGAGCTAGCAAATGACCTGATAACTATTTGGACTGATGCCTCTAAAAAGAGAAGTTGGGGGTCTGTGAACTGACAACAATTTCCTGAACAGTTGATCACCTGAATGTCCAAAATAATTGTCATTCTAACACAAATACACTGAAGGTCATTGGTCTTAAGTCCTCTACAAAATGCTAATACAGCTCTTCACTCATTCTGAGAATATCTTCTGTTATACTATATCTGTTGCTCCTCTAGAGACAATGAAATTCTTGATTTTTTCAGTATGTAGACATTTCTCTTCCTCTAATTTTCTATTTGAACCAGAGAAAAGTGTTTGAATAAATTTATCATAAGATTTAGAAAACAACAATGAGATATCATCTCAAACTACAGAGACTGGCCCACATTGAAAAGAACAAAAGCAACCGGTGTTAGCGCATATGTGGCAGAAATGGACGCTCCTTCACTGCTGGTGGGACTGCTGACTGGTTCAGCCCTTTTGAAAAACAGTATGGATGATTCTCAAAAAATTAGAAATTGAGCTCCCATTTGACCCAGCAATACCACTCCTGGGAATATATCCAGAGAGGCAAAAAAGTACAGTTGAAATGGCATCTGCACTTGTATGTTTGTTGCTGCACTGTTCACAGTAGCCAAACTTTGGAAAAAACCTGAGTGCCGGAGAACAGATGACTGGTTAAAGAAACTTTGGTACATCTACACAATGGGATACTATGTAGCTGTTAGTAAAGAAAATGTCATGAAATGTACATACAAATGGTTCTACATGGAAAGTACCATGCTAAGTAAAATGAGCCAGAAAGAGAGGGACAGAGATAGAAAGACTACACTCATCTGGGGAATATAAAGTAACAGAATGGGAGTCAAACACCCAAGAATAGTTGAGATAAGTACCAGGAGGTCTGCTCCAGGGCTTGGAACCTGGCAGCACATGCTGGGGGGGAAAGGCAGCTCAGATAGAGAAGGGAACACCAAGTAAAGGAAGTTTGGAGGACTTGCTTGGGATGCAAGATGCGTGATGAAAGTAGACTATAGACCAAACATGATGGCTACTCAATACCTCTATTGCAAACTATGGTACCATAAGGGAAAGAGAGAGCACAAGGGAATGTCCTGCCACAGAGGCAGGGTGGGATGGGGGGGGAGGGGAGGAGGGCTACTGGGATCATTGGTGGTGGAGAATGGGCAAGGTGGAGGGATGGGTACTTGATCATTGTATAACTGAAAGCCAAGCACTAAAGTTTGTAAGTCTACAACTGTACTTCATGGTGTTTCACTAATTAAAAAAAAAAGATTTAGGCAACATAAACTGGTAAACGTAAATATATATTTTCAGTGCATGGATTGTGTATGTATTCATAGGTGGTTTGCATGCATGTGTGAGTATATGTAATATCTCACCATACATATAGTCAGTAAATATAACTTTAAAAGTATAATGTTTGGGGGCTGGAGCAATAGCACAGCAGGTAGGGTGTTTGCCTTGCACGCAACAGACCTAGGTTCAATTCCCAGCATCTCATATGGTCCCCTGAGCACCGCCAGGAGTAATTCCTGAGTGCATGAACCAAGAGTAACTCCTGTGCATCGCTGGGTGTGACCAAAAAGCAAAAAAAGGATAATGTTTGCTGGAAATTAACTGCATAGTTAAGCAATGGCCATTCTGTGCCACCTGTATCACTGTCTGACTCTAGAACTTAAAACATAAGCACGTAATCAAGGCTAATCTAATAGCAAATGCAAAATAAATAATGTTTTTTCACAATGATGTCCTGGTTTGCCTGTTCATTAACTTGTTCTGCTCAGGAGAAATAAAATCAACATACAAACAAACATAGTATAACAATGTATTGTTATGAAGGGAGAATCATATATATTTTTTAAAGATTTAGTGTCACAGAGATAGTAGAGAGGGTGAGATTCTTTTTGTATGCATCTGAAATGAGTTGGATCAGCAGTTCTACAAGAATTCCCTGAGGTCTCACAGGAATCATCCCTGAGAATAAAGCCAGAAGTAGATCCAAGAAAACCGGATGTGGCCTCACCTCTCCTCTCCCACCCCACACAAAAATATTTAAATGCACAAATGTAAAATAAATGTAAACAAAGTATGTGAGTCATTTAGATAGTGAATTTAAACAGATCCTCAATGCCAGAGCTAAATCACAGCTTAAAGTTTTCGTTCACTTTTGCATATTAAATCTTTTTTTTCTTTTTTTATTAGTGAAAAACCATGAGGTACAGTTATAGGCTTACAAATTTTGTGCTTGGGTTTCAGTTATACAATGATCAAGTGCCCATCCCTCCACCAGTGCCCGTCATCCATCCCCATGGTTTGTTGCATTTTAAACATATTTCAAAATGAATTCAATATGGTTTGATGGAAAGTTTCTTTGAATTATATGACTGAACAGCAATAGGTGTGTGTCACAAGGATTATCTTCTTTGTGTTATAGTATTTTATTTTAGGCAGTCTTTGCCCCCGCGCCTGGGTGTCCCTCGCCGGGACCCCTTGGAGGGGAGCGGGTCGAGCTTTCCTCCCCGCCCCGACCAGGGCTCCGGCAGCCGAAGACCTCCAGGACCAGCCACCACCATGCTGAGACCACTCTCCGCACACATGAAGGTACTGGCAGAGGGACAAAGCCACGCGGGTTCCGGGGCCGAGACCTCCAAGCCTACTCGAATTGGAGTCGAGCATCTTCCACCCAGATCCTCCAAATTCCAGTAGGCGGGGGTCACACCCACCACCTGGCCCCCTGGCGCCGTGTAATCCCATCAGCGGCCAAGACTCAGAGACTATAAAATCCAGATCCCTGCCCACAGGGCAGAGTCTATAAAATCCAGATCCCTGCCCACAGGGCAGAGTCTGGCAAACTCCCCGTGGCCTACCAAATATGCCAAATACCAGTAACAATGATGGGTCTCATTCTCCTAAAGAGCCGTGAATATATAATCAGGGCTAGGATGAAAGAGACGTTACTGGGGCCTGCCCGAGGCAATCGACGATTAACAGGATGATGAAATGAAATGAAAAATTTTATTTTAAAAGTGAGAACATATTTTTACTAGACAAAGCTGAAGTTGCTTAACTGATCTGTGAATGACCCTAGCTTTATTCCAATACCCAGTGTGCCACCCCAACTACTGCCAGGGCTGACATCTCAGCACAGAATATAAAGTAAATTGTGATCAATTTCAGGTCTAGTCCCAAACTACAAATAAACAAATCAAAAAATATTAACTTTTTTTCAACTTGAGCACTTTTATTATTTATAAATAACCTGCACAATATGAGCTTTAACACATTTTTCCATTTAATTATTTATTTCTAATGTGAAATATCCCATCACTGACATATGCCAATAACAAGTCACATATCATCAAGTCCTTCTTATTAATATTTGGGAGATTTAATATTATTTAGGTGAAAAATTTGTATAACTTATTTCACATACTTTAAACACCCATATTAGCAATATTAAACACAGGCATTTCTCCATAAATGGTTCTGATGTTCATTATTGTATATAACCTAAATAACCTTTACTTCTGGAGAGAAATGGGTATTATTTATATAACTAAAATTAGATATGTATATGCAAATTTCAGCATATAGACACATATTCACAGAGTGTTGTAAACAAAATTACTAGAGTGAAGCCTTAGTTACCTTTAGTTCCTAACACCCCCAAAAGGAGGGTCCCAACGTAAGCTATCCTGGCATCAAAAGCTGAGTACCATAAGTATAAAAATTAAGAGCACGGTGATGGAACAAACTCTGCCATGACCCAAAAAGAAGTAACTCAATAAAGTCCCTGCTAGAGTTAGGAAAGACTAACCTGGCCTGAGAACTGTAGTATGTGATAGGTAGCGAAATGTCTCCAGGAAAAGCCAATCTTTAAGCTTAATATAACTCTTACTGTGATAATACACAATAACTAGAAATATTATAAGAAGTAAATTCACTATGATTGTTTGAATGAATTGCTAGCTGAGGAAAGGAGAAAGCATATACCCTAGATGGAATCCTGCCCTTGAGTGGATCTCCTAGTAATCTGGAGTGTTGAACCCTCAGATGAAGTTTTGTCCTTGAGTTAATCTCCTAGAATTACATTGAAGGAGTAGCTTTACCTCTGTTTGTTGTTATGACAATGTTCAATTCCACCTATGTGTACCCCCGCCCTTCATGATTTTTATACAACTATGCTGTAAAGCATAAGAGGGATAGAGAATATTCAGTTCTATCACTTGATCACATGACATCCCATTACTCATCGATTTGCTCAAGCAGACACCAGTAGCATCTCCATTTGTCCCTGTCATGTGCTAGTGTAACCCAATGGTGTCCGTTTGCTCCTGGAAAACAAAGAGCCTCAAACCATTCAGAGTCTTGACGAAGAAGTCTGACAATCTCATAGGTGGGAGACCACACAATCTTTTGACATCCCATGGAATCCAGTCGGTAACAGCTCTAGTCCAGCGGTCCTCTTCAAATAGCATTACGTGTCCATCCCATCTGATTTTCAAAGCTTTGGTGATGAGACAGTGTCGCTGATTCTCGATCATTGACGAAGGTTGGAACTCCGGATTCCTTCTCTCACTTGAATGAAGCATGATACTGCAAGTATAGCTCTTTTCATTCCTCTTTGGGAGAAACAAATAAAATTCTCATGCTGTTTTTGTAGGGCCCAGGTCCCTGAGACATGTCAATGCCAGTAGAGTCAAAGAGATGTGCCCAGAGCCAGAGCTTCTTCATCCTCTTAGCTATTTCTTCGAAGTTCTTGAAGGCGTTCCATGCTGCTCTCTTCCTCCTGCACAACTCAGGTGCTAGATTGTTTTATCATGTTGAGTTCTCGACTAGGTGCACATAAATGTTGCTTTCAGAGATGTTCTTTCCATTGAGAGCAAATGGAACATCAGGAATGAGCCCGTTTCTCATGAACATTGTCTTAGTTAGATTCAGGTGCAGTCTAACCTTTCTACACTCATGGTTGAAGTCTGCCAGCATTTGTGCTCCTTGGCTAATATTTGGTGTTATTAGAACGATGTCATCAGCGAAGCAGAGGTGGTGTTGTTGCTAACCTTCTATCTTCACTCCTATTCATTCCCATTCCAATGGTCACATGACATTCTCAAGGGTGGCAATGAAGAGTTTTGGTGAATTGTTATCACCCTACCAAACCCCTCTCTTGACGTTGATAATCACTTCCTTGTACGATGGTGAGATTCTGGTAGTAAATCCGTAATACAGCTCATGGAGGACCGTCATGTATTGAGTTTGAATGCCCTATTTGGCTAGGAGATCGATGACTGCTTCAGTCTCAAAAGAATCAAAGGCCTTCTTTAAATTGATGAATTTTAGACAGAGCAGCATCTTGAACTCCTGAGAAACCTCAATGAGCTTGGTTACCTTGTGGATATGGTTGATCATGCAGAATCCTTTTCAGAACCCGGCTTGCTCGCATAGTTTTTTTCATCAAGTGTTCTGCCAATCATGTTCAGGATGACTCAAGTGAACAGCTTGTAGACGAAGGACACCAGGCAGCAATAGTTGCCAATATCATGTATGTCTCCCTTCTTGTACAGTAGAATGGTACTGCTGGTTTTCCTTTGTGATGGAAACTTGTATCCAGACAGGTAGCATGTGAAGAGCCGAAATAGTGTATTGATGAGTACTGACAGCAGGTTCTTCAGGTGTTTGGGTTTGACCTTGCCTGAGCCGGGAGCTGTTCATTCTTTACTGACAAAATGGCGTGTCAGATTTCTGAAGGGAAAACATTAGGAATGACATATCCATCCTGCAGAATTTGGTATGTGGGCAGGTGGATGTGGCTATTAAATAGATTTGAATAGAAGTCATGGAAAACCTCCATTGCCTTTCTGGAAGATGTGATAGATCCATCAGCATGCTAAAGGGCAGTCACATTGGTCTTTTAGTTGGCAAGGACAGGCGGGCATTGTGAAGCTTTTCCCAGTGTCTGCCACATTTGTCAGCACTACTGCTCTTCTATCTTTGAGGTCTTCATTTATCATTTCTCTGCTCTACTTTGCAAGCTTCGAGGTTAGCTTGTGGTTGCCTGAGACTCACGCCCAGCCACATTCGCAAATAAGATCGAGAGTTTCTGAAGACAGGCATCTTTTTGTGGCTTTCTCTCTCTCTCGGTGTTCCTTGCACATTCATGGAGGTGCTGAACCAGTTGATCATATTCGTCATCAATGTCGTCAATGACGGCATCTTCCCATGTTGCCACAATATAGCCAAAGAGCTCCCAGTTGGTGATCATTCTGGGAGTTCTCTTAAACTTTGCAGCCCTTTCTCCCCGCTCAGTGAAGTAGAATTTTGCACAAAGGAGATGGTGGTACGATCCCATTTGGTATTTGGGGACAACAGCAACATCGGTCAGGCAAAATTGACGATTTAATATGATGTGGTCAATTTCATTGTGGATCTGCCCACCTGGAGACTCCCATGTTCAACATTTACATTTGAACTTCTGGAACTGTGAGTTACCATGAATGGTCTTGGTTGACATGATGAACTCAGACAGTCTCTCACCCTGTTCGTTCCATTCTAGGCCATGGATTCCAATGTGGAGTTCTTTGGGCAACCTTCTCAATTCTATCTTGGCTTTAAAGTTACCAACAATAATCTTGTAGAAGGTATGGTCTTCTTTATAGAACTTCTCCATCTCCATGTAGAACTTCTTAATTTCTTTTTCATCATAATCAGATATTGGTACATAGACAATGAAGATAGAAACTGTAGGCAGTGAACCGCATCTATTTGAGTGTAATCATCAATTCAGGTTGTTAGGCATTCGAATGAATTAATGCTCATAGCCAAGTTCGTGTTGACAAAGACACCAACACCACCGATGCCTCTATCATCGCATGTTCAAGGGAACAGTTCTTCTTCAGTTTCAAAAATGGCATGATGTGATTGATTCCTTCTAGTTTAGGTCATACCAATGATGTTGTATATGATCTTCTGTGCTTGTACCATTATCCTCGATGGATGCTTCCAATACCAGTATACATGCATTGAAAGTACAGTAAGTTTAGTCCTTCTTTGTTTTGACAGCCCTGAGATTTTATCAGCCTCTCCTTGTTTATTCTTCTTAGCACTTCCCTATTGGGACCTATTTTAGGGTTGGGGAAATGAGACCCATTGTATTTACTGTTTTTGACATATTGCATGCACCATGGATTCGATTGAGGTCTATGAGGAGACTGAAATGATGAAACTGTGGTTACTGAGACTATGACCAAAACTATGTCTACAGTTGTGCTGTAAGGGTCAAGATCAAACTACATTGGGAAGGAGAGAGAAATAAACTGTCTTCTAACCAGCCTGGTGCCCAGGCCCTGTGTCTCCATTCTTCAGTTCTTTTTCTCACTGTTACTATGGCCTGGCCAGGGAAACAGTTTTCAGTCACCAAATGCTTGAGTCCCAAATATGCCCCCACGTGCTTTCCTAGAAACTCATAGTGAAGTTTCTGCCTAGAGGATCTTTGCAGTACTGTATGCCTTTGGGCAGAAGGAGGAGGAACAAAATCTGTTTGCTTCATCCAAAAGAATTATGTGCTAGTAGACAAAGTATAATCAGAGATTGTGTGGGGTCAGAGAGACAAATTCTGCCACAAACCAGTGCAAATTAAGTACTACAGTTTATTGCAGAGTAAATATAGCCATATTAGTAATAAAGGAGAGGAGGAATACAATGATGAATTCATGTCTCTGATTCCTCCACATTCTCTCCACAGTAATGTTTTACATTTCACTCATTACTTAACGTTTGCTGAAACATTTAATTTCACATATTTTTATGAGTTTGTTATTTCCTGAGTATCTGTTTATCTATAAATGACATGGAGCTTTGCATGTAAATGTACAGGGGCAAGAATGGTGATCACTTGTCTTGCATGTGTGAGCTCCTGGGTTTAATTACCAATGATATAAAAACCTAGATGTACAATGTAATGTTTTATATCAGTGTATCTGATTAAGAAAATTATTAACAGTCAGCCTAGTAAGCCTCATTGGATGATAGCAAAATTTCCTATGTATAAGGACTTCCAAAAAATCTAGCACTAATTTACAAATATTCAGTACAGTACTATTTTTATACTCATCATGCCTTCAATATTCATCCATATAGCTATAAATGCTGTTTGAATTATACTGTATTGTGAATTATATATAACATTATATAGTATATGTATATTTATGCATTTATGCAGGTTTTCATAGAATAGGTTGTACATTTTCTTCATTTATTTATGGGAGGATGCATATACGTTCTTTTAAAGAGCTGATAAAATTTTCTCGACTTTTGCACTTTTTACATGTTATTTAGTAAAGTTGTTTTACAAGATTATATTTTGGTAGTACAGTTTCACAGTCTTTCTAATTGTGTTTCATACAGCACACCCTACAATATTCTTTCAACATAGTTTATTGAACACACTTTCAGTTCCACCTGTTTTTCTCTGGTAATCTCTGTTCTGCTATCAGAGTGTGAAGATTTCTCTTCATTTGACTTTGTCTGCTTACTTGTTTTCCATCGCTATATTCCACAGATGAGTGAGATGTTCACTATTAATTTTTATTCTTTTATTTATTTCACTTATCCAATTCCAAACACTATCATATATGTTGATTATCTTTATAACTGAATATTATTCCTTTGTATATATACCATATATTACTTATCCTTTCATAAGTAAATCATTTTTATATAAATAATGCACTATAGCACTGTCCTCCCATTGTTCATCGATTTGCTCAAGAGAAAACCTGTAATGTCTCACAACAAATTGCGAGATTTGTTGTTACTCTTTTGGGAATATAAAATATGTCAAGGGTAGCTTTGTCGTGTGAGCAAGATGTTCTGGTAGAATGCCAGGCTCTCCAAGATGGGCGGAGGAATTGAACCTGGGTTGGCCTCATGCAAAACCAACTCCCTACCTGCTGTGCTATCCCTCTAGTCCATATAAATAATAGTCTCAGAAAATTGATTTGAATATTCAATAAAGTTTTTACAGGTTATTAATATCCTCTGTCACCATTAATAAATGAATGTTGAGTGAATTACTGAAAGAATGAAAAAATAAATAAATGGACCAGAAGTTGCTATGAAATATCTACATCTTTTTTATGACTTTCAAATTCTAGCACTGAAATTCAAAACACCTAGAATGCATTAGTCATCTGTCTGCATTATGTCATGACTTATTAGTCATCTGTCTAAGAATGATCAGGCCTAGTTTTTCAGAGGGTATTTGATTACACTTTTTAATATTCTCTCCACTGTTTTTTGTTTTGAAGAATCCAAAACTAAATCCATGTCAATTAAATCCAAATACAGTTGCTATAGGTGAGGACATAGGTACAGAGACATCCAATGCAATAAAGTTATCTTGAAGCACAATTTGGAATGACTTCTGGGTTTCTCAGCCATAAAATGGTTCCAAGAAAGAGTAGAAAGAAAAGTAGATGTCAAATGTTTGGGATGCAATACTGCCTTTTCCCTTTTAAAAAATTGTATAGTCACGGGGAATATATTTACTGTCTTTGATAATATATACTTTTTATTAAAACTGTGATGATTACATGAGTATATAATGGGCCTTCTCTTTAAGGCATTCAACCATATGTAATATTATTTCATTTCATATGTTAAAAATTGAAACCCATTTTCAAAATGACCAGTTAAGAAGTGACTAATTCTAAATATAGTAATCTAGGAACTGAAAATGCAAATATCTGAAGCACAATTTCTACTACTACTAACTGCAGTTTCAATTGATAAAATTATGAAATGGTAGAGAAAAATTCATACTTAAATAATGCTGTGTATCTCTTCCAAAATGATAATATTTTTAAATTCTATATCAATAGTATAAAGTATATTTTATAATGATAATGATCATTTCATAAAAATAGATTAAAATCATGGTATTAAATATCTGAACAGTATTAAAAATCTAGCAATAAAAAGCCTGAGTTGATCTCAGATTTTCTTTATGATTTTAAGTCAGACTACTGGGATACATGATAATTTTCACCCAAATATGCCACATTCTTAGAGTTGGTTCGAATCTATTTTGTTACTTAAATCAAGTAGGATAAAATACTGATTCTTGATTCCAATCTTTTTCTATTCACTCACTTTACTTAATCTCAAAATCATACTAGAAAGATTTGGAAATTATATAGGAATAGAGCAGTACATGCTCTAAGCCCTACTAAGAAAATAGGCAGACTTATTTTTGTTCTCTCTTGAACCCCTCGGTAATTGCATAAGGTTGCAATGGCATAATTAGTAAGATGCTCATCAAAATTCGATATGTGCCCTGCGTGTCTAATCTGTGAATCTGGCATTTGGAACATACAATAGGCCAGGGAGCCTGCTGGCACTCAAGACTCATAACAGTACTTACAGAAACACTCTCCAGCAGGCCACAAAATAAACACAGCACATGAAATTACTCAGGATAACTTCCTCCAGGCTATTCTTTTGCCCACAAGACAACACAATATCATGATCATTGAGTCCTGCTGGAAGTCAAATGACTTCTGTGGAGCTTCCAACATCCTCATTCCTAAATTATGACTCTGTCTTCCAACCAAAGAAGTCTGCTTAGTGTGCATTTTCCAGTAGTTAAGAAATTCACACACCCACAGGGAGCTAAGTACACATTCTATTTTCCTATTTCTTCTGTATTATTTACATAATTACCTGTCAAGCTCAATGAGAAAGCACCTAGCACTTTTCTTCTATCCATTACCGCAAAACCTAATAAGGATATTGACATCCAGCCAATTGTTCATACCATTTATCATTGTCCCTAATTGGAAAAAACAAAATACATTCATTGTGGAGTATTTTAAAATATAAAAATGTAGACATCAAATACAAGTTCTAATGGAATTACTTCATATTATTTCCTGGATTTGGGAATATTGTCATATGAACATGTGCTTATTAGGCCTAAAGTTATGTCTATGCCAATATTATATTGTACATAGCATTTAAACATACTAATTCATACAATAAACAAACTTCAAAGTCATTAAATTTAAATTCCCAATATTTTTGAGGTTGTATAAAATTCCATCTCATAACCTGTTCATGCACTAATTATTTAACATTTTTTATAATTATACTATATACACATACTTTAAACAATGTTTATATAAAAGTATGTGTGAATAACTTAATTATCATGTGACTGATTCTTTGAGACATCTATAAATGTAAATAAATTGTTTACAGAATATTTACTACATTCTGAGATTTTTGAACTGTTGGAATAAATTGTTTCTAGAAGGTTTGGACATATGAGCACAATTCAAACACCTTAAGTAATGCCCATATTAATACTACAATCTAATTTTTTAAGAATTAGATCTACCATAAATAGAGAAAAATAAACACAAATTAATATTTCCCCAGGAATTATCATACAGTCATAGCCTTATAAATATATGTAGATATCTAAATTATATATAATTGAATATACATAGAAAAAAGCACAAAAATGATCCACTATAGCATTTATTTCTTGACATTTCAATGCAATAGTATTCTCATAAAATTTATTTAATGATAAATATTATTATATAGTGAGACTATCAAATTATTAAACACATTTTTCAGTTTAAGCATACTAAACTAACAATATAATATTCTAACTACTACAAACATTAAATCTAGTTTACAGTTCAGATTTATTTTTATAGCAAATATTTTTTTAGCAATATTTAATGAATTTATCCTGCAGCTGTAATTTTAGTTTAATTTTTGGCAAATCATTTAATAATGACTCTAATACAGCTCTGAAGAGATTTTGTTATCTCAGATTTTGCTCATATAGTAAACCTGTTTTAATGATATCATACGTATATATGTACTTATTTTCACTGAACTATTTATGATCAGAGAGAATTAGTGTTAGCTATTGTGTGTGTGTGTTGTGTGTATATTTGTGTGTGTTTATGTGTGATCGTGCACAGAGTGGGTGGCCTCAGATATGTAAATTAAGTCTCCTACATTACAAAATTTTGGAATCCTTTGAATTCAACTGAATAATTTTCTTGAAAAAAACAAGTCATAAAACAAAAATATCATTTGAACTTAGAGAAAAGTTTAACTTCCAGTCAGTCTGATTTGAGGCTGGAGAGATACGACAGTTGAGTGGGCCTAGCTTCAATTCCTGGTCATATATATGCTCTCCCATTTCCCTCCAGGAGTAATTCTGAGCACTTCCATGCAAGGCCAAATTAAGAAACAACAAACCAGTTGGTCAAATTTTATAGTCCGTAAGGTATTTTTTTCACAATTTTGGATAAAATAGTGCTATGTAATCATTTGAGCATGAATACTTTATGCAAATAAAATACAACTTTAAAAGGTTATTTTTGTTGTATGTATGTTCTATAACTTTTTACACTCCAAGGACCAGGAACAGAATAATTCACATAATATATGTTTTAGCAAATATAAGTATTGATTACCATATGTGTATTGATTACTCATGTTTCTGACTGACTAAGAAGTTTATCCTCTGGCAGAAAAAGAAAATAATAAAAAACTGCATTTTTACCTATCTACATTGTTCATGTTTTATAGAGTTCACTCATAGTTCCTTTGTCTCTATCTTTTTCCTAGCTCATGAAGCACACACTCCTGGAATATTGGTATAAACTGTTACATGACCTTCTAATTTTGACTTAGTATTTCTTAGATATTTATTTTCAAAATTTACAATACAAAACATGCAATGACACTGATGCTGAAGGACAAGACTAAGGCCTATTTTTGCAGGTTTGTGTATTTTTCTTATACGAAGACAAATACACTAAATTATTAATGCAGTTGACTGGAATTACTAAAAAAAATGGAATACAAAGGAAATTTTTAAAGGTATATTCCTAAAATGCCAAAAGGCAAATGATGAAATAATATTGGTGAAAATTCAAGACTAAAAATTAAATGTATACTAAAAATGCTATGGTTCAAATACAAGAAGATGACAAGATTGGTATTTTTATGCAAATGAAATATTAAAAAACTATGAAAATAAATTTCAGTAGGTAGGTAAAAGAGTATAATGTTTAAAAATAAATTTTGAAGATGCTTAAGAAAATATATGAAGGAAACTAATAAAAAATTCTGTAACTCGACAGCCTCAGAGAAGGACCACATGGAGGGCGGGGACCACAGATCCCAGAGGAAAAAAAAAAAACAGGTTACAAAAAGAGCCGAGATCACCAGCAAGTCCCAGATGGGTAGGTACCGCATCCCGCCTCCCCCAGATGGAACCCCGGTGACCAGAAGTCTCTACAAGCACAGCTCGAGTATGCGGGAACTAGGACTTTTCCTCAAATCTGCCGGGACTACAGCTCCCAGGTAACCTCTGATTCCGGAAGTCACGCCCACCGCCTGCCCCCCAGCGCTATCTTTACAACATACAGCCTAAGAGACATGTCTCTATATACAAAGTGATCAATGGGAAGTAAAACACCCAACCTTTCTCCCTGAAAATCAGAGTTAAGTTTGGAGCACGCCACAGCCCCAGAAGCACAAGGACTTAATGCAGAACCCAGCAGCTTGGAGCAGAAAAGTGAAAGGACTATGCGTTAATCCAGGCCATTAAGTCTGCCAGAGGGGAAAGGGTGTTGCTCCCTTCCGCCCTCCTCCCTCTGGAAAGAAAGATGGCGGCCACATGGGAGCCTTGTGGACAGCAGGTATGAGCCGGGGGTGTGGGGGCGACTAAAACCTCATGGGAAGGGGGGCGTTCCGGTCCGTCTTTCACGCCCTACCGACGTCACCAGTTGCCCCCCGCGAGCGGCTCTCCAGCACAGCCACAGCCCCAGAAGCACAAGGACTTAATGCAGAACCCGGCAGCTTAGAGCAGAAAAGTGAAAGGACTATGCATTAATCCAGGCCATCATATCTGTCTGGAGGGGAAAGGGTATTGTCCCATTCGCCCTCTCCTCTCTGGAAAGAAAGATGGCAGCCGCATGGGAGCCTTGTGGACAGCAGGTATGAGCCGGGGGTGTGGGGGCGACTAAAACCTCATGGGAAGGGGGGCGTTTCGGTCCGCCCTTCACGCCCTACCGAGGCCAACAGTTGCCCCCCATGAGTGGCTCTCCAGCACGGCCACGACTCCAGAACACAGAAACCAATTTCTTAACTATCTGACTTTCAGTAGAAATACTTCCAGGGTCAATAGGTAAAATAGCAGAAATCCAAAACCAACATTTAATTCTTGAACCCAGCTGTAGAAACCAAATCACTTCACAATGCTTTTTCAGCATGTCTGATTTGGGGGGGAGGGTAAACTCTAAATAATAGTGGTGAATCTTTTATTGAAACAATGAATCTAATCAAAGCAGATAAAGTGTTAACTAGAATTCATCTGCCTCACAGGGACTGGGAGGGGTAGGGGTGGGGTTTTATTGGGGTTCTTCATGGTAAAAAATAAGTATTGGTAAAGGGAAATGTGTTTGATATTTGCATGACTGAGACCTAAACCTGAAAGCTTTGTAACCTTTCCCACAGTGATTCAATAAATAAATTAATAAATTAAAAAAAAAAAAACAAGGGGGAGAGCTTGGAAACTGGAGAGCCCGGCAAGCTACCGAGAGTATTCGATATGCCAGACACAGTAACAACAAAGTCTCCAATGGAGACGTTACTGGGCCCGCTCGAGCAAATAAATAAATAAATAAATAAATAAGGAAGAGTAAAAAAAAATTCTGTAACTCAAGACTAAAATGATGTTTTGCATTTAGGATACTGTAACAGAGAGGGAATCATTGAATATAATAAACACTTCCTTACACAAAAGCACTTACAATTCTCAAATTCACTTTGCAGAGTGAATGAACCCATCCATGCCACTGTTGATATAATTTCTATTTATGTCCTTGAACATTTTTAATAACCGAGAATGTTCATATAATCAACATAGAAATACAAAGCTATGTTTGATTTATAGAATGAATTGAAAGATGTTGAATATTACATAATTCATATAACTTTTTCTACTGGGAGAAGGGTGAGGCAAAATGCAAGATTATTCCTGACTGTGCTAATTTCCCATAGTACATTGATTATAAAAAAAAAAAAAAAGGAAACGAAACGCTTACTCTGGGTCTGGAGCAATAGTACAGTGGATAGGTTGTTTGCCCTGAACACAGCTAATTTCATATTTGATCTCTGGGATCCCATATGATCCCTTGAGCCCCACCAGGAGTGATTCCTGAGTACAGAGCCAGGAGTAACCCCTGAGTATTGCCAGGTGTGGTCCCTTAAACAACAAAAAATGCTTACTCTGCTAAAATCAGCATTTATTTCATTATAAGAAATGAATTTAATAATCTGTTCTTCAAATATAAATTCAGATGGATATTCTATCAGGTTATTGAAAAGATATGTTAAATTTAAATATTTTAAGTGTCAAATCATATCCAGGAAACATATACAAACTTATAAACCAATATTACCTCCATTAAAATTTATGGGAGGATGGGGGGGGAGGGATATTATCCTGGTGGTGGAAAATGGGCACTGGTGGAGGGATGGGTATTTGATCGTGGTATGACCGAGATCCAAGCACAAAAATTTGTAAATCTACAACTGTACCTCATGGTGTTTCACTAATAAAAAAAAAAAAGAATATGGAAAGAAAAAAAAATTTCAGTTTAAAATAAATTAAATTGAAAAACAGTGAGCACCCCCTCCAACACCGACAAACACTCAGACACAAAAACACACACATTTTTATTTGCATTTTTTAATCTCAGTCCCCTAGTGACCATCCTAATTTCATTATCTGACTTCCTAAAGCATTCTAATAATAGCATGCATGTACAACTAAAGTCGCTGTACTTGGCATGTGCTTAGAATGTGCTTAGCAGTTAAGTTTTTGATGAGTTAAAGCATTCTTAACTAGTGCCCATAAATCATGACAACTGGTGGAAACAAAGTCATATTGTAAATTTCAACAAGTTTCACATATTGATTCCATGAGTTAAATTCTTAAATTCAACTTTGCATCCCAAAGTTCTCAACTAGTCCCCCCATGTTCACTGCCCCATCTTTCAGCATTTATTCTATTCTATCAGTGAGAAAGAGCACATGGTCTATTTATAGGCATTTAAAAGTTAGGATTATTTATCCTACAGAAAAAGACATTTCTTACAAATGTATATGTAATTTTGATGAAGTATATTTTGTACACTGATCAAATTTCACTTTTATTCCTTTCCAAACAGCTGGCAGGATGCTATAAACTCATGACAATGTAGTACATCTCAATGTGGGGCTTTCAATGTGCTTTCTCCATCCTGAAGTACTCAGGATAACCAGGGCCACAATGTACAATGTTGAAGAAGGGGTGGTTGGTACATGTGATCTTGAAGCCTCTAGCATGCACTCCACGCCTTTGAGCTATTTTTGCATTTTTAAGTAACTATTTCTCTTTGTATCCTTGTCTGTAAACTGAATAAAAAAACAAATCAGTCCTACATAGGGTTATTGAAAGGATATTAAGATATTAATCAGTCTTTAGAAGCAATCTGTTTCTAATTTATATATGCTATACTGAATACATCTGTTTGATACATTCTAATGTTAGTATGAAAATAACAAGTGGGTTTCATCTGAAAATATGTCATAAACAATTTAATTAAATGAAGACTAGGATTTGGATCTTACTTGAGCAGTAGAAAGATTCCCTGTAATAGAATAACTATACATCAGTCAGCCATAGAGCACACGTGGTTCGACACTGGCAAAATAATGAGATAGGATTGGTCTGACCCTCAGTAGCATTGGCAGTAATATTTAGTGATGAAAGACATCCATGCTCTCAACATTTGGGGCGATGCCCACACTAATATTTAGTGGTTACAGGTAACAGTATTAAAATGTTGCTATAACAAATATTGTCCATCAGTGAAGTGTGAAATATTCGTATTCGTTCTTGTTTGTTGATTATCTTCATCATGATGAGTGCAATATAATTCAATGAAAAAAATTGCCAGAGGTTATCATTACTATTATTTTTGTTGTGATCCAGTGGTGCTCAAAGATTATTTGTTGCTTTGCACTCAGGGACCACTCCTGGCAGGATTTGGGGGAACATATATGGTGTTTTGGGAACCTATGCATGGTGCCAGAAATTAAACAGAATAGGCAACATGAAAGGCAATTACCACACCAGTTATACTATTGTTCTCTCCAAATAACTGCACGTTATCATAATTATAAATTTTATCACACCATATTTTAAGACTTTTGTGGATCTCATAATTTGTATCATAGTATGCCTTAATTTAAATAAAAAATTAATTTTGCCATCCAACTTGTCCCCAAATTGAAAAGATTCTAATTACAATTTTTGGGTATATTTTGATTTTTTAAAAATATTCCTGACTTCGATACAGCCTAAGAGAAGGACCACATGGAGGGTGGGAACCACAGATCCCGGAGAAAAAAAAAAAAAGAAAAACAGGTTCCAAAAAGAGCTGAGATCACCGCGAAGTCCCTAATGGGGTAGGTACCGCATCCTGCCTCCCCCAGATGGAACCCCGGTGACCAGAAGCCTCTACAAGCACAGCTTGAGTATGCGGGAACTAGGACTTTTTCTCAAAACTGTGCGGCCGCATAAGCGGTCACGCGACATCTCTCTATATACAAAGTGATCAATGGGAAGTAAACCACCCAACCTTTCTCCCTGAAAATCAGAGTTAAGTTTGGAGCACGGCCACAGCCCCAGAAGCACAAGGACTTAATACAGAATCCAGCAGCTTGGAGCAGAAAAGTGAAAGGACTATGCGTTAATCCAGGCCATCATGTCTGCCCGGAGGGGAAAGGGTGTTGCCCCAATCGCCCTCTCCTCTCTGGAAAGAAAGATGGCGGCCGCATGGGAGCCTTGTGGACAGCAAGTATGAGCCGGGGGTGTGGGGGCGACTAAAACCTCATGGGAAGGGGGGCGTTCCGGTCCGTCCTTCACGCCCTACCGATGTCACCAGTTGCCCCCCACGAGCGGCTCTCCAGCATAGCCACAGCCCCAGAAGCACAAGGACTTAATGCAGAACCCGGCAGCTTGGAGCAGAAAAGTGAAAGGACTATGCGTTAATCCAGGCCATCATGTCTGCCCAGAGGGGAAAGGGTGTTGCTCCCTTCCACCCTCCTCCCTCTGGAAAGAAAGATGGCGGCCACATGGGAGCCTTGTGGACAGCAGGTATGAGCCGGAGGTGTGGGGGCGACTAAAACCTCATGGGAAGGGGGGAGTTTCGGTCCGCCCTTCACGCCCTACCGAGGCCAACAGTTGCCCCCCACGAGCGGCTCTCCAGCACGGCCACGACTCCAGAACACAGAAACCAATTTCTTAACTATCTGACTTTCAGTAGAAATACTTCCAGGGTCAATAGGTAAAATAGCAGAAATCCAAAACCAACATTTAATTCTTGAACCCAGCTGTAGAAAGCAAATCACTTCACAATGCTTTTTCAGCATGTCTTATTTGGGGGGGGGGGGTAAACTCTAAGTAATAGTGGTGAATCTTTTATTGAAACAATGAATCTAATCAAAGCAGATAGAGTGTTAACTAGAATTCATCTGCCTCACAGGGAATGGGAGGGGTGGGGGTGGGGTTCTATTGGGGTTCTTCATGGTAAAAAATAAGTATTGGTAAAGGGAAATGTGTTTGATATTTGCATGACTGAGACCTAAACCTGAAAGCTTTGTAACCTTTCCCACAGTAATTCAATAAATAAATTAATTAATTAAAAAAATATTCCTGACTTCCCCGTTTTCCTAATTTCATTATTAAGGTTTTAAATTTTCAATCTTTTAGTAATAAAAACATTAAAGAGACAAAAACTATAGTGTTTATGGAAAGGAGTATTTGTGATTATAGAGCAACACAAAGAATGATCAGCAATTTATGCCATCACTCACTCCTCATTTTTTCAGGTAATTATGTTTCTAAAAACACTCTCTGGAGCTGGATGTAATAAATCAGTTCCTCTCATTAATAAAAATTATTCCATAAACAAAAGAGAGGTTCAGATATATAAATACTGATATTGAGTTGAATACCTAATTGAATATCTAAAAATAATGCTTAGTGTATTAAAAATATGCTTAGTATATTACAAATATGCAATTTAGGAAGAAAAAGGAAAGTTACATATTTTTGGATGACATTTTCCAATATTTTGGTATTAAATAGCACTGTAGCCCTGTCCTCCAGTTTTCATCGGATTTGTTTGAGCAGGCACCAGTAACGTCTCCATTATGAGACTTGTTGTTACTGTTTTTTGGAGTATTGAATATGCCATGGGGAGCTTTAAAGACTCTGCTCTGTAGGAGGGATGCTCTCCGTAGCTTGCTGGGCTCACCAAAAGGGAGGGAAGAATAGAACCCGGGTCAACCGCATGCAAGGCAAATGCCCTACCCACTGTGTTATTGGTATTAAAATGTATACTTTATTAGTCATCACTTTAAGCTGTTATAACAAAATAATAAGTCACTTAAAGAGCTTAAATTTATTATTCCACAGTTCTGGAGTCAGAAAGTCATACAATTCAAGTGCCAGTAGAGATTACTGGTGAGTTTCTCTAAGGTGCTTCCAAGGGGGAATAGCTGATCACCTTATTATTTTATTCTGACCATGGATGCCCGGAATGCCATTCTCTTTTGAGAATTAATTTTATATTAGTGATATAACATGACATAGAAGAGTGATGAACTTCATGGGGTTTTTTTTTGTTTCGTTTGGGGGATGACATGCCTGATGATGCTCAGGGGACCATGTGGGATATTGGGGATCAAACCCAGTTTGACCAAGTTCAAGGCAAGACCTTACATGCTATATTATCTCTCCAGCCACAGATGTTTATGTTTTTCACATTCAGAGGTAATGTGCCAATACCATTGAAGTATATCATTTGTTTAATTTTATTTTTTTTTCCTTTTTTTTTCCCCTTTATTGTATTTTATTTTTTTTTAAAGTTGTAGATTTACAATTTTTTGTGCTTTGGTTTCAATTATACAATGATCAGATACCCATCCCTCCACCAGTGCCCATTTTCCACCACCATGGATAATATCCCTCCCACCCCCATCCTCCCATCCCCCCTGTCTCTGTGGCAGGGCAATCCCCTGTGTTCTCTCTCTCCTTTTGGGTGTTGTGGTCTGCAAAAGAGGCATTGAGTGGCAAACATGTTCAGTCCATAGTCTACTTTCGACATGCATCTCCCCTCCTGGGAGGATCCTCCAAACATCCTTTATTTGGTGCTCCCTTCTCTATCTGAACTGCCCTTTCCTCTAGGATACCCGGCTGGCCTCTAAGTTATGGAGTAATCCTCCTGGTGCTGATCTCAGCTATTCTTGGGTATTAATCTCATACTTTGTTACTTTATATCCCCCAGATGAATGCAATCTTTCTATGTCTATCCCTCTCTTTCTGACTCATTTCGCTTAGCATGATACTTTCCATATTGTACCACTTGTATGTAAATTTCATGACTTCATCTTTTCTAAGAGCTACATAGTACTCCATTGTGTAGATGTACCAAAGTTTCTTTAACCAGTCATCTGTTCTTGGGCACTCAGGTTTCTTCCAGTTTCTGGCTATTGTAAAGAGTGCTGCAATGAACAAACATCATTTGTTTAATTTTAGGCCCCATTATTCACAACATTATTGATTGCATTTTTTTCCTGCGTACAATGTATCCTCCACCAAAGTCCACTTTGCTTTACTCCATTGTACCAGTCCCAACCTCTTCTACCCACACCCCTATTCCCCCCACCCCCACACACAAAGTGGTAAATGCAGCTCTGTAGACCAGCATCACACACACACAAATACACACACACACACACACACACACACACACATACACCAAAAGGTAAAGGTAAAGGTAAAGGCCCTCCCGTTGATCGTCGATTTGCTCGAGCGGGCCCAGTAACGTCTCCATTGGAGACTTTGTTGTTACTGTGTCTGGCATATCGAATACTCTCAGTAGCTTGCCGGGCTCTCCGAGAGGGGCGGAGGAATCGAACTCGGGTCGGCCATGTTGGCCGCATGTAAGGCGAACGCCCTACCCGCTGTGCTATCACTCCAGAAAAGAAAAATAAATAATAATTAGTGTGTTGATGTGAAAATGATGAAAAGGAACCCTACTCATCCACTGTTGGTGAGAATGTCAACCAGTTCAACCTCCTGTATAACAGTATGGAACTTTCTCAAATAAATTAAGAATCAAGCTTCTGTACGATCCAGTAGTTTCAGTTTCTGAGCATCTAACCCAAGGGCCCAAATCTCTTCACTATTATTGGTTCACTTATTTTATTAGTTGAGGAACCATAATTTACAGTTATTCATGATTGATTTTCAGGCATAGTAGTGTTACAACACCAGTCCCTTCACCAATTTCTACTTCCCTCCACTAAACTCTACAGTTTCCCTTATGTGTTTATGCTTTACCATATTCTAGCACCCACAAGGAACCCCCCCAAAAAAGCTCAGGGCATATATTTGTATCTTTTATGTTTTTGAATGGCATTAGTCTAATGGTATTGGTGTTCCACACTAATTTCCGACTTGACATTTAGTCTCTGAGAAACAAAACATGGGGTGTGGGGTTAGATGGGGGTTGAGTGTCAATGGGAAAATCTTTAAAAGATGCAATTTGTTCCAAAGCAACAGCAATGAAAACCATTCTCCTTGTAAAATCTAAATGGGGTTATCCTGATGAATTCTAGGACTGATAAAAGAAACAAAAGCAATATCTTCATAATCTATACTCAGAATATAGCAGGAGACAAACATACGGAAGACATTTTCTGTCAAAAATCTACTTTAAGAATTTTTACTTTTAGGCCTTTTTCCCTCTGGAAAGAAAGATGGCATCGGCTTCCGAGCTTTATGGAAAGCCAGGTATGAGCCAGTCGTGACAGGGCGACTAAAACCTCATGGAAAGGGGAGTATTCCAGCTTATCCTTCACGCCCTACAGAGATCAGGAGTTGCCCCCCACAAGCGGCTCTCAGGCACGGCCATGGCTCCAGAAGCACAAGGACTTAATGCAGAGTCCGGCAGCTTGCAGCAGAAAAGTGAATAGACTATGCATTAATCCATGCCACCATGCCTGCCCGTAGTGGAATGGGTGTTGCTCCCTGCCACCTTTTTCCCTCTGGAAAGAAAGATGGCAGCCACTTTGGAGCTTTATGGAAAGCCAGGTATGAGCCGGTTGTGACGGGGTGATTGAAACCTCATGGGAAGGGGGGCGTTCCCAGCTGGTCCTTCATGCCCTACCGAGGTCAGGAGTTGGCCCCCACAAGAGGCTCTCCGGCATGTCCATGGCTTCAGAGCACAAAAACCAATCTCATAATTATCTGATTCTCAGCAGAAATACTTCCAGGCTTAATAAGTAAAATACCAGAAATTCAAAATCGCGTGGCCACTATTGCGGCCACGCGACATCATTTGATTCTTATAACCAGCTGTAGAAAGCAAATTATTTCACAATGCCTTTTCAGCATGAAATTTGGAGGTGTAATCTCTAAATAATAATGGTTCATCTTTTGTTGAAACAATGAACTAATTAAAGTAGATAGAATATTAATTAGAATTCATCTGCCTCACAGGCATTGGGAGGGTTAGGAGGGGGGTTTATCGGGGTACTTGGTGGTGAAAAAAAAGTATGTGTTTGATAATTGCATGACTGAGACTTAAACCTGAAAGATTTGTAAGTTTTCCCACAGTGATTCAATAAATAAAAAAAAAGAATTTTTACTTTTAATAAAGAGACAAAAATGTCACTGAGGAAAAATATCCCTGCAGAGTAAGAAAACATTTTATTGCCTGAAAATATAAAATATGAGTCTCTATGAAGTCTGCAGACCATCTGTTATGCCTTGTCTTTCTGTTCAGCCTCTCCTTAATTTACTTTATTGTTCTTTCTACGTAGCAAAATTAGTCTCTTGAACTATTGTCAATAGTGAATACATTATTAATCACAGAGCATAAAGATATCAGACAAGAAAAGTATATTCACGTGAATAAATTTCTAGAATGTTTAGAATCAACTGTATGAAAAAATACAAACTAAAGTTAACAATAAGAAAGTAGACTATAGACCGAACATAATTGCCGCTTATGCCTCTTTTGCAAACCTCAGCAACCAAAAGAAGAGAGAGAACAAAAGGGAATGCCCTGCCACAGAGGCTGGATGAGATGGGGGGAATGGGAGGGGTGGGAGGGTTACTGGGATCATTGGAGGTGGAGAATGGGCACTGGTGGAGAGATGGGTACGAGATCATTGTATAATTGAAACCCAAGCACAAAAACTTGTAATGTCCACAACTGTACCTCATGGTGTTTCACTCATAAGAAATAATAAAAATAAATAAATAAATAAAGTTAACAGTAATCATCATTATGGCATATTCATGGATTATGTAAAGAAGTGGGTAATATGAATTACATTTTAAAGCGATGGCAAAGTTGTCAGAGATGCAATAACTAGTGACTTATCATGAAGGCCAAGACTCAAATAGAATAACCACTAATTTTTATCTATTTAAATTTGATTTTGTTGATCATCATAAGCAATGAAAACTGCTATTGCAAACTGACTTATTAGTCACAGGAAAGAATAGTGGTTGACAACTCATAATTAGGTAAAAGGTAAAAGGTAAAGGCCCTCCCATTGATCGTCGATTTGTTCGAGCGGGCCCAGTAACGTCTCCACTGGAGACTTTGTTGTTACTGTGTTTGGCATATCGAATACATCACGGGGAGCTTGCCAGGCTCTGCCATGCGGGCAAGATACTCTCGGTAGCTTGCTGGGCTCTCCGAGAGGGGCGGAGGAATCGAACTCGGGTCGGCCATGTTGGCCGCTTGTAAGGCGAATGCCCTACCGCTGTGCTATCGCTCCAGCCCGCCAACTCATAATTAGACAATGGTAAAAAGAAATAAAAAAAAAACTTTGAGGTCTACTGTAAAAAACTGTGCATGCTGAAGGTTGTGTGTTTGCAGGCTCTCTGGGAGGCTCTATCTCACCACCCATGTTCACTCCTCTAGAGCCACTGTGTGTAGCCTGGATCAGGACGGCTGTTGGCCAAGGGCAGGCAAAGGAAGGAAGGAGAGGCAGACTGGTTGATCTCAGTCACAGTTTATTCCAATCTCATCCCTTTTCACTCATGTCTCTCTCTCTTCTTCTCTCCTGGGCCCCGATCTGGAACCCCTCTCTCCTGGCTCTGGCTCTGGATCTCGCACTTGATCTTCACCGCCCAGCCCACTCTTACACTCTAGTTAAATCCCTAAACTATGAGTGGCTTGGCTTACACATAGGTGTGGTCCCAATTAATAGGGGTAAAGTTCTTTCCTTTAGGGGATGCTGCCTCTAGGACAGATTCTCTTTCAGCAGGATGATCCACCCAAGGGCAGAATCCCATGGGTGTGTTTCCCTTCTCCTTGTCCAACAAACATATAAGCATTCATAATATTAATCATTCTGTATGGACACAGTAAGAGATGCAGTAAGCTTACAGAATTGCTCCCCTGGGGTTATCTCAATCTCAGACTACAGTGCTCAGGCCAGATTAGTCTTTCCTATCCCTAACAGAGTCCTAGTCTCGTCATTACTTTTGGATCATGTCAGCATTTATCATGATCAAGCTCTTAACTTATAGTTAAGAATTGTGGAGCTTTGGCCAGGCCCATTTCGATGCCAGGGTAGCACATAGCTTACTGCTTGCCCTGTCGCTCATCGGGACCCGGCTTTTGGGAGTGCTAGGAAGTGAGGGCAACTGAGGCTTATGCTGAGAAAGCAGATGCCCGGGAATGAATAATATTAAATGCCAATTAAATCCCAAGTTACAAAAGCATTATATTAATTGTCTTCTTGGTCTATACAAAAAGACATTGCTTTAAAGTAAACTATTCAAAAGGCATAAGGAGAGGAGAAAGGCAATGTTAATTTACAACACAAGTTCACTGTCCTAGAAAGATGTGACCTTACAACTTAACAGAAACTCATTAGGGGAATAAGCTGATTAACTGTTTGGGGAAGAGAGCATAGAGAAGTAGTTACAAATAAAAGAATGGGAGTGACTTTGGAGCACTGGGATGGGTGTGACCCAATAAACCTAAACTCCTTGTGGCAAGGGAGAAAGGACAGAGCAATGTCATCCTACAGTCTACTTTTAAACTTTCTATATAAACATATTTTCCATCATCACAGGCTCCTTGTGAGACATTCTGAGAAAACATGATCTAAGAACAATGTTTCTAAAATTTTTCAAAAATCACCATTATTTACTCATTATAACTTTCTAAAATTAAATTTTTGTTATGTTTTCCCCTGTAAAAACACAAAGAATAATAATATGGCTTGCAAAATATTAATCTTAGAAACTACTATTTATAAAAAAGGCAAAGTATATATTTTGCATTGCAAATTAAAATATAAAATTTATTAAAACTAAGTGTTGCATTAAATACTGATGAAATCCTATTGATAACTCCCAAATGTTGAGATTACAGAGTAGATTCTCCATAATATATAAGAAGATTTAGCATATTATTGATGCTCAAAATATGTTCCTCAAACCTAGCTAGATACAACAAACATTTATTAAACAATATTGAGCTCCACTAAGAATGTAAATAAAAAGTACATACAAATTATATATTTGTATTATTTCAATATTTTCATCGCAACTGTCAAGAAGTGTATTTATATATGTATATACATATACGTATATATATACACATTTTATTCGCACATGCAAAGAAAATATTGAAATAATACAAAATATCAAATATGTCTGGACTTTCTGATGTATATGTACAGGGATGGAGATATAGCACAGCGGGTATGGCATTTGTCTTGCATGTGGCTGACCGGCTGACCTGGTTTCAATTCCTCTGTCCCTCTCAGAGAGCCTACCAAGCTACCAAGAGTATCGCACCCATACAGGAAAGCCTGCCAAGCTACCCGTGACATATTTGATATGCCAAACACAGTAAAAACAAGTCTCACAATGGAGACATTACTGGGTCCGCTTGAGCAAATTGATGAACAATGGGAGGACAGTGCTACAGTGCTACATACATACAGGTGTATATACACATATACACATATAAATTGCATCCTTTTAAAATTTACTTAAAATGTAAATTTAAAGCAACAAGAAAAATTATATACATACACACTTATATGTAGTATATATTTATGTAATGTTTAGTATATAGAATGTAATTTAGTATATTTATTTATAATATACATATACTTATATATGCATAAGAACTGTGCTAAGCTTAGAATTCTAATAATAAAATAATACATTAAATAAAGACTTTTCATGATATGCCACAAATATAGTTGGCGGCCTTAATTTGCCAAACACATTTTTATTTTATTTATTTTAATTTTTGCTTTTTGAGTCAAATATTTTTTACATGATTGATTTGTATAAAGACTCTGAAATTACTTGTGAAAATATTAGTCTATACTATAGAAAAATCTACTACCAAATTTCATGAGACAATAAGAATTTAATATTCCCTGGAATTCGGGAATCATGAAGTGTTACACCCAAATATTAAATTGCTAATAGTGTGCACACAAGTATTTGTCTATATGATGGTCCTTAAGATTCAGGAGTAAAACATGTTGAATATTAATTTATAACGTAATTAAGTGGTCCAAAAGTCTATTTTGAGAGCTAAATAAATAATAGTAAAATGTTATAAAGTAATAAGCACAGTGCATAAAGAAATAATGGTATTCAACCAGAAAAATGAAAACTAAGATTTCACCCTTAAATCTGTAGTGCAGAACACCAATAATGTTCTTAAGTTTCAAGAATATTTTAAAAACTTAGCATATATCTAAAATATGATGAGGACCAAACTAAATAAACCTGAAGAATATGTTCAAAAAGAAAGAACAGTATTAAGTATAATGTAATGTTGAAACTGTGCTGGTGGTGAAATTGGTAGTAAATACAAAGCAACAGCTACAGAGATTTGATTACAACCATACATACATATTTCTTCCCCGTGTAAAATAGTTTTAGAAAAGGAAATGCTCAACAGAGAAGTGATAGGACTCGAAATTCTCTGAGTTTCCTTCACAAGGTACCATAATGGGCTAAGTTACTACTCAGAATGAGTATATATATTTTTTTTGAGTCTCCTGCCCCCATGCCTGACTGTCCTCAGTGGGGCCCCTTGGAGGAGGGTGGGTTGAGTTTCCTTCTACACCCTGAGCAAAGCCCCAGCAGTTGAAGACCTCTGGGACCCAGCCACAGCCATGCTGGGACCACTCTCCACACATTCAGGTGAGCCTAACACGTGAAGGAACTGGCAGAGGAACCCAGGTGTGCGGGACTCAGGGCTGAGATCTCCTGTGGGCACCAGGGCTGAGATCTCCAAGCCGCTTGGTTCAGGATTGGGCCTTCTCCACCCAGATCCCCCATCTTCTAGTAGCTAGATAGTTACACCCACCAACTGCCATGTAACCCCATCAACAGCCAAGATCCAGAGACTATAAACCAAGCTCCCGGAAGCGCTGCTGCAGTTGCGGCTGCGTGACCTCTTATTCTTTAGTTCTCACCTGGCAGGCCACTGAGACTATCCTGCCCGCATATATGCCTGACTGGGAACATCTGTAAAGGTGATTAGAGGCTTCCCCAAAAGTCTCCATCCCTCTCAGAGAGCCCAGCAAGCTACCAAGAGTATCCTGCCCACACGGCAGAGCTTGGCAAGCTACCCATGGCATACTTGATATGCCAAAAAATGTAACATTGATGGTCCCCATTCCCATGACCCTGATAAAGCCCCCAATATGCCATTGGGCTACACTAGCACATGACAGGGATGAATGGAGACATTAGTGGCGCCCGCTTGAGCAAATTGGTGAACAACAGGGTGATAGTGATAGTGATAGTGAAGAATGGAAAACTAGCAGAGCCAGAGTGACAGTACACTGGAGAGGGTGTTTGCCTTGCATGTGGCTTACCCTTGGTGAATCCTGGGTATTCTATATGATTCCCCTAAGCACCACAAGGAGAGTGAGCAAAGAGCCAGGAGTAATCTCTGAACATCACTGGGTGTGACCAAAACAAAAAAAAAAAGAAAGAAAAGAAAAAGACAAGACAAAAAAAATCTTAGATTTTCTGAATTCACATTCAGTTGTTCAGTTGTATGAGCATCGCAGATAATAAATGCTTTCTGGTCAGCTGGGACTAAATACAAAATTGTTTTCTTTTCTTTTTTTTCAGTATTACAATCATTGTATATAATTTTAGACTGACAGAGGCTCATCCTTCAGAGCAGTAATTCTTGAATTAATGTGATGTTGTTAAAATGCCATATTTCGAGGAAAAAATATACATCTGTTCTTCTGGGACTATTGTAATAAACTGAATTATTTTTCTGTCACCAGTATTGGTAGTGCCAATAATAAGAACTTGCCTTTCTCATGCTAATAGAATAGCAGATGTACTTTTTTATTTCAAATTCATATAAAATATCAAGAATTCACACATACATGCAGGTCTGAAATATGTCAAGTAATTCTATAAATCTAAGTCAGATTTTCTACATGACAAATAACCATTATCAATCTCATGCTAAGTGAGTGTTTAAATTTCAGAAATCAAAACAATTGAAAAATAAAATCAATCATCATAAATATCTGGGCTAGAGTTCATCAGTCATGACATGTCAGAAGGTCCCATATTTCCATAACTTCATTCAATCTAAAATAATCAGAGACAGAAAAAGACGTTATAAAATACATAAGTGTCACTTTCACTTCCCTATTGTTTTGAACCTGGAAAAGTTCAGATTCACAGACGCTCCCAGCAGACATGTTTTCTAAAGCAGTCAGACGACCTATGGCATCACTAGTTCAACGGTAAAAGGGGGGGGGGGGGCGGAAAGAAAACGCTGAGGCCAACTATGCAATCTGATCTATTTGGTAAGAATTAAATCAACCCAAGGGTTATGCCATGTTCTGGTCTCTATAGCAGAAAAATTAATATTCTTTTTTTGAAATTGACTTAAAAACTTATACATAAACTATCTCTCTCTATCTCTGTCTCTGTTTTTCTCTCTCTCTCAACCTATATGGTTTGTGTATAGGCCTGAGGAACAGATATAAATTTTCACTATAATTATAGGACAGTAATTATTTACTCCAGCCTTGGAATTTCATTCTCTAAACTCTGCCTTTTTCCATTTATTTCTTGCCAATTCATGATTGAACCATTTTTGCAGAATTTAGAATCTCAATGTGAATTTATTTTCTCTGGGGTTTACATTTCGACGGTTGATGATTGAATATTAGAAGACAGCCAACTTTTGGCAGCACTCAACTTAAGCAGTTTTCCAACAATTTGACTACGCTGAACTCTTCTCTCTGTTTTTTATTTTTGCCCTGAGAGCACACAATTAGAGGCAGCAGCCAATCAGGAATACAACCTGCTGATTGTGTTTGAACCTCCTTCTACCTCTGCTCAGCTGGTGTTAGTTACATCTCAAATCTATTTCATAGCTCTATCTTTTTCCTTGCATCTCTCATTCAACTACTCTTACATTATTGCTAGTGCATAAGGACCTTCTATGCTTACAGGGAGCACACAATTACCTGTTATTTGCTTGTATCTGTGCAGAATCACAACGGAAACATTTGGGATTCACAAAAAGTGAACCACTGGACACACTGCTCAATAACTAGGCAGAGATGATAAAGCAGGTGATGTGTAAACAAGTGCACCAGGCATTCTGATTGGAACCAATGTTTATGCTGCCAGTTCTCCCAGGGTATACATTAAAGCATACTCTTTTGGCTTTCTAGCACCCATGCGCTGTTTGAATTAGGTTTTATATTTCTTAATTTGAAACAAGGTTGTGATTTCTCTCCCAACATTGTACATACTGTTGAACAATACTCCTGGTGCTCAGTTCATGTCCGTGCAGTGTCAGTTGACTCAAATATATCTGTCTGGCTTCTTGGAAAATATAACATTCATAACAACTTTCCATTGCAGATATAACAAATGATCACAAATTGAATAGCCACAAGCAACACAAAACATTACTTTTATGCACGTTAGAAATTCAGCATAGGATTTTCTATTCTGGAAACTTGAGATATCATTTCCCTTCAACTTTCCTGGCTACTAGAGATTACCTCCATCCTTTGCTTCTTGGTCAACATTTTCCAGCTTCAGAGATGAAGACTTCTGGTCAAATACTTCTTCTAGAGGATCTCTCTGACGTCCATCCATCCATCCTCTATCTCTTTGTCAGATCCTCTAATCTACCTCTTTTGAAGTTTCGAGAGGACTGTGATTACATATGTCCATCTAAAAGAATGTCAAATTGTTACCTTATATAGATAGTGATTAGAAATCTTAGTTTTATCAAGCATGTTAATTTCCCTTTGCATGGTATTGCAACATGCTCACAAGTTTCAGTACACAAATATCTCTGATAAATAATTCTCTTTCCTGCTATACTTAGCAATTTGATTCTCCTATCCGGGGAAGAATTGCTTATATATCTGACTGTGATCAGAATCACTCATTATTTAATGAGACTTTTAATATATAAGAATAAGTTAATACTACAGCATTTATATGTTGTATATTTGTAAGTAAGAATGCTAATAAGATAATCTAGGGCCATGAGAGGATACAGTGGTTGGGGCACACGCTACATGTAAGTAACTGGATTCAAGTCTCAGTACCACATGCATCACCAGGGGCATCCCTGGAGCTCCCCAACCAAATTCAAGTTTTGCTCTGAAGGCTCCCAGCACTTGGTACTGGGAACATTAAGTGTCCTTAGAACCCCTGCAACAACAAAGCCTCAGCAGCTCCTCTAATCCTCGCATTGAACTTCTGGACCTACTAAGTGTAACTTGGAACACCCACTCCTCCACAACCCTCCAAAACAAGATAACTAACAGTTTCATTTGAGCTAACGTATCTCATGGGGAACGAGCTAAAGGAAAAAATGAATCCAGTTTGTGAGATCATGGTCTTATTTTTTGTTAGTTTCCGAGACACACAATAAACCTTTTCAAAGTTAAGGTGCTTTTCAAACACCTTAGTCACCTTACTTTCAAATAACTGTCAGCAATAGCAATGATTCTTGGAAAACTAAACCTATGATGACGTTCAAAGTGATGTTAATTGAAAGTATACAACAGATTCACCAAAATTATTTTGAAACTATTGCTAATTTTACAAAGTTTTCTCATTTATTTCTTCATTTTATATTTTTACTGACATAGATTTTTCTGTATATAAAACAAATATGTATAATAAGTACATTTTTCCATGTTCACTCTAGTGTTTAAAGATCAAGTTAAATATTAGGAATTAATCTGACATTCTTAAAATGAAGAAAGTTGAGATTTTATTTTGAAAATGGAGGATGTGCATTTTATTACAGAAAAAAAGACATTTTAATGCACTCGTTATAAGATGAGATTGAAATGTCTTTAATTTTAGCACCAGCACTTGAAGGAATTGTGTGGTATTTTCTTTGAACATTTAAAGTTACAAATATGCTTCTCTTTTTTCCCCCTCAATTAATTTGGTAAAAGCAGTTTTTGAGGTGCAGCACCACACAACACAGTTTCAAACTTTAGCACTAATGGTAAAAGTTGCTTATAGATTCATTTAATTTATAATCACATAATCACAATAGTAACAAGTATTTTTAACTCTCAAAGTATAAAGATCTGAGCATAGATCAGCTCCGAATATATGAATGTGTTCTTTCTAATCACAAGTATGTGTGGGGATGAGGGTAGAAAAGATGGAGAAGAGACGAGTATGACAATAATAGCAGGGAATGATCAAGCTGGATAAGATCTGAATGTTAACAGTAGGCAAATGGATATTTCTGAATAAACTTTCAGTATTAATATTACAAGCCACAGTGTCCAAAAAGAAAGGGGAGGAGACAGAGGGGGAGAAAGAGCAGGAGTGGAGGATAGGAAAGGGAGGGAGGAAAGAGAGAGAGAAGTGTTGGGGTGGTGTGGGTGGTGGCCAGTGATGGGATTAAATCCGAGGGCACTGGGGATTTGTACACTGGTGTAGGGATAGGTGCTGGAACATTCTATGACTGAAATCTAATCATGAATAGCTTTGTAAGGGTTTATTTCACAGTGGTTCAAAAAAAAGTAGAAAAGTGCATTATTTATGACATTTGCCTTGCATGCAGCCAACATGGCCAACTCCAGTTCGATTCCTCCACCCCTCTCGGAGAGCCCGGAAAGCTACCGAGAGTATCTCAACCGCACGGCAGAGCCTGGCAAGCTACCTGTGACGTATTTGATATGCCAAACACAGTAACAACAAAGTCTCCAATGGAGACGTTTCTGGGCCCACTCGAGCAAATCGATGATCAACGGGAGGGCCTTTACCTTTATGACAATCTATTAGAAATCACACTTGCTTTATTTTATATATATATTTATATATATATATATATATATATATATATATAGAGAGAGAGAGAGAGAGAGAGTAATACATACAAGATTGCATTACAAAGTAATACATACAAGAATACATACAAAGGGATAGCTAGAATAAGAATATATTTGGGAATAATGTTATAGAAAACATAGCTAAATAAGTATATATGAGGAAATCTGATATAAGTAATTGACTTTCCTGTCACTGTCACTGTCCTCCCATTGTTGATCGATTTGCTCGAGCGGGCCTAGTAACATCTCCCATTGTGAGACTTGTTCTATGTTTGGCATATCGAATACGTCATGGGTAGCTTGCCAGACTTTGCCATGTGGGCAAGATACTCTTGGTAGCTTGCCAGGCTCTCTGAGAGGAGCAGAGGAATCGATCCCGGCTCAGCTGGGCCAGCCTCACGCAAGGCAAATGCCCTACCGCTGTGCTATCACTCCAGCCCATTGACTCTTCTATTGTAAGCAAAATGAAAATAAACAATGTTTCTTTATATAATATTCCATGTTTGCCACAATTGGAGAGAATATTATGCAATATCAAACTCCAGAATAAATATAATATTTGAACAATTACAAAATATATTCACAAAACATGTAAAGATTTTTTTCTACTTATTTTAGCTGATTGTAAATGGAATAACATAGTAGACTTGTTTCTGCTGACCGTCATTCAATTCTCTGCTTATGTAACTCATGTAGTTATCTGTACTCTGACTTTTGATGCAACATTATTTAATGATTTACCATAACTTTTAATTTACTCCATACAAAATATATTGGTCATACTAATGGACTTTCAAGAAACAATTGGGCCTATAAAGACAGTCTTATGTACATTGAAGTAAAATGTATTATTAAAATTGTATTTGATACATTATTATCATTGAGATAATTTTGGAATTTTAAATTACTTCAATTTCAATAATTTACATTTATCTTTACTTTTATTTTTATTATGCATTTTGTGTTTACCTAATTTCAAAATTTTTGTTGATCATATATGAAGTGGAGCAGGCAAAGTCTCTTCAAACAGTGGTGCTGAGAAAACTGGACAGATACATGCAATAAGAAGAACTCAGACCTCTGTCAAATGCCAGGCACAGAAGTCAGATCAAAATAGATTCAGGTATCAATATCATACCTGAATGCATAAGATACATGGAGGAAAATGTAGGCAGAATACTTCTTTGACATTGAAACTTACCACATCTCTAAGGTTGAACACCACTGACCAAGCAAGTGGAAGAAAAGGTAAATGGGATTACATTAAGCTAAGAAGCTTCTGCTTCTCAAAAGAAAGGGTGACCAAGATAGCCCATTCTTTTTGCTAATCTATTAGAAATCACACTTGCCTTATTTCAAATATATATATACATATATATGTATATATGTATACGGGCTGAAGCAATAGCACAGTGGGTAGGGCATTTGCCTTGCACATGGCTGACAGGGTTTGATTCCTCTGTCTCTCTCAGAGAGTCCAGCAAGCTATGGAGAGTATTCCACCTACACAGCAGAGCCTGGCAAGCTCCCTGTGGCGTATTCTATATGTCCAACTCAGTAACAATTAGTCTCACAATGATGACGTTACTGGTGCCTGCTCGAGCAAATCAATGAACAACAGAAGGACAATGCAGTGCAGTGCAGTTATATATATATATATATACATATATTATATATATATACATATATTATATATATATATATATATATAACACTATCACCCCATTGTTCGTCAGTTTGGATTTGCTGGAGCAGGTGCCAGTGACATCTCCATTCATCCCTGTCATGTGCTAGTGTAGCCCGATGGCATATGGTGGGGGGGTCCCTTTCAGGGTGAGGGGTATGAGGACCATTATTGTTACTGTTTTTGGCATATCGGGTATGCTACTGGTAGCTTGCCAGGCTCTGCCTTGCAAGCGGGATACTCTCAGTAGCTTGCCCGGTTCTCCTAGAGGGATGGAGGCTTTGGGGGTAGTCTCTATCACCTTTACTGGTGTTTCCAGTCGGGCATATATGTGGGCAGGACACTTTCAGTAGCCTGCCAGGTTCTCTGAGAGCGGAACTAAAGAATAAGAGGTAATGCAACTGCAACTGTGGCCTCGCACTTCCGGGAGCTTGGTTTTATAGTCTCTGAATCTTGGCTGTTGATGGGGTTACACGGCAGTTGGTGGATGTAACTGTCTAGCTTCTGGAAGATGGGGGATCTGGATGGAGTAGGCCCAATCCCAAACCAAGCAGGCTTGGAGATCTCAGCCCCGGGTCCCGCACACCTGGGTTCCTCTGCCGGTTCCTTCACACGTGAGGCTCACCTGAGCATGTGGAGAGTGGTCTCATCATGGCTGTGGCTGGGTCCCAGAGGTCTTCAGCTGCTGGGACTCTGTTCGGGGCAGAGAGGGAAACTCAACTTGCCCTCCTCCAAGGGGCCCTGGTGAGGACAGCAGGTACGGGGGCAGCAGATTCTGTGTTGTTCTCTTCAGGGAGTTGGTTTTATAGTCTCTGGATCTTGGCCACTGATGGGGTTACATGGCAGTTGGTGGGTGTAACTACATATATATATACATATGATGTATTTCAAAATAGTGCATGCAATATTACATACATGGGGATAGACAGTAAATAAGATTATATTTGGGAATAATGCATATAGATAACATAGCTAAATAAGTATATATGGGTATATCTGATACAAGTAATATCACAGATACTGATAGCTCACAGTTTGGGAAAAATCATCTACTCAATACCTTTCAGATAATCGGTTAATATTCAAGATATATGAAGCACTGGTAGAACTTTATAAGAAAAATATCAACATTTTTAAAATACACTCACAGTACAGCAAAAATTCAGATTGATGACTGCACTCATTTCCAGATGAACTACTATGAGATGCACTGTTCTTACTACTTTAAGAAAAGTTGTAGAATTCAACATGTGAATTTCTGGCATGATTGTGGAGGGAAAAGGGGTTCATATTCAATGCTGATGAGAATGTCAACTCACACTGACTTTTAGAAGACAGCATGGGCACATCTCAAAAACTAAGAATTGAGCTTCCAATGATATAGCAAGTTCATGTCTTGGCATTAGATCCAAGAGTCAAAAACTCTGCTCAGAAAAGATGTTTGCACTTGAAATTCTATTCACAATAGCTAAAATCTAGAGCTAATACAAGACTCCAGATGACTAAATAAAGAAACTATAGCATATATACACAATAGGTGATTGTGTGTGGATTTAAGAAAGGATAAATCATGGAGTTTGTTACTACGTGGATAAATCTTTAGAGTAAGCTGAGCAAAGATAGTCAGAAGGTGAGGGCCAGAAATGAATGATTTCTCTCATATGCAGAATCCAAAGAAATAAAGTACGGGAATAACAAGATCCGAAGGCAGTAGTATCTTGAGAACAGGTCTTCCTTCATTTGGACACTAACCATAGGGGCCACCAGCGGGGCAGGGTTGAGGAAATGGGGTTATGGCTGCAGGAAGCAGAAATTCTGGGAGAATTTTTAGGACTACCATATGTGGTGTTGGGGAATGTACCTGGGTGGGCTGCATGCAAGACAATCACCTTATCCCCTGTACTATAGCTCTGGCCCCTATGCAGGTACTGTCACTGTCACTGTCACTGTCCTTCCATTGTTCATTGATTTGCTCGAGCGGGCCCAGTAACATTGTGAGACTTGTTACTGTGTTTGGCATATTGAATACATCACAGGTAGCTTGCCAGGCTTTGCCGTGCAGGTGAGATATTCCTGGTAGCTTTCCGGGATCTCTGAGAGGGGCGGAGGAATCAAACTCAGGTTGGCCATGTTGGGTGCATGCAAGGCAAATGCCCTACCCACTGTGTATCGCTCCAGCCCATGAAGTTACTATTTATTTTTTTTTTATTTAATCACCATGAGATACACAGTTACAGAGGTATTCATGGTTGAGTTTCAGTCACACAATGTTCCAACATCCATTCGCAAACCAATGATCACTTCCCATGACCCAATATTTCTCACCACCCCCGCCAGCCTATCTCTATGTCTCTATGGCAACCACTCCTCTGTGTCTCTTTCTCTGTCTCTGTTTATTCCTCTCTGTCTCTGTCTCTCTGTCTCTGTCTGTCTCTCTCTCTAATCTCTCTCTCTCTCTCTTCACTTCCTTTTGGGCATTATGGTTTTTAATATAGATACTGGGAGGTTATTGTGTTTGTTCCTGTACCTATTTTCAGTCTGCTGTTCTTGTCCAGAGTGGTCATTTCCGACTCTCTTTGTCATAGTGGCCCCTTCTCTATCCCAAATGCCCTCCCACCAGCACTCCTGGCAAGCATATAGTCATCGACCATCCTCCTGACCTTTTCTACTGTCCTTGAGTGTTAGTATCATACTGAGTTTCTTAATTTATATTCCACAAATGAGTCCAGTTATCTATGTCTGATCCATATACTCTAACTCATTTCACTCAGCAAGGTACTCTCCATGTCCATTTGTTTATAAGCTAATTTCATAATTTCATTTTCCTAACAGCTATATAGTATTCTGTTGTTTGAAATGTACCATAGTTTCATTAACCAGTAGTCTGTTCTCAGGCACTCAGGTTGTTTTCAGATTCTGGTTATTGTGAATAGTACTGCAATAAACTTAGAAGTGCAGCTGGCATTTCTGCTGTGTTTTTGGGACCCTGGGATACAGTCCCAGAAGTGGTATTGCTGGGTCATATGGAAGCTCAATTTTTTAGGTTTTTGAGAAAACAATCCCCATATTGTTTTCCAAAAATGTCTGAACCAGTGGCATCCCTGGTTCAACAATGAATGAGAGTCTCTTTCTCCCAGTATCCAATGCCAGCACTGGTTGCACTTCAGTTTTTTGAGTTGTGCCAGTCTCTTTAGTGTGAGATGGTATCTATTTTTGCTTTTATTTGGATTGACCTGATATTTAGCATTGAAGAACATTTTTTTCATGAGTCTTTTGGCCACTTGTATTTCTTCTTTGAGGAAGCTTCTGCTCATTTCTTCTACCCATTTTTTCCTGGTGTTGGATGCTTTTATATGTGTAAAGTTCTAACATTGCCTTATATATCTTGGATATTAACACCTCATCAGATGGGCACTGGGTAAATAATATTTCCTAATCTGTGGTCTGTCTTCGTATCTTAGCCACTGTTTCTTTGAGGTGCAGAAGCTTCTTAGCTTGATGTAGTCACACATATTTAGTTTTGCTCTCATTTGCTTGGTCAGTTGTGTTTCACCCTTGAAGATGCCTTTTGCCATTAGCTTCAATGTCAATGAGGATTCTACCTCATTTTCTTCCATATATTTTATGGATTCAGGTCTGCTATTGAGGTCTTTGATCCATTTTAATCTTACTTTTGTGCCTGGTGTTAGAAAAAAGGTCACTCTATGTGATTTCCTTTAACATTCTATTTCTTTTTTATTGTAATATTTAAACATGTCTTTGAGTATATGTAAATCTGTGGCCAAAAACATATATAAACCTCTGACATTTAGAATATCTTTATACTTCTTAAATAATCAACTTTCTAAATCTTTTGTTCTAATTTTATTATTTCTTCCTTTTTTGGGTAACACCCAGAAATGCTCAGGGGACCACATGGGATCCCGGGGATTGAACCCGGGTCAGTCACGTGCAAGGCTAATGCACTACCTGCTGTGCTATCGCTCCTGCCCCGAAATTCTATTTTGAATACTTATCTTGAAATGACATGAAATATCAATTTGAGACTAGTTTATGGAGAATTAGACACACCAAACAGTCACCACAACTAATTGCTTAGTGAGAGTCATTAAGCATGTAAATTGTTAGAACAAACTTCTCTAACCACAATGGTGAATTGTTTGTTCACAGTAGTAATGTAATTACTCGAATCACTTAGAGAACAAATTTTATAGTTGCATCATGGAATTGTAGTACACCATCATTTTATTAAAAATCTACATTGAGGGGCTGGAGTGAAAGCACAGTGGGTAGGGCGTTTGCCTTGCATGCAGCCAACATGATCGACCCAGGTTCGATTCCCAACATCCCATATGGTCCCCCAAGCACCGCCAGGAGTAATTCCTGAGTGCATGAGCCAGGAGTAACCCCTGAGCATCACCGGTTGTGACCCAAAAAGCAAAAAAAAAAAAAAATCTACATTGAATATTTCACTTGCCACATATCTTCCCTCCTCTTTCTGATAAACAATAAAATCTTACTGATTTAACAAAAATATTAACAAAATATGTTTTAATAAAATACACAAAATTTTACTATGTATATAATCTGGCATTATGAATTAATTACAAATCAAAGAAATATCCTTTTTACTTTATTTCTTATAATTAAAGTATTGTTAAAATAATGAAAGATTTATGTGTAGCATAGTATAGCTTTTGAAAGCAAATTTATTGATATGTTCTCTTTTATTGAGGAAATAATGTTTGATTTGACTATGTATGCTTTAAGGTACAATTTTATAGCTTTTCAAAATATATATTACTATACCACGTCCACCACAAAACGACCATTAACATTTCACAGGAGTTGCCTCTTTTTTTCCAACCTTTTCACCTTTTCACCTCTTTCACTTTTGGCCTGCGCCATAGATGAAGCGTTTGTTTTCATTTATTTTGACCTGCTCCCTTGATTTGCTTGTTTTAATTCATATAAGTCTGATCATTAATATTGCACTGCATTTTTCCGACTTATTTTCCTTAACAAGTTCAACCCAATTCTATTCATGTTGTTACAAAATGGAATAATTAATTTTTTAAAATAAATTGTTAGTCTTTTATCATGTGTAGCTACACGTATGTTTATATGCATATAAAGTGACATTTTTATTTATAATCTCATCTTTCTGGACATATCTGCATCAAATGATTGAGTGCAAAAGTTACTAATAAGATATCTGAGAATAAGTCAACAGTAATACAGTAATGGTAGGAGTGCCCAACTTATACCAGAAGATAGATTAATCAGAAATGGTTGATAAGAAGACAATGGATATAAAAGATAGGTTTAATCAGTTTGTCTTAATAGGTTTTACAGAGCCATTCTCAAAATCCAAATGCACATCTTCCCTGGAGTTCATGAATTATTCTCATACTGGCTTAGAATAAATGCTATAAACTCTTAAGAGCTCACATCAACTTTCCTTTAGGTCATATTTCTATGAGATGTGATATCACGCACAAGCAGCTAAATAAAACCTAAAAAACTCTACAGTGGAAAAAAAATAGATGGTACTGAATAACTGTTGATTATACTTCCAATTTAATAAATTTAATTAATAATGTATAATCACTGTCACTGTCCTCCAGTTGTTCATCGATTTGCTGGAGTGGGCCCAGTAACGTCTCCATTGGAGACTTTGTTGTTACTGTGTTTGGCATATCGAATACATCACGGGGAGCTTGCCAGGCTCTGCCATGCGGGCTAGATACTCTCGGTAGCTTGCCGGGCTCTCCAAGAGGGGCGGAGGAATTGAACTCGGGTCGGCCACGTTGGCTGCATGCAAGGCAAATGCCCTAGTGCTGTGCTATCTCTCCAGCCCTAATAATTTATAATATTAAACTTAATTAATTTACTTTGATTAATTTCATTAAGTATAAGTGCTTATATTTTTGTGGCTTTTTTTTGTGGGGGGGTCATTATGTCTTGGGCCACACTAGGTAGTGCTCAGAATTTAACCCGGACTTTGTGCTCAGGTATTAGTCCTGGTGATACTCAGGGGATTATATGGAATCCTGAGATTAAACCCTGTTCTTCCCTGGGTAAAATAAGCAATGTACCCTCTATATTGTCACTCATGCCCTAAGACCAAATTCATAAGAATGATACACAAAAAAAATATAACTAGGTATAAGAATCAAAAAAATGGAAATGTCAATTAATAGGATCAGAAATAAAAGCAAAGGGTTGCAATGGACATAGAGTAAATACAGCTATCAGAAGCTTCAATTATCATGAGCAACTTTATCACATTAAATTGTAGTCTAGAAGAAACGAGCACAATTTTAGAATCATCTGGATAAAAGGGCACTAGGGTTGTTTACAGATTTTTGTTTACTGTAAATAGGACTTCAATTAAAATAGGAATGCAGATGTCTTCTTTGCGTTGTGTTTTTGGATCCTTTGGGTATATTCCAGGGAATGGAATTGCTGGGTTTTTCAGAAGCCTGATTTGTAGTTGTTCATTTTTTTTCTTTTTGAGTCACACCCTGCAATGTGTCGAAAACGACATGGTGAGATACATGCCTTCTTGTCTCAGTTAGACCAATGATGTCGTACTTGATCATTTGCACTTGTACCATCAGGTCCTCGATGGATGCATCTGATGCTAGCGCACGTGCATTGAAAGTACAGACGATCATTTTTGTCTTCCTTCGTTGTGGCAGCCTAGGTTGGCCTTGAGATTTTGTCGGCCTCTCCTTTCTCATCCTTCTCAGTGCTGCCATGACGGTGAAGCCCTCAGGGTCAGGTGAATGAGACCAGTTGTAGTTACTGGTTTTGGCATATCAAATACACAACGGATAGCTTGCCAGGCTCTACTCTCGGTAGCTTGCCAGTCTTTCCGAGAGGGATAGAGGCTTTTGGGGCGACCTCTAATCACCCTTATAGGTGTTACCATATTTGAACCCTATCAAATACGGTACGAAAATTCTGGAAGATGGGTATTTAGTGTCTTATGATGTGTTGTGCAGCCGCTTCGCGGCCGCGCAGGTCCAAAAAGCATCCTGGAGTGTGGCGACAGCTGGGTAGTGGAAGTAGTGTCGATAGTGGAAGTCTGCCAGTGGGGTATTTATCTGGGTAAGGTGGGTCTCCTGTGCGCAATTCGATCCCTGGGTGGTTGATGGAAGCAGACAGGGCAGGGTAGGGTGGGGCTCCTGATTAGAATCCCTTTGTCACCTGTGGTTGGTGGGAGCAAGCAGAGAAGCACTGTCCCTGGGTCCGCCGAGCCTGGAGTCCAAGGTCTCAGAGAGTTCCGCTTATCTTGTACTGTGAATCTTCAGTCATGCGTGAGTCTTGGCCGGAGCTGCCACGCGGGTTCAGAAAGCGTCCTGGAGTGTGGCGACTGCTGGATAGTGGACGTAGTGCCGACCATGCGATAAAAGAGGTGTTGGAGGCGTTGGTGTCCTTGTCAACACAAACTTGGCCAAGAGCATTGATTCATTCCAATGCCTAACAACCCAAATCATACGTTTACATTTGAATAGATGTGGCTCACTGCCTGAAGTTTTTATCTTCGTTGTCTACGCACCAACATCTCATTATGATGAAAGAGAAATCGAGAAGTTCTACATGGAGCTAGAGAAGTTCTATAAAGAAGACCACACCTACAAGATCATTGTGTGTGATTTTAATGCCAAGATAGGACTGAGAAGATCAGCTGAAGAACTTCACATCAGGACCTATGGCCTAGAATAGAACGAACAGGGTGAGAGACTGTCTGAGCTCATCATGTCCACCAAGACCATTCATGGTAACTCACAGTTCTAGAAGGCAGAATCTAAACGATGGACATGGGAGTCTCCCGGTGGACGATTCCACAACGAAATAGACCACATCATATTCAATCAACGGTTTTGCCTGACCCATGTCGCTGTTGTCCCAAAATTTCGAACGGGATCGGACCACCGTCTCCTTTGTGCAAAATTCTACTTCACAGAGCGGGAAGAAAGGGCTGCAAAGTTCAAAAAGAGAACTCCCAGAATGACCACCAACTGGGAACACTTTGGTACTATTGCGGCAACATGGGACGATGCCATTGTTGACAACATTGACGAGGAATATGATCGACTGGTTCAGCACCTCCATGAATGTGTGAGGAACGCCAAGAGAGAAAGAGCCACAAAAAATCGCCTATCTTTGAAAACTCTTAAGCTAATTCGCCAGAGTGGTTTGGCGCATGCCTCAGGCAACTGCAAGCTAACGTCCGAGCTCGCAAAGCAGTGCAGAGATGCGATCAAGGAAGACCTCAAAGAGAGAAGAGCAGAAGTACTGGTAGATGCAGCAGAAGCCGGGAAAAGTATTCTTAACACCTGCCTGTCCTTCGCCAACTACTAGACCAAGATGACTGCCCTCCGACATCCTGATAGATCCATCACATCCTCCAGAATGGCAATGGAGAAGATTATCCATGACTTCTACTCAAATCTCTTCGATAGCCATGTCCACTTGCCGACATACCAAATTTCACAAGATGGATATGTCATTCCCAAAATTCTCCCTTCTGAAATCCGACACGCCATCTCATCGGTAAAGAAACAAACAGCATGGCCCAGACAAGGTCAGACTTGAACACCTGAAGAACCTGCCATCAGTACTCATCAATACACTGGCTCGGCTCTTCACTCGCTACCTGTCTGAATACAAGGTTCCGTCCCAGTGGAAAACCAGCAGGACCGTACTACTGTTCAAGAAGGGAGACATCCATGACATTGGCAACTATCGACCGATCTGCCTATTGTCTGTCATCTACAAGTTGTTCACTCGAGTCATCCTAAATAGGATTAGCAGAACACTAGATGAAGGACAACCATGCGAGCAAGCCGGGTTCTGCAAAGGATTCAGCACCATTGACCATATCCACACGATAACCAAGCTCATTGAGGTTTCTCGGGAGTTCAAGATGCCGCTCTGTTTAATGTTCATTGATTTAAAGAAGGCCTTTGATTCTGTTGAGATGGAAGCGGTCATTGAAGCCCTAGCTAATCAGGGCATTCAAGCCCAATACATCAGGATCCTCCATGAGCTGTATTGCGGATTCACTACCAGGATCTCACCATTCTACAAAGAAGTGATCGTTGTTGTCAAGAGAGGGGTGAGGCAGGGTGATACCATTTCACCGAAACTCTTCAGTGCCACCCTCCCGAATATCATGTGACGACTGGAAGGGGAAGGAATGAGAGTGAAGATAGATGGTCGGCAACTACACCACCTCCGCTTTGCTGATGACATTGTTTTAATAACACCAAACATCAGCCAAGCGGCACAAATGCTGCCTGACTTTGACCGTGAGTGTGGAAAGGTCGGACTACAGCTGAATCTTACGAAGACAATGTTTATGAGAAACAGCCTCGATCCTGATGCTCCATTCGCTCTCAACGGAAGGACCATCTCCGAATGCAACAGCTATGTGTACCTAGGTCGAGAGGTCACCATGACAAATGACCTGGCACCCGAGCTGTGCAGGAGGAAGAGAGTGGCTTGGAACGCCTTCAAGAACGTCGAAGAAATAGCTAAGAGGACGAAGAACCTCTGGCTCCAGGCACATCTCTTTGATTCCACTGTTCTTCCTGCATTAACATATGCCTCAGAGACCTGGGCCCTACGCAAACAAGATGAGAACGCTATTCAGGTCTCCCAAAGAAGAATAGAAAGAGCTATGCTTGGAATATCACGTTTCACTCAAATAAGAGAAAGAATCCGGAGTTCTGACATCCGTCGACGATCAAGAATCAGGGACGCTGTCTCATTTGCCAATGTGTTGAAAATCAGATGGGCTGGTCACGTAATGAGATTTAAGGATGACCACTGGACTAGAGCTGTTACCGACTGGATTCCACGGGATGTCAAAAGACCATGTGGCCGCCCACCTACCAGATGGTCAGACTTCTTCGTCAAGATCATGAAAGATCGGTTTGAGGCCCTTCATGTTCCTGGAGCGAACAGATGCCATTGGGCTACACTAGCACGCGACAGGGACAAATGGAGACGTTACTGGTGCCCGCTTGAGCAAATCGACGACTAACGGGAAGTTAAGTGATTAAGTGATTAAGTGACCCTGCAATGCTCAGGGGTTACTCCTGGCTCTGCACTTAGGAATCACTCCTGGAAGTGCTCGGGGGGACTATATGGGATACTGGGAATCGAATCCGGGTCAGCCGCCTGCAAGGCAAACGCCCTACCCACTGTGCTATTGCTCTAGTCCCCTGATTTGTAGTTTTGTACTACAAAGGTATACTACTTTAAAGGCATGGTACATCATGGTAGCAAAATGAAAAAAAAAAACATTCCAATCAACAAAATAGAATTGAAAATTCAGAGAGAGATCCTCATGTATATGGCCTATTAATAATGAAAGGAGCAAAAATTCTGAACTGGAGCAAGTAAAGTCTCTTCAATAAGTGCTGGGAAAATTGGTCTGCCACCATTTATAAAAATAAACTTAGATATATTCTTAATTCCCAGCATGAAAGAAAAATAAAAATGGGTTAATGCACTGATATCAGATCTGAATCCATAAGGCACAAAGGAAAACACATAGGGAGAACTTTTTATGACATTGAAACTTGAGGCACCTTTAAGGATTTTAGCACCACTGGCCAAACAAGTGGAAGCTAGGATAAACAAATGGGAGTGCATTGAATTAAAAGCTTTTTTTTTTCTAATCTCAAAGAAAATTATCAGAATACAAATACATTCCACAGCCTACAAGAAAACATTCCCCGCCCCCACACTCACCTAATAAAGGGTTGAAGCCCAAGATTTAAGCACTCGTTAAACTTTACTAGAAAAAAAAGCATTAAACCAGGGCAGATGATTAGTACAGAGGGCAGGGCACATGACTTGCATACATAAGATACAACTGGATTGAATGCCCCATATCCTATATGGTCCCCTGAGCTTGCCAGGAGTATGAAAAGATGCTCTGCACAAATAACCATAATGCTCAAAAGTAGAGAGGGAGTATGGAAAATATTGTCTGCCATGGAGGCAGGGGGAGGGTGGGAAAGGGAGTGTATACTGGAGACATTGGTGGTGGGGAATGTGCACTGATAAAGGGATCATTTTGATCTTTGTGTGATTTTACCCCAAACATGAAAGCTTGTAACTATCTCACAGTAATTCAATTAAATTTTAAAACACTTGATCACTTGATCACTTGACCTCCCGTTGATCGGCGATTTGCTCTAGCGGGCGCCAGTAACGCCTCCATTTGTCCCTGTCGCATGCTAATGTAGCCCAATGGCGTCTGTTCGCACTAGGAACATGAAGAGCCTCAAACTGATCGTTCATGATCTTGATGAAGAAGTCTGACCATCTGGTAGGTGGGCAGCCACACGGTCTTTTGACATCCCATGGAATCTAGTTGGTAACAGCTCTAGTCCAGTGGTCGTCTTTAAATCTCATTATGTGACCAGCCCATCTGATTTTTTGACACCTTGGCAAACGAGACAGCGTCCCTGATTCTTGATCGTCGACAGAGGTCGGAACTCCGGATTCTTTCTCTCATTTGAGTGAAACATGTTATTCCAAGCATAGCTCTTTCAATTCCTCTTTGGGAGACATGAATAGCGTTCTCATCCTGTTTGCCCAGGGCCCAGGTCTCTGAGGCATATGGTAATGCAGGAAAAACAGTGGAATCAAAGAGATGTGCCCAGAGCCGGAAGTTCTTCATCCTCTTAGCTATTTCTTCGACACTCTTGAAGGCGTTCCAAGCCGCTCTCTTCCTCCTGCGCAGCTCAGGTGCCAGGTCATTTGTCATGTTGACTTTTCAACCTAGGTACACATAGCTGTTGCATTCGGAGATGGTCGTTCCGTTGAGAGTGAATGGGGCATCAGGAATGAGGCTGTTTCTCATAAACATTGTCTTCGTAAGATTCAGCTGTAGTCCGATCTTTCCACACTCACCGTCAAAGTCGGCCAGCATTTGTGCCGCTTGGCTGATGTTTGGTGTTATTAAAACAATGTCATCAGCAAAGCGGAGGTGGTGTAGTTGCCGACCATCTATCTTCACTCCCATTCCTTCCCATTCCAGTCGTCACATGATGTTCTGGAGGGTGGCACTGAAGAGTTTCGGTGAAATGGTATCACCCTGCCGAACCCCTCTCTTGACATCAGTGATTACTTCTTTGTAGAATGGTGAGATCCTGGTAGTGAATCCGCAATACAGCTCACAGAGGATCTTGATGTATTGAGCTTGAATGCCCTGATTGGCTAGGGCTTCAATGACCTTTTCCCTCTCAAATTTTACAACAATATAATAATAATCATCAGGGAAATATATATATCTCAAAACAACAAGGAGGTGGTAACCTTACATTACAGTGTCTGGCACATATTAAAAACTACAAAAACTGGCAGAGTTGCCTCCAGATTCCAGGCCAGGCTGTCTCAAAGGGACACCACTAAGGGGGGGTGGATGATTCTACCACATGCCCAAACAGAAACACCCCCGCAGCTAAAGCCTCCATAATCCAATCACCACCGTTCTCACTTCCAGACTCCACAGGCCAGGAATGAGCCTTATCCAGTAATGAATTTGTTGAAAAACTCAGGTATGACGGTCATATTACTGAAATCTCCGGGCTCCCATGGGGTCGGGATGAGCAACCTTCCCCCAACCCCCGGTTCTTCCTTCATGCCCATGAACTGCCTCAGGCACAATATAAACTCATTAACCTGCCATGATCCAGAGACTCATAAATAAACCTTGAAGGACATCAACGAGCTGCAGAGATATTTCCAGCTCATTGGAAACCCCCAAATCACCATCTAGTTAAAAATTTAACTCCAGCTGTATCACTCCATTCAAATTTTAGAATTCCTGATATGAATTCCTGATATGAGATATCTCATATTCTACACCACCGATATATCGGGAGTAGCACACCACATTGGATAGGATGTAAAGTAGAAGACAACCAAACTCAAATAAGTAAATAACATAAACTGCTTAACCTGCAACAACATGTTAGTAATCTCTTATATGAGGGCTCAATTGCCCCAGGGTGAGATAAAAAAAATAAAATCTTTGTATACTTTCTTTTAAGGAAATCTTTTTTGATCATTTTTAGTGAATTATTCATAAGAAGGAATACAAAATAAACTATTTTTGGGCTGCTATTGGGAGAGCCTTGGGTGGTGATTTGGAAAATTGAAAATAATGGTAGAAAGGTGAAATGATGGTGGCATTGGTGTTGGAATATTGAATGCAACTAGTCATCTTCAACAATTTTATAAAAAAATTAAATTTGAAAAAGAAATAAATAAGAATAAAAACTAGGGACAAAGCAACCGTCCAGAGGAAGTGCATTTTCTTCACATGCATCAGAATGGTTTTCAGGATTAATTCCTGAGTGCAGATCAGGAGTAACCCCAAAGGACTCTTGGGTGTATTCTCCTACCCCCACCAAAAACAAAAAAGAACAAAATAAGCAACAAAACAACCAGTGGGATACAGAGTGGAAAGGGACTTTATTGACAGCTGGTGGGGATGTTGAGTGATCTAACAATTCTATGAAGTAATATGAACATTCCTGAACATTATTCTTTAAAATATGCTGCATATTTTATTCTGCATTTAAGTGAACTCTTTCTTATAAACAGAAAGCTGAATTACTGGTTCTGATTCTCTGACAATATCGATATCAATGTATGCATGTATATGTGTCTAATTATGTGGATAGTTGCATTTCATACTATTTTAATAGCACTGTAGCACTGTAGCACTGCCCTCCTGTCATTCATCGATTTACTCGAGCGGGCATCAGTAACATCTCCATTGTGAGACTTGTTATTGTTTTTGACATATTGAATACGTCATGGGTAGCTTGCCAGGATCTGCAGTACAGGCAGGATACTCTCTGTAGATTGCCAGGCTCTCTGGGAGGAATTGAACCCGGGTCGACCACATGCAAGGCAAAAGCCCTGCTGCTGTGCTTTTAATAGAAGTGGTAGTAGATTCTATTATCGTGTGATAAAGAGAACTCAGGTGACTGTGCCTTTCCATTTTTGTTTCAGGGCAAAAGTATTTGTATTTCTCTATTTTTCATGGATATAAGAAATTTGTCCACGTGGAAAGGGATAAAAATAGGTCAGGTCAATGTCTCTATTCATATTTTTCCAAAATAAGAATCTAGTTCATTGATATAAAATATGAATGTCCTCTGTCTATAGCTATAAGCACACAAATCAAAGACTTATTCAGGACATTGGATAGAAAATATTTGATAAGAGATTAATGACCTATAAAATATGAAGAAATCTATTTTTTCTTATGTATATTAAAATGAATAAGTAGATCATCTTTTTGCTCATTGGGCATAGAACTGTCCAACTTAAGTCAAATCAGAATTCTGAACAACATTTTAGTAAGGGTCTAGAATGAATTACATTTCATGTGTCTCCTTGAAAAAGAGATGTTAATTTATAAATGTCCAGAGCTTATTTAGTTGGACATGCATAGACATATCTGTATACATATCCTTCTTCTAAGTGAACTATTTTTCTTAGTCAAATTTCTGGAATTTTTTTGTTTTATAAAAAAATCACAAAATATTCTTATTTTTTGTTTAGAAACACTAGAATTATTCCAGTAATAATTTTTTGTCCAAACTTTATTCATTTACTTTTCAATGTAGTGAGTTAACTTAGATTCAGCTGTCCTCTAACTCACTAAATGTTTTTAAAGGATTTTTTATCTGCATTTATCTGACAAGGTAATGCATCTTTTGGAAGTTTTGTCTTCCATCATATTACGAAGGACTGTCACTCATGTGACAAGGGATTTATGATAAATGTAGTTAAGGAGAAAGGTCAAATAAAATGCACTGCCAGGCTCAGGTGTGACATAATCCATCAAGCAAGAAAGCAAAGCCTCTTTATCCTATATGGGTTTGATAACAAATTGTCAAATGTTCATGATAGTCTAAACTCTGCAGATAAACATAATTAAATGTTGTGTTGAATATTAAAACAATAGTATAATTCAATAAAATTGAAAGTGAACAACTCAAGTGTTCAACAAAGGGTAAGCAGATAAAGAATATGCAATGTCAATGACCAGTGAAGAACTGAACAGCTTGGGAAACATTGAAATCTTTTCTTTTAGACATCACACTTCACTATAGTTTGACAGAGCTAGCATTTTTTATGAAGCAAAGGAGCGTTTAGAAAAACAAATACTGGACTAACACTTGTGCTTTTAAAAAAATCCAGGAAATAAACAATATTTAATACAAATATCTTGCTTTTCATCTATTTCAAAAATAAGGTAATCAGTACGAAAGACTTGGGCTGAAAGTTTTCAGTGGGCTATGAAGGAGAACACTTTACTGGTGGACATGGTTCGGCAACATGTGGCAGTCCCAGGTTGCTTCTCCAGCACAACGTCGTTCTTTGAGTCTTATTGGGATGATCACAGAGAATCTAACAGAGAGTTGATGGCCCTTGCCAAGCACTAATGGGTGAAATAAAAAAAAAATCAAAACAAAACAGACTGAAAAATACACAGCCTCCCCCCAAATTAGGCAGCAGCAATAACAAATTTGACATAGTTCTAAAATAATTTAGAATATTATCCAAAATTGCAATCCTGTGTCATTAGGTTTGAAGGGAATGTGCGTTATCTTTTCTTTGAGTAAACTTACAGTTTTTTTGTAGGTTTATGAGAAGTACATGTGTTTTATTGCTATGGTATGTAATGCAGGGACACAGGAATGTGTGTCCTGTGAAAAGATGAAATGAAAATTGAAGACATAAAAAAGAAGAGAAAAATTATCTTCATAGGACAGCATTAACTTAGGCATTTAAGAATGAAAACAAAATAATAATGGTTAGAATTTTGAAAGTGAACATATTTAAATATATTAATTATAAATATTATTATTTAAAATTATAAATAAAAATATTATTTTATAAGTCTTGCAACCAAGTCTTATGAAAGGCAAGTGTCCCACCTCCTATACTTTTTCTCCATCTATATTTAAGATAAAAACTTTAACTATTCTATATCATTTTTCTGCTATAGCACCAGATCTCTAAAAATATTGTGATTTTTATTTGCTTTTTTTTAACTTGGAGTTTTAGAACTTTTTTAAAATTGTACTTAGTAAAGACTAGATACCAAATCAGACACCAATTTTCTTAAAGAATATAATGTTGGAAACATCACATATCATTTGAATCACATCATGTAAAAGATCAGAATAAATCTTCAGTATATTTATCCACAAATAATTATCCACCTGTTACATTACTTTTCTTGATAAACCTTCCACTTGCAAGAGATTTTCATGTGCACATAAAATGAGAAATACCATGTAAGGAAATCATGAGTATCCTTCACAGTTACTTTCTAAGTATAATATTGCATATTATAGATACATTCCCCTTGACAATGACTTTAAATACAAATAGAAATTTTCTATTTCTCAATTAAATTGGATTGGAGTGATAGCACAGCAAATAGAGCATTTGCCTTGCATGCAGCCTACCCAGGTTCAATTCCTCTGTCCCTCTCAGAGAGCCCAGGAAGCTACCAAGTGTATCCCCCCACACTGCAGGGCCTGGAAAGCTCTGCGTGCGTATTCTATATGCCAAAAACAGTAACAAGTCTCACAATGGAGACCATTACTGGTGCCCGCTCAAGCAAATTGATGAACAACGAGAGGTCAGTGCTACAGTGGCTACTCAGCTATATTGATTGTCATACTTTCTAATCTATAATTCAGAATAAAATTTTACATTAAAGTAGAAACAATATTTTTTATTTTCTAAATGAATAATACAATTCAAGAATTATAATTTTTAAGATTAACTTTTATTCGTTTTTCTGTTTTGTTTTGAGGCCACACCTGGAAGTGCTCAGGGCTTACTCCTGAATCTGTGTTCAGGAATCTCTCCAGGGGGTGTTGTGGAACTTCATGGGATGCCAGGGATTGAACATGACTTGGCTGCATGCAAATGATGTAACTAAAACAGCATGGTCCCACTGGACCATCTTATATGCCACCATACCCTCATTTTTAAATAGCATAATTCTTTTCTTCAGAAGTAAGCTCCAATGCGCTGCACAGTCCTCCTGTTGTTCATCGATTTGCTTGAGTGGGCCTAGTAACATCTCCACTGTGAGAGTTGTTGTTACTGTGTTTGGCATATGGAATACGTCAGGGATAGCTTGCCAGGCTGTGCTAAAAAGTAAAAAAATAAGATGGGAACTTGCAGTAATGTAACAGGTGGATAATTATTTGTGGATAAATATACTGAAGATTTATTCTGATCTTTTACATGATGTGATTCAAATGATATGTGATGTTTCCAACGTTATATTCTTTAAGAAAATTGGTGTCTGATTTGGTATCTAGTCTTTACTAAGTACAATTTTAAAAAAGTTCTAAAACTCCAAGTTAAAAAAAAGCAAATAAAAATCACAATATTTTTAGAGATCTGGTGCTATAGCAGAAAAATGATATAGAATAGTTAAAGTTTTTATCTTTATCATGCAACTTCACTACATTCATTCATTTTAGATATATGGAAAGTGAAAGTACTAGTGCACATTTCAAATATGTGAGATCACTAATGGATTGATAAGAAAGTGTGTAGCAGACTCTATATGCAAATATCAAAATTCATATCCAATCAGATTTGCAGCTCAAAGTATACTTTTGAATGAGAAAATTTAAATTGCTCACATGTGAAACGGAAAAAATATAACATGATTTGCATGTGAAAAAATATAGCATGAACTGCATGATTTGCAGTTCCTTAACTCCTGCAGTTCACAGTTCTAGTGACCTTATCTCCCTGTGTGATAACATGATTTGCATGACACATCAAAGTTGCTATTCCAGATAAGTGATGACTTTCTAGAATGATAGTCATTTAAGAATTTCACAGTTACATTGACAGCAAAGATGCATAAGAGTGATGAGACTAAAACAACTTGGTGTCTATTTTGAATCAGATGAAACATAGGAAGTACAAAATTAAATACTATAGTCAAGCACATATTCAGATATCTGCAAAGGAAGGTGCTCAAGGAGAAAAAAGAGAAAAATAGCAAATGTAATCATTATCCAAATACGTAATTTTAAGACCGAAGTATTTACTTTTAAACTGACAAGAGTTTCATCAATAATTCTTTTAAGTAAAATTTTGACAGATAACATACAAGAAATGACAAAGCTTTAAATCTTGCTAACCATTTTGTTGTAAGACTAACCAATTTATAATGTAATCAATACTACCATTACACAACATCATCAGAACAAAGACAGACACAAAGATATTTTCAAGAATAACAAATTCAATACAGTAGATTTGTTTTCACTGGTGTATGCCCAGAAGTGTTATTTCTTTGTCAAATACCAGAACCATTTCTAACGTTCTGAGGAATATCCATGCTGTTTCACATAGTGACTGCACCATTTCACTTTCTCACAAACAGTGAATGAAATGTCAACCCCCCTGCTTTTTTGTTAACATTCTTTCCTCCTGTCATTTGATTTGATGTCATTTTAATGCACAGAAAGTTGTAACTCTAATGGTGTTGATTTGTGTTTAACTGATGACTTTTGTCATCTAGTAGTTATTTGTCTATTCTTGGACATTTATATGTAATCTTAAAAAAATAAAATCTACTTATTTCCTTGGCATATTTTTATAACATTTATACGCTATTGAGTTGTATGAGTTCTTTTTAGTTTTGCATTAATTCCTACTCAAATCTATGACAAGAAATGTTTTCTTTTCTCCCATCAATTTTTAGGAATTTTATTACTAGAATATAAGTTTTTGAAGCACATAGTTAATGGAATTCCATTTTATTCCTTCAAACCCATTTATATTGATGTATCATAGATTATAGCAATATTGGTATTATTGCATATTCACAGTCAGAATATGTACCAGAGAGACAAGATGGCCTCTGTCTTGTCCCAAGAACTTTCCTGCAGTTCCTTAACTCCTGAAGTTCACAGCTCTAGTGACCTTATCTCCCTGTGTATTCCCATTGGGGATTGTCTAGTCCCTTTATTTGTTTCTTTACACTCCACTTATTAGTAACATCATCTAACATTTGTCTTTTCTTTAATTCCTATTTAGCATGACACTCTTAAATTTCACCAAGTTGAAGAAAACTGAGACTTTAACTTTTCTCACAGCTGAATAACATGTAACTGTGTAAATACATTATTAATTCTTCATTTTCTTCTCCAGTATTGGACATTTTGGTTGTTTTCTGATTGTGATTATTCTAAATAATTCTATGATAAGTATATTAAGTAAATAGAATTTATTTTAAAAGAAGACTACTGCTTATCATTTCCCAGGACTACATTATAAAGAGTGGTATATTATATAAAACACAGAGAAACATTAACTCATGGTAATTGGAACATAACTAGAAAAACACATTAGGTGATATTTTCTGAAAGGAAAAATAAAGTTTCCTTGTGGAATATAAACTAGTGCTTTAACTAGTAAACTATATTTACATGTTATGCATTTAAAATGTTAAGTCATATATTGAGATGAGAAGGAGTGATTATCCATGTCAAGAGAGTTCAGCAGGGTGATACCATTTCACCAAAAGTCTTCAGTGCCACCCTCAAGAACATCATGTGATGACTGGAATGGGAAGGCATGGGAGTAAGGATAGGTGGCAACTACACCACCTCCGCTTCACTGATGACATCATTCTAATAAAACCAAACATTAGCTACGCAGCACCAACTTTGACCTTGAGTGTGGAAAGTTTGGACTACAACTGAAAGTCACGAAGACAATGTTTATGAGAAATGGCCTCGTTCCTGATGTTCCATTCGCTCTCAATGGAATGAACATCTCCGAATGAAACAGTTATGTGTACCTAAGTTGAGAAGTCAACATGACGAATGACCTGTCACCTGAGCTGCACAGGAGGAAGAGATCGGCTTGGAAGAGTCTTCAAGAGCGTTGAAGTAATAGCTAAGAGGACAAAGAACCTCCAGCTCCAGGCACATCTCTTCGATTCCACTGTTCTTCCTACATTAACACACGCCTCAGAGATCTGGGCCCTATGAAAACAGAATGAGAATGTTATTCGGGTCTCTCAAAGAGGAATCGAAAGAGTTATGCTTGTACTATCAGCCTCATTCAAGTAAGAGAAAGCATCCAGAGTTCCGACCTCCATGGATGATTAAGAATCAGGGATGCTGTATCATTTGCCAAGGGGTCAAAAGTCAGATGGGCTGGACACATAATGCGATTTGGAAATGACCACTGGATTAGAGCCATTACTGACTAGATTCCACGGGACGTCAAAAGATCATATGGCCACCCACCTATGAGATAGTCAGATTTCTTCGTCAAGACCCTGAACAATCGGTTTGAGCCTCTTTGTGTTCCTGGAGTGAGCAAATGCCGTTGGGCTACACTAGCACATGACAGGGATGAATGGAGACGTTACTGGTGCCCGCTCGAGCAAATTGATGAGTAACGGAATGTCAAGTGATCAAATGATCAAATCATGTATATATGAGCACTAGCCTAAAATAAAATAATAAAGAAAGTCATTGTCAGGCAGTGGACCTCTATGAAATTCAATATTATACTTGGGAAGAAACTTCAAAGATATACTCATAATTTCCATGTCATACTCATAATTCTGTCATTTTTAAGACCACATGGAAATGACTGATATTAGTGGGAGATTTATATAGCACAAAAAACCAATTAAAATATGTTCCATAGAACTAAAGAAATAGTATAGAATGGAAGACACTTGCCGTGATTTAGACTGTGACAACAACCTTGGTTTTAGTTCTGACACCTCATAAAGGCTCCTGTACACCACCAATAGTAACTCCTGAGCACAGAGCCAAGACAAGCTCCTGAGCACTGCTGAATGTGGCTTATTATTCTCAAAAAGTATTTAATGACATTTACCATAAATTTGTTTTTATATTTTCACTCCCCAAAAGTTGATCACTTCTGTTTTGTTTTTATCCTTAAATGCATAAGGTGATGCCATTTTGTGAAGGCAATAGGTCTTTTTCAATTACTTTTTTTACTTCTTATTTCAATTATACTCTTTCATTGTGTAGCCCTGTATTGCATACCTTCAAAATGTGTACACAAATGATATTAATAGTAATATTCACCCTCAGAAATATTTCTAGAAAATGCCAATAGTTTGTAAATTAAATAATCTATTAAAAATTATCTATGGGGCCAGAAATTTTGTATGCCAGTAGGTTGCTTGCATTGCATGCCTGCAACCAACCTGAGTTCTATCCCTGACTCACCATCCAGGTCGCCAAGCATGGTGAAAGATATTACTTGAGCACAGAGCCAGGAATGAGCCTTAAGCAGCACTGGGTGTAGTCCCAAAGCACCCAAAGTTTAAAAAAAATTTCAAATGAACTATGATATGAAGAAAAAAATCAGGAAATAAATTATGTCTTTTTTAAGTTTAGTTTTATTAAGACAATCATTGTTTAATGAAACAAAAGATCTAAGGGAATGTCACAAATGAAAAACCAAAATATGATTGATGCTCGAAAACAAAAGGACACAGTATATATTATATAGTTGGTTTGCTATGTATATGCATTTGCTATTTGAATTGCAAAATATAAATCAAGATAACCTACGCATCACTATATATACTAGTAAGTATCATGTTCTTTCTGTGTGGTGGGAACACTTAAGATCTACTGTCGCTGAAAATTTCAATTAGGTAATGCAGAACTTTTCACTTTAAGGCCTCATGCAGTACTCTTTAAAAGTAGATAGCTTTACTTTCAATTTTACTTCAATTAAGTTCAAACATGGTCAACGTTTAAAAATTAATGTTAGTAGCCATCTGTAAGACAAAGAAAAATGCTAATCTAAGATGATAAAAGAAAAAACGAGGGAATAAGTGAAAGAATTAATAAAGTAGAAAATGAACAACATAAAAAGTTAACAAACCAAAACTGATTCTTTGAGATGGTTAATGAAACTGGTAACTTCTATAAAGGCTAAAAAAAGATAAAAATTCAATTTTTGTTATCTGAACTGAAAGGAATATAGAAATATAGTTTAGTGGCATAGCAGACGACTTTCATGTGTGAGGCCTTGAGTTTAATATGGCACCAGTAAATAAATAAATGATAAAATCTGGCATTATTATACAGTTCACTAACATAAAGTGTCCAGTAATATAACGCTAAATTTAATTAATACAGCTTAGAATGATGAACAATGAAACATATTACCAAAATGTGAAGAAATAAATATGAAGAATATTTATTATAACAGTTTGAATGATGATCTAATTTTTTACCTTAAATGAATTTCAGATATAGATTTCTGTGTGTCAATTCCTTTATTCATGATTGGAATAGTACTAATTTCATCTACTTTATTTCAGAAATTGGAGGAGAAGTGACACACTGAAATTAATTTTATAAGGGTACCTAAGTTTTGAAACAGGAACCTCATAAACAAATATATGAAATTATAAATGCAAATATTTTAGAAAATGAATAAAAATGCATGTCATTAGTATAGATACACCTTTAGACACAAAGGAAGTCTAAAAGTGATCTATGGAATTTTGATAAAATTACAAATTTCTGCTCTTTAAAATTACAGTATGTTTATTTATAAATTCATTATATAATATGATATAGAAATATTTCCCATTGGCTTTTCTCCTTATGGTAGCCCTGGGCTATGAATAGTATTTCTCTAAGTTATGTCCTTTAAATATATTTTCTTCTGTTTTCTTCATTTATAAATTATTTTAATTCATATATTTCTTTTGGATTTATTATTATATTTTGGTCACTTTCAGCAGCGTTGAGGTTGTCAGTTGCTCCCCGTGGTGCTCAGGGCATTAGTGATGCCATAAATTGAGTCAGGGCTCCCACAGACCAAGCTCACAGCTTTGAGCTCCCCTTGACCCGTCTGTTCTCTTTGGATGAGTCCCTATACCTTATTCTTATGTTTACCAATGATCTTTTAGCATTGACTATTCCACTATTGAAAACTCTCCACCGCAGTTTTGGGGTTGTCTGGGTTTTTTGTTGTTATTTGTTTGTTTGGGGTCACCCCCAGCAGTGCTAATCCCAGGCTCACTAATGTCTCTACACTATGGAATCAATCCTGCTGGACACAGAGTTCTTTAGGGGTGCCAGGAATCGAACCTAGATGGATCATGGGCAAGCCAAGTTCCAGAGCCACTCTGCTCTGACCCCAAGCAATTTTTGTTTTGTTTGTGTCTTATACACACTAGTTCTCAGAGGCCATTCCTGTGTCTGTGTTCAGAGGACCATATCCTAATCTAGAAATCCCATCAGATTTGCAGCCACAGCCCCAAGTAAGGCAAACATGCTAATTTCTGTACAATTTGTCTCTCCTCTCCAATGTATTTTTTTTTTAAGTTTAACTACTTTACCCTTTAGCACAGAGATTTCTGTTTGAAATTTCTCAAAGATTTTCTGTCCTTATTAAAGATCTCTTCTGCTGATTTCCTTATTTTTGTGTGAAGCATGTGGATTGCTTTGAAATCTCCATAAGTAAGTTTCAAATTTTCAGATGTTCCATCCTAACTTTTGTCATCATGTCAATTGAATTCCTTTCTCTCCTCTTGATTCCTGATTTTCTAAATTTCTAAAAGTAAGTTTCCAATCTCAAATCGCCTGATCAGACAATGTTTCTGAGTTCCTGTGGAATATACAGTTCTGATTGTCCTGAACCAGCTACTGTACCAGAACAGTGGCTGGGATCTCTAGTAGCCACTACCTGGTTATGGCAGGTCTGAGCATTGATTGAAGTCACAGACACAGATACCTGAGCAGGCTAGCACCCAGTGGCCTGACTATCTCTGCTCGGCTCTGCACTTGGCAGAAACCATGGCACGGAGATGGAGCAGAGTTACAGAATGTCTTATGGTGCCACATCCCACTTGCCTAACAAGACCTGTGACATCAAGTTTGATTGCACCAAGTCTGCTGCCTAATATTCAACAACAACCCAAGTGCCTTACTGCATAGGCCCCTGCATTTGAGAGATCCCCGCCCCCCAGCCCCCCCACATACGTCTGAGTGGCAGAATTGTACGTCGTTCCAAGAGGCCACCTCAGATACAAGACTGAGAGTGCCACAAGGCAGGTGCTAAGCTCTAAGAAACTGGGCAGTGTTTCCCAGAATTTGGGTTATGGCTGCCTGAGGGCAGATGTGCCCTGAGGTCATACAACTTTGCATGCTGAAGTGGGAACCTGGACTTCAGGATTGCAAGTGACAGGAAGGATCAGAGCAACCATTTATGCCATGGCCTCGGGAGCCCTCATGGGTCCTGTCTTAGAACCCAGTAGTTCACAGTGTGACTAGTCTTTCACAGGTTTGGGCATGGCTTGATAACCCGGGCTGATATCTCCAAGCCTGCTCAGATGGGGATTGGGCCTCCTTCATGCCTCATCCATGCTTGGTTGTGATCCCAGTCACTGTTGGGTGGGGCCACCATAGCCACGGTCAGCCACCAGTCTCTATAAGACCTGGCCACAGTTCAGGTTCCATTTCTCCTCCAGTGTGTTCTGAAGGGGAACAGTGGTGCCAGCAGGTCCTAAGCTAACTATGCTTCTGGAAATATTCACTGTCCATTGGCTGTCAGCTGAGGATTGTGAGAAGTTGGTTCTCTTAGGCTCCACTCAGCAAGTGTCTCAGGCCAGAGCTTGCTCTGCCATTAGCCTGGGCTGGGCTGAGCTCACTTCAGGAATTTTCACTCAGGATCTGATTCTAAGAGGAAATGGTAAATAACTTTTCCCAGCAAACGTTACGAGAGGCTGCCACTGATGCTGACTCCTGTGTATGCCCTAAACTATATTTCCCAATCTACTATTGTGGTAGGACTGTAAGCTGAAAGGACTAGGGGTTCAATGGACCGGCCTTGTGGTTTCCTGGGGAACAGTGAGTCCCACACACATCTCTCCCCACTGCTGACTCTTACACAGACACTTGGTACTCCTTTCTGCTGCTAAGTGGCAGGGTCTCTCTCCTAGCAAGAGACGCTAACTTGCTCTAGTTTACCCCTGCTGAAAAGTTCCCCTCATTCTGGTCAATGAAATGTTCAGCAAGATAATCTGGGTTTAGGGGCAAACTTGCTAAGATCATAGGAGAATACTGATAAAGGACTTGCATGTTCAAGTCCCTTGTCCACCACATACACACATCTATCTTTCAATAATAAAATGGATCAACTATTATGTTATAGAAATAAATAATAATCAGCAATAAAAGAATAAAAGAGGAAGATAAAGAGGTTTATATTATCAACCAGTTATAGTCAAACATACAGCTGGGAGACTACTAATAAAAATGCATTTCTATGTTGGTTTTGGTTTTTATATTCAGGGGTCTGCACTCAGGGATAACTCCTAGCAGCACTGTGATGACGCTGCCAGGGCCTGGGGTGGAACCCAAGTCAGTCACAAAGAGGCAAATACATCAGCTCTTAGATTCTCTTTGACCCCTGTACTTCTATGTCTGAAATTTGCTGAGTAAATCTTAAAAATTGCCATCATAAGGAAACAGTATAACTATGATAAGTGAAGGATATTAAGTCAACTTATTGCTCTGATAATTTATACAAAAAGATTAACTAGAGAGTAAACGAGAAAAGGTTAGATAAAAGACCAATAAAATTTGCAGTAGTGCCTCTGTCTTTCAATGTCTTATGAGACCTATCAATTTTTCTTGGACTTTTCATCACTTTCAACAAATTTCAATTCAGTTATTGAAAGAATGAAGAATATTTTTTTCTTTTTTTTTTTATTAGTGAAACACCATGAGGTAGAGTTGTAGATTTACTATTTTTTGTGCTTGGATTTCGATTATAAAATGATCAGATACCCATCCCTCCAACAGTGCCCATTTTCCACCACCATGGATAATATCCTCCCCACTCCCATCCCCCATCCCCCCCTGCCTCTGTGGCAGGGCAATCCCCTGTGTTCTCTCTCTCCGTTTGGCTGTTGTGGTCTGCAAAAGAGGCATTGAGTGGCAAACATGTTCAGTCCATAGTCTACTTTCGACATGCATCTCCCCTCCTGGGAGGATCCTCCTAACACCCTTTATTTGATGCTCCCTTCTCTATCTGAACTGCCCTTTCCCCTAGAATACCCGGCTGGCCTCTAAGTTATGGAGTAATACTCCTGGTGCTGATCTCAGCTATTCTTGGGTATTAATCTCTTATTTTGTTACTTTATATCCCCCAGATGAACGCAATATTTCTATGTCTATCCCTCTCTTTCTGACTCATTTCGCTTAGCATGATACTTTCCATGTTGTACCACTTGTATGTAAATTTCATGACTTCATCTTTTCTAACAGTTACATAGTAGTCCATTGTGTAGATGTACCAAAGTTTCTTTAAGTAGTCATCTGTTCTTGGGCATTCAGGTTTCTTCCAGTTTCTGGCTATTGTAAAGAGTGCTGCAATGAACAAACAAGTGCAAATGTCACTTCGACTATACATTTTTGCCTCTCTGGGATATATTCCCAGGAGTGGTATTGCTGGGTCAAATGGGAGCTCAATTTCTAATTTTTTGAGAATCGTCCATACTGTTTTCCAGAAGGGCTAAAACAGTCGACATTCCCACCAACAGTGAAGGAGTGTCCCTTTCTCACCACATCCACAGCAGCATCGGTTACTTTTGTTCTTTTGAATGTGGGCCAGTCTCTGAGGTGTGAGATAGTATCTCACTGTGGATTTGATCTGCATCACCCTAATGATTAATGATGTAGAGCATTTTCTCAGTGCTTTTTGGTCATTCGTATTTCATCTTTGAGAAAGTTTCTGTTCATTTCATTGCCCCATTTTTGGATGGGGTTGGATGTTTTCTTCTTGTGGAGTTTAACCAGTATTTTGTATATCCTTGATATCAAACCCTTGTCAGATATGTATTCGGCGAATATTCTTTCCCATTCTGTAGAATGTCTTTGTATTTTGGTCACTGTTTCTCTGGAGGTGCAGAAGCTTCTTAGTTTAAGATAGTCCCATTTATCTATCTCTGTTTTCACTTGCTCAGCCAGTGGCCTGGCATCTTTGAAGATATCATTAGCTTCAATGTCATGGAGGGTTTTGCCAACTTTGTCTTCAATGTACCTTATGGTTTCTGGTCTGATGTTGAGGTCTCTAATCCATTTTGATCTTACTTTTGTACATGGTGTTAGGCAGAGTTCTGAGCCCATTTTTTTGCATGTAGCCGTCCAGTGATGCCAGCACAATTTGATAAAGAGGCTTTTCTTACTCCACTTCACATTACTTGCACCTTTATCAAAAATTAGATGATCATATGATTAAGGGGAGATGTCAGTGTATTCAACCCTGTTCCATTGGTCTGCAGTTCTGCCTTTGTTCCAGTACCATGCTGTTTTAATTATTACTGCTTTGTAGTACAGTTTGAAGTTCGGGAGGTTGATTCCTCCCATTTTCTTTTTCCCAAGAATTGCTTTAGCTATTCGTGGGGGCTTATTGTTCCATATAAATTTCAGCAGTGTTTGCTCCATTTCTTTGAAGAATGTCATGGGTATCCTTATAGGGATTGCATTGAATTTATACAATGTTTTTGGTAGTATTGCCATTTTGACAATGTTAATTCTCCCGACCCATGAGCAGGGGATATCTTTCCATTTCCTCATGTCCTCTTTTATTTCCTGAAGTAGCGTTTTGTAGTTTTCTTTGTACAGGTCCTTTACTTCCTTAGTTAAGCTGATTCCTAGGTACTTGATGTTCTGGGGCACAATTGTGAAGGGGATTGATTTTTTCATGTTGCTTTCTTCTCTCTCACTGTTTGCGTATAGGAAATCCATGGACTTTTGGGTATTGATTTTATAGCCTGCAACTTTACTATACGAGTCTATTGTTTCTAGGAGTTTTTTGGTGGAGGTTATTGGGTTCTCTAAGTAGAGTATCATATCATCTGCGAATAGTGAGAGCTTGATTTCTTCCTTTCCTACCTGAATGCCCTTAATATCTTTTTCTTGCGTTAATGCTCTTGCAAGTACTTCCAGTACTATATTGGACAGCAGTGGAGATAGTGGGCATCCTTGTCTCGTCCCTGATCTTAAAGGGAAGGCTCTCAGTTTTTCCCCATTGAGGATGATGCTTACTGTATGCTTGTGGTAGATGGCTTTAATTATGTTGAGGAAGGTTCCCTCTATACCCATTTTGGCTAGGGTTTTCATCATAAAGCGGTGCTGGATCTTGTCAAATGCTTTCTCTGCATCTATTGATACAATCATATGCTTTTTATCTTTTCTTTTGTTGATATGATGGATTATGTTGATTGATTTACGAATGTTAAACCATCCCTGCATCCCTGGGATGAATCCTACTTGGTCATGGTGTATGATCTTTTTGATGAGTAGTTGGATTCTATTTGCTAGTAGTTTGTTGAGGATCTTTGCATCTGTGTTCATCAGGGATATCGGTCTGTAATTCTGTTTCTTTGTGGTATCTCTGTCTGCTTTTGTTATCAGTGTGATATTTGCTTCATAGAAACTATTCGGAAGTGTTTTTCATATTTCAATTTCGTGGAAAAGCTTAAAGAGGATTGGGAGTAAGTCCTCTTTAAAGATTTGGAAGAATTCACTAGTGAATCCATCCGGGCCAGGACTTTTGTGCTTGGGGAGACTTTTTATAACCATTTCAATTTCCTTGATGGTGATAGATCTGTTCAGGTATTCCGGGTCTTCTTGGTTCAGCCTTGGGAGTCTGTAGGAGTCTAGGAATTTATCCATTTCCTCGAGGTTTTGATGTTCTGTGGCATAAAGCTTTTCAAAGTACTCCCTGAGGATCCTTTGAATTTCTGTAGTTTCTGTTGTAATGACCCCCTTTTCATTTCTGATTCGGTTTATTAGGGTTTTCTCTCTCCCTTTCTTTGTAAGTTTTGCTAGAGGCTTATCGATCTTGTTAATTTTCTCGAAGAAACAGCTCTTGGTTTCATTGATCTTTCGGATTGTTTTTTGGGTTCCCATCTCGTTAATCTCTGCTCTGAGTTTTATTATTTCCTTTCTGCTGTTCGGGTTGTGCTCCTTTTTTTGGTCCTTCTCCAAGCTCTTAAGCTGTGAGGTTAGGTTACTTATGTGTGCTCGCTCCTCCTTTCCGAGGAAGGCTTGTAGAGCTATAAACTTTCCTCTTAACACAGCTTTTGCTCTGTCCCATAAGTTTTGGTAACTCGTGTTTTCATTTTCATTCGTTTCTAGGAATCTTTTGACTTCCTGTCTAATCCACTCGTTGTTCAATAGCGCACTGTTTAATTTCCAGGTGTTTGATTTAGTTTTCGTTTTTTTGTGTGTGATTTACTTCTAATTTCAGCACATTATGGTCTGAGAAGATTGTTGATACAATCTCTATCTTCTTAATTTCATGGAGGCATGTTTTGTGGCTCAGCATGTGGTCTATCTTGGAGAATGTGCCATGTACGGTTGAGAAAAATTTGTATTCAGCTTTTTGTGAAAGAAGTGTCCTGTATATATCTACTAAGTCCCTTTCTTCCATTGTTTCCCTCAGATGAAGTATGTCCTTGCTAAGCTTGAGTCTGGTTGATCTATCAAGAGGTGACAAAGCAGTGTTGAAGTCTCCCACTAGTATTGTGTTGCTGTTGATGTCTTTTTCCAAATCTATGAGTAGTTTTTTTAAGTACTTTGCTGGTCTCTCATTAGGTGCATATACATTTATTATTGTAAGTTCTTCCTGTTGTACAGATCCTTTGATCAATAAGAAATGGCCATCACTGTCTCTTATGAACTTCCTCACTCTGAAATCGATGTGGTCTGATATTAAGATGGCTACCCCAGCTTTTTTCTGGGAGCTGTTTGCCTGTAGGATTGTTTTCCAGCCTTTGACTCTGAGTCTGCGTTTGCTTTGACTATTGAGATGTGTTTCCTGCAGGCAGCAGAATGTTGGGTTCAATTTTGTAATCCATCCTGCCAGTCTATGTCTTTTAATTGGTGCGTTTATCCCATTGACATTGAGAGAGATTATTGTTATGGGATTTTGTCCCATTGTTCTGTTGAAATTTGGTGTATTTGAGGTGCCTTTCTTGCCTTAAAGTAGCCCATTTAGTTGTTCTTGTAACCACGGTTTTGAGTCTATGAAGTTCCTGAGCTGTTGTTTGTCTGTGAAACTGTGTGTTGTTCCTTCTATTATGAATGAGAGTCTCGCTGGGTAAAGTATTTTGGGGAAGGCATTTATTTCATTGAGTTTTTTCACTATGTCCCAGCACTGTTTTCGGGCCATGAGGGTTTCATCAGAAAAATCAGCTGTGAATTTTAAGGATGCTCCTTTGTAAGAGATTTCTTTCTTCGATCTTGCTGCTTTCAGAATTTTGTCTCTGTCTAAGGTTTTGGTCATTTTGATCAGAATGTGTCTTGGGGTATTTTTATTCGGATTTCTTATAGCTGCTACACTTCGGGCCTCCTGAATATGGTCACAAGTTTTCTTCAGCTCTGGAAACGTTGTAGCAATGATGTCTTTGACAGTTTCTTCTTCATCAAGGTTTTCTTCCTGTACCTCTGGGACTCCAATAATTCTTATGTTACTCCTCTTGGCTTCATCACGATCTTCTCTTGCCATCTGTTCCCGAATTGTGAGTCTCTTTTCCATTTTCTGCTCTTTTCTGGAGAGTCTCTGAACTTCCTCTTCGAGCTCACTGATTCTGTTCTCGGCAGCTCTTACTCTGCTGCTGAGGCCTTCCACTGAGCTTTTCAATTCGCCTACGAGATTTTTCAGGTCTGACATTTCTGATTGCATTTTCCTCATTTCTGCCTTCAAATCCTCTTGTCTTCTATTGGCATTGCTTTCCATTGTTTCTTTTAGTTCCCTAAGCACCCTAAGTAGCTCCCTTCTGAATTCCTTGTCAGAGAGGTTGTCTAACACTACAGTACTGTTGGTGTCATCTGGTCTAGACTCTTCAATAAGAAAGTTTGGTGGGCTTTTGCGTTGCTTTACCATTGTGACAAGTGTGGTTTAGTCCTTCACGTTCACTGTTACTATTCTGCTTGATATGCAGTCTGAGTTAAGATAGGCTTATGAGTTATTGGCTACTGTGTTTCTTGTGGCTGAGCTAAACTAGAGAAGTTTCCGTCTAAGAAGGTAGCTTATGTTTCCTATGGCATATGTAGTGGGAAAATATTTCGCAGTCGTTAATGTGGCCGCGGCTCCGGAAAGAGTCCCTGTCACTGGGCAAGGAGTTGGGAACGTCTCCTGGTTGGAATGAGGAGCCGTTCAGCTTTGTTGCACAGAGCTGGGCCTCCGTGCCCATCCCGCGCTGATCAGGGGAGAAAAACGGCTTTCTAGGAGATGGATCTAGCTGCACATGCCCAGAGACGGTCCCAGGCCCTTGGGGGCGGGCTGTACCTGGTTGGAATAGGAGCCGTTCAGCTTTGTTGCCCAGAGCTGGGCCTCCCTGCCCGTCCCGCGCACATCAGGGGAGAAAACCAGCTTTCTAGCTGAATGAAGAATATTTATAACTACTTTCATCATCAGAAATGGAGAGGGCATATGAACGTAAAATAAAATAAAATAAAAACCCTTAGGGCTGGAGCGATAGCACAGCTGGTAGAGTATTTGCCTTGCATTCGACTGACCTGGGTTCGATTCCCAGCATCCCATATGGTCTCCTGAGAACCACCAGGAGTAATTCCTGAGTGCAGAGCCAGGAGTAACCCCTGAGCATTGCAGGGTGTGACCCAAAAAGAAAAAAAAATAAAGAAAAATAAATAATCAATTTAGAGACTAAAGAGAAAATCATTCCAAAAATCACTTAGAAGTCCTCTATTTCTGCAGATTGTAATCATAAAAAGCACTTAATCACTTAATCACTTAATCCCCCTTGTTCATCGATTTACTTGAGCGGGAGCCAGTAACATCTCCATTCATCCCGGTTGCATGCTAGCGTAGCCCAATGGTATCTGTTCGTTCTAGGAACATGCAGAGCCTCAAAACGATCATTCAGGGTCTTGACGAAGAAGTCTGACCATATTGTAGGTGGGCGTCCACGTGATCTTTTGATGTCTCGTGGAATCCAATCAGTAATGGCTCTAGTCCAGCGGTTTTCTGTAAACCTCATTACGTGTCCAGCCCATCTGATTTTTGATGTCTTGGCAAATGAGACAGCGTCCCTGATTCTTGAGCATTGACGAAGATCAGAACTCCGGATGCTATCTCTCATTTGAGTGAATCGTGATATTCCAAGCATAGCTCTTTCGATTCCTCTTTGAGAGACCCGAATAGCGTTCTCATCCTGTTTTCGTAGGGTCCAGGTCTCTGAGGCATATGTTAATGCAGGAAGAACAGTGGAATCAAAGAGATGTGCACGTAGCTGGAGGTTCTTTGTCCTTTTAGTTATTTCTTCAACACTCTTGAAGGCATTCCAAGCTGCTTTCTTCCTCCTATGCAACTCAGGTGCCAGGTCATTCATCATGTTGATTTCTCGACCTAGGTATATATAACTGTTGCATTCAGAGATGGTGATTCCATTGAGAGCGAATGAAGCGTCAGGAACAAGGCTGTTTCTCATAAACATTGTCTTCGTAAGATTCAGCTGTAGTCCGACCTTTCCACATTCACGGTCAAAGTCATTCAGCATTTGTGCCGCTTGGCTGATGTTTGGTGTTATTAGAACGATGTCATCAGCAAAGTGGAGGTGGTGTAGTTGCCGACCATCTATCTTCACTCCATGCTTTCCCATTCCAGTCATCGCATGATGTTCTCGAGGGTGGCACTGAAGAGTTTTGGTGAAATGGTATCACTCTGCCGAACCCCTCTCTTGATATGGATGATTACTTCTTTGTAGAATGGTGAGATCTTGGTAGTGAATCCGCAATAGAGCTCACGAAGGATCCTGATGTATTGAGTTTGTACACCCTGATTGGCTAGGGCTTCCATGACCACTTCCGTCTCAACAGAATCAAAGGCCTTCTTTAAATCAATGAACATTAGACAGAGCAGCACCTTGAACTCCCGAGAAACCTCAATGAGCTTAGTAATCGTGTGGATATGGTCGATGGTACGGAATCCTTTTCGGAATCCTGCTTGTTCACATGGTTGTCCTTCATCTAGTGTTCTGCTAATCCTATTCAGGATGACTCAAGTGAACAGTTTGTAGATGACAGACAATAGGCAGATCGGGCGATAGTTGCCAATGTTGCGGATGTCTCCCTTCTTTTATAGTAGTACAGTCCTGCTGGTTTTCCATTGGGATGGAACCTTGCATTCAGACAGGTAGCGTGTGAAGAGCTGATCCAATGTATTGAGGAGTACGGATGGTAAGTTCTTCAGGTGTTCAGGTCTGATCTTGTCTGGGCCAGGTTCTCTTTGTTTCTTTACCGACAAGATGGCACGTTGGATTTCGGAAGGGAGAACATTGGGAACGACATATCCATCATGTGGTATGTGGTATGTGGGCAAGTGGACGTGGCTATTAAAGAGATCTGAGTAGAAATCATGAATAATCTTCTCCCTTGCCCTTCTGGAAGATGTGATAGATCCATCATGATGTCGGAGGGCAGTCATCTTGGTTTTGTAGTTGATGAAGGACAAGCGGGCATTACGAATGCTTTTCCCAGCTTCTGCCGCATCTACCAGTACTGCTGCTCTCCTGTTTTTGAGGTCATCCTTGATGGCTTCTCTGCACTGTTTTGCCAGTTCGGATTTTCGCATGTGGTTGCCTGAGGCATGTATCAAGCCACGTTGACGAATAAGTTCAAGAATGTTCGAAGAAAGGCGGGTTTTTGTGGTTATCACTCTCTTGGCATTCCTCGCACAATCATGGAGGTGCTGAATCATTCGATCGTATTCCTCATCAATGTTGTCAATGACGGCATCTTCCCATGTTGCCGCAACAGAGCCAAAGAGCTCCTAATTGGTGGTTGTTCTGGGAGTCCTCTTCTTAAACCTTGCATTCTTTTCTCCTCGTTCTGTGAGGTAGAATTTTGCACGAAGAAGACGGTGGTCTGATCCCGTTTGGAATTTTGGGACAACAGCAACATCGGTTAGGCAAAACCGCCGATTGAATATGATGTGGTCTATTTCATTGTGGAACCATCCATCGGGTGACTCCCATGTCCAACATTTAGATTCAGCCTTTTGGAACTGTGAGTTTCCATGGAAGGTTTTGGTTGACATGATGAACTCAGACAGTCTGTCACCTTGTTCGTTCCATTCTAGGCCATGGGTTCCGATGTGGAGTTCATCGACTGATCTTCTTGGTCCTATCTTGTCATTAAAATCACCGACAATGATCTTGTAGAAGGTGTGATCTTCTTTATAGAACTTCTCCAGCTCCATGTAGAATTTCTCAGTTTCTCTTTCACCATAACTGGATGTTGGTGCATAGACAACAAAGATAGAAACTGCCAGTAGTGAGCCACATTTATTCAAGTGTAATCGTCCGATTCGGGTTGTTAGGCATTCAAATGAATCAATGCTCGTGACTAAGTTTGTGTTGACAAGGATGCCGACACCACCGACGCCTCTTGTATCACATGTTCCAAGGAACAGTTCTTCTCCAGTGTCGAAAACAGCATGATGGGATTGATGTCTTCTCGTTTCGGTCAGACCAATGATGTCGTACTTGATCTTTCGCGCTTGTACCATAAGGTCTTCAATGGATTCAGCAGATGCCAGCGTACGAGCTTTAAAAGTACAGACAATCATTTTTGTTTTTCTGCGTTTTGGCAGCCTATGTCTGCCTTGGTGTTTTATCAGCCTCTCCTTCCATATCCTTCTCGACTCTGCCTATTCACGTTTATGGAAATGAGATCCATTTATTACTGGATTTGGCATATCAATTTGGTCTATTTGGCATAGACCATGGATAGCTTGCCAGGCTCTGCCATGCGGGTGGGAAATTTAAGGTACCCTGAAAACTTAGAGAAAAGCAAATAAATAGCATTTGCGGCCGCGCGCTCCCTGGAGCTTGTTGTGATAATCTCTGGATCCTGGCCATTGTTGGGGTTACACGGCAGTTTGAGGGTGTAAATGTCTAGTTACTGACAGGTCCAGTCCCAAACCATGCAGGCTTGGAGATCTCAGCCCCGTGTCCCACACACCTGGGTTCCTCTGCCAGTTCTGTTATGCCTGAGGCTTATCCAAGTTTGTGGAGAGTGGCCCCAGTAAGGTCTTGGCACTATTTTATTTTATTTTTCATTTAATTAAATGCATTTATTTGGTTTTTATCATTTTGTTTTCTGGCTCACATCCGGGGATGTTCAGGATAACCACTGGCAGGGCTCAGGGGATCATATGTGGTACAGGGGATTAAACCTAGGTGAGCTGTGTACAAGACAAGAGATTTAACTGCTGTACTATCACTTTGGCCAGGCTGTTTATCTTTTTGTTTGTTTTCGGGCCATACCCAGTGATGCTCAGTGGTTAGTTAGTCTTTGCTCTGCACTCAGGAATCACTCCTGGTGATGCTTGGGGTACCCTGTGGAATGGTGTGGATCAAACGTGGATTGGCGGCAGGCAAGACAAACACCCTGTTTCTCTGGTCCTCCTGGTGTTTATCTTTTAGTAAATCAAACTGCCACAGCAAAATGATGCCTCTACTGTCTTTGGGCTACTATGATACCCAATGCTTCTGGTGACCTCTGACACACCCGTCTTTTAACTAACAGGTATAACTCTCTCTTACTTAGCTGCAGTTGGAGGGAGATCTGACCTAGTTAGGAAAGTGGAAAATTATGAGGACGGCCATAAGTAGAATGGGATACCAGCAAATCTGAATGCTCAATTTTAATAGAAGAGAGAAAACATGTTCATTGAACAACTTCATAGTGTTACTGAGATGTAAGTGGTCATTTTCAGGAAAAAACTTCCAACTCTCTGCAACAACGGGCCAGTTTTAGTATTTCTGTTGATGGAGTTCATTTGTTGTATAAGTTCTTGCAATAAGGCATTTTCCTCCTAAACGGTTGTATACAGAGCATGGGAAAGGCAAATTATCTTTATTCTATAATTGTTTATGTACACTTGTAGCTAAGTGCAGGGAGGATGTTAATAGAAACATCAAACAATAGAGCTCTAGCACCTTAGAAAAGTCATTTTAAAGAATATAGGAAGTGGAGGACAGACAGGGCAAGAGTAGAGCCATCTCGCTCAGAATGGAGTTATTTGAAGGCGATATTGAGACTGGCTGCCAATGCCAAGCAATGGATATTTTTGGCATTGTGCTGGATATTTTGCTCGGATTCCAGGCAGTAGGCTCCCCCTCCACTGCCTGTCCAGGCAGTCCTGCCTCCTGAGATGATTTCTGCCTATGAAAGGTTTTGGATAAAAGTGGGGTTCTGGGGTGTGAGATCTATGAGAGAGGTGCAGAGGTGTAAGGAGATTGAATATACCATCTCTGAAGCATCGATAGCTCTCAATGGTCATTGAAAACGAGTTTTTAGATTCAAAAGTGAACGTGGATTTGTCATGGGGTAGAATACAAATAATGACTATTAAAAACTGGACATTTTATAGTAGGTACTCAGATATCTGTGTGAAGCCCTGGACTGGGTCATTTTGTGTTTTCTGTCACTAGTGTACTAGAGGGAACAGTCATAAAAAGACTGTTTGACAGACTGGGCTTTTTACTACAACTCTGGAACGCCAGAGCCTGTGACAGAGCCAAGGGGAGCCGTCCGACCCCTTCCTGAGTAGCACAAACTGTGGCCCTCATAGAGTAGTTCCTCCACTGGAAGCTTCAGTTGTCTTTGTGTCCTCTTGCCCATTTCCCAGATGTTCCCCACCCCCATTGCCTCCTACCACTCTACGGGGACCCTGTTCTCTTCTTTGCTGCTTCCAACTCAGTCATGGCCCAAATTACAGCCCTTTCCTTTCCTGCACTGCCTCTATTCATAGGAAATATCTGCATCTGTGACTTATTTTTCTCTCTATGTGACATGATTCACCACTTTTTTCTTCTTGAGTTTCCTTTCTACTTCTGTGCCAGGAATAAATGCATTATTTTTCTTGTTAAGGGGTAGCAGGGTTTGGGCCACCCCCAGTGATGCTTAGGGATCACTCCTGGTGAGGCTCAGGGGCTATAGGGATTGCTGGGGACCAAATCAGCCAAGGCAAGCACCTTACACACTGCACTATCTCCCCAGACCCTAAATGCATACTCCATGGGATGGGGGAGGGAGGGGCAACGGGCCATACCTTGGCAGTGAAAAGCACTATTTTATATACTTAAGATATCATTGTATGCATAGATTCTGCAATTTCTTGCTATCACTTCGGTTTTGAAAATCTAGGTACCTAGGGATAAATAAACGTAGAAACATAAAACTTCAAAACAGTTTGTGACTCCGCAGATTCTAAGCATAATTCATGCAGTAGAAATAAGACAACTGAATTTTATGCCCATCGAAAGTTAGGTTATGTGTCCCTGAAGTCCAAAGTGACATTGTATAAATAAATTGCTCTATTCAGAAATATATCAAGTAAACCACGCTAGGCATCACAGTAAGGAAAGGCATATTCTTTCTTAATGTCAAAAATATAAATATTCATAGCACAGTTACTTTAGTCTACATTTTAACATACTCTCTATATCACTGGGGGGGAGAAACATGAGAAGTTATTCAAGTAGACATGATATTTAGATAGCAATGGGAACAATCCCCTAAGATAAAAATAGGTATAAGCATAGATAGACATAGAAAAGTCTTACTGCTCATCAAATTTGTTTGACATCTAAAAAAAATTATCACATACAATGAGAAAATAAAGTCCACAAAATGCTTAAAAGGGTTAAGCTTCACAATTCTGTAGGAAAAATACTGAAGGGATACCATATGCAATCCTTGTTACCATGCAATATAATACTGCATTGAAATGAACTGTGATTTGGAGTTAAAATGTAGGACTACATTCCATGGCTAAATGGGATACAGTTAGCATTTAGTAGAATTTTATTTTTTAATGAAAGGGGAGACTAGCACAACGTGATTGTTATCACTGGTCTAAGTAATTTCTAAAAGACTTTCCTAAAAGTATTCCTAATACCACAAAGCAATATTAAAGTTGAAGCTTACTTGTTTACACACACTTCACAAAATAAAGTCTCCAAACATGCAAACTTTCATGGGTGAAAAAGTACATATAGTCACTTAAAATAATAAAGTGATCTACAAATTATCATTAAGTATATGATTTTTGAGATTAGCATGAAACCATCACTAAAAAGATGATTGATCAATGCACCCTGTATTTTAGATTATTGTGCTTTGGTTTTGCTTTGATTTTGTTTTCTTCATTCCAATCAAATTTAACTTCTTCCGTGGGAAACAATAGGAAAGAACATCTAAAAATAATGGCAAGGTGATTTTGAAACAAAAAATTTCTTTCCTTAGGTGATTTTGAAACAAAAAATTTCTTTCCTTAGGATTCCACAAAATTTCTAAATCATAAATTCTTTTTCATTCTACTCAATAATCTCATTTTGCTTTTCCAAGAAATCTTTAAAATTACCTTCTGAACTTTTTTTAACATTTCATGTCTTCTCAAAAATCATATTACATTTTAGAACAGAATTATTGATATTTAAAAGTGTTTTATGCCAGATTGCACTTTAATCTATTTCTGAGCAGACTTCCTGGTTGTCATCTTCATCTCCAAAGCTTTATGGTCACTTCTTTTGGAAACATACATGATAGGACACCCCCATGGTAGCGTGAGCTATGAGGAAAGATTATGAAGCCCTCTGGGTGTCCATTGACAAATCTATGGAATCCATGGATGAAAGGATCCTATTAATGTAAGTGTGGGCCTTATAAAAAGTCTCTGACTTACTTAGCCTCCTCCTTCTCCTCTTCCTCCTCCTCCTTTTCTTCTTCCTCCTCCTCCTCCTTCTTCTCCTCCTCCTCCTCCTTCTCCTCCTCCTTCTCCTTTACTTTTTTCCTTTTTTTGCTATCTTCTTCCAAGTCTTTGTTCATTCTTCACAACCCTTTTCTGTCTCCTTGTCAATATGAACAGAACTCAGTAATCTGGATGAGGAAAAGGAAATAGGACATCACTGGCAATGTGGTGGAATAGAGGGAACTGAATACTAACTCACAAGGTTTCCCGTCCCCCTGTGAAAGAAATGCTGAAAAATACACTCAACTGATATTACAACAAGGTGAAATGTGTGTAAAGTTAAATCTTCCTTCTCAACCTCTTCCATAGTGTTATTTTAGCCAACGTACTGCTGTGAGTACACACACACACACACACACATACACACGCGCGCGTGCTCGCGCGTGCATGCACACAGACACGCACATGCACATGCACAATCGTGCACTCAAATACGCATGCAAGCGGGCACACTCCAAAACAAAAGCAATCAGGCATAAATCCACAGATGATAAACTACTACTGTTCTTTCAAAGATGCTAAGATGTAGCAAAGAGCAATACAATGTGTTCCATTGGTCCACCACCAGATTTTACATTTACACACTTATCCTAAGCATAAGTGAACAAAAATATCCAGAAATTTCCCAGGGCATTAATGCTGACTCCTGTGATACAGTTTTGCATGTATGCTTGAGTAATATAAACTAAGTAGACTGTATTTTCTAGTAATCAATAGGAATTTATACAGAAAAAGTAGCTGTGCATTAATATTTCTTCACATGAAAAGAATCAATTACCATGACTCAAAAAGCTTCACAAAGATCAACTTTTAAAGGAGTAAAGATAGCAGAAAATATATCATGGAATCTCATCTCTGGGTCTATACCAGTCTTAGCATGTTATGTGACCTAAAAAAGATAGATTTTTTAACTATTAATATTGAGCAATTCACATAAACATGGTTATTACAATTCTCAGCATGAGCACATCCTAATAACATTCATTTTGATATGTGAAGAGCGTGCTTTTTCAGGGATGGAGTTCAAGATTTTTTAGTGTATTGTACATCATGCAAAAATTGATATTTGGCAATGTGTATCTGAACCTACATCACTATATCACTGTATCACTGTCGTCCAGTTATTCATCGATGTGCTCGAGCGGGCACCAGGAACATCTGCATTTATCCTAGCCCTGAGATTTTAGCAGCCTTTTCTTACTTGTCCTTCCCAAAAGTGCCGCATTGGAGGCTCTTTCAGGGTCAGGAGAATGAGACACATCATTGTTACTGTTTTTGGCACATCGAATGTGCCACAGGTAGCTTGCCAGGTTCTATCGTGCAGGCAGGATACTCTTGGTAGCTTGCTGGGTACTCCGAGGAGAACTAAACTAAAAGAGGTCCGCCACATGCTTCAGGAAGTAGAGTTTTATAGTCTCTGGATCTTGGCTGTTGATGGAATTTCATGGCCTTGGGGGCAGTTTGTTGGTGTAACTGCCTAGCTACTGGAAAATGGGGGGGTCTGTGTGGAGGAGGCCCTGTCCCTATCTGAGCAGGCTTAGAGGTCTCAGCCCCGGGATCCACGCACCTGGGTTCCTTCTGAACCTACATAAGATTGCTAAATTAATGGTACTTTAATAAACATTGTTTGATAAAACATAAATGTAAAATGATAGCTCACAATCCCTTAGCACCAACAGAAATGAAGTAGTGAAAGCAGAGCCAGGAGTAACTCTGAGCATAGCCAGGAGTGGCCCCAAACAAAAACAAACGAATAACAGGAACAACAACAACAACAACAACAATGAAAGTGCATAGTAAACACTAAGAATTTCACACAGACCATTGACCAAAACAAAAAAGATAATCTGTTCTTGTCCTTAGTATAATAAAAATTCTAATTGAGTACATTATCACTGGAAGATTAAATAAGATGTGTTGCAAATTTATCATTGGAAGCAGAAAACCATATTAATTCTATAGTTAGTAGCAGTCTTCCATTAACTTAACTCATTAGTTCTGCCTTCTAAGCTAATAGAAAGCAATAGAGCTGTTAAATATTTGGCATTTTTTTGAAGAATTGGTAAATCTCTATAAATATATAAAAATGTATTGTTGGAAATATATGCCTTGGTCAACTTTTTTTTAAATTTTGTTTTCTTGCCCATACCTGGTTATGCTAATGGCTTACCCTTTACCCTGTGCTCAGATTCAGCAATATTGGGAAAGAGGAAAATTAGGAACCAGAGATCAGAATTGGGCTGGCTGCTATTTTGTCTCTCCAGCACATTGCTTTCATAATTTCAAGGAAATATTCTTTGAGTCATGGGAAAACAAAATTTTTCTAGAAAAGGCAGCACCTATCATGTATGAGGAAACATTTTCATATCTTTGATTATTCTCTCCTGAGTTATATTGTTTACCCACTATAAGGCATTGTTAATTATTATTCTATATATAATTATAAACATACTATCTATGTAATAGGGCTGGAGCGATAGCACAGCAGGTAGGGCGTTCGCCTTACACGCGGCCAACATGGCCGACCCGAGTTCGATTCCTCCACCCCTCTCGGAGAGCCCGGCAAGCTACCGAGAGTATTCGATATGCCAGACACAGTAACAACAAAGTCTCCAATGGAGACGTTACTGGGCCCACTCGAGCAAATCGACGATCAACGGGAGGGCCTTTACCTTTACCTTTACCTATCTATGTAATAACTGATATAAATAATAGTTTTGACTGAAAGAATAATCAGTATTAACTAAAATATGCATGTAAACTTAAAATTTGTCAAATTTTCTATTTATAGCAAATCCTTCAGAGACTGTAAAAATTGAAAAAAAATATCTAAATCAATTGACCAAATAATAAAACTTCAATACAAACACACTGTACTCAAGGGTATCTATGCTTTCAATATTCTTGGTTTACTTTATATCAAGTAACAACACTGATTCGTAGATAAAATTTCACATAATTTTTGTAAATCTTTAGATTTTATTTCAATTAAATTTTACAGATAATTTTCTTCCTTAGTTTTCATCTTGGTATTTCCCCTCTTCTCAATTATTGATGGAGGTCAGAACTCTGGATTCTTTCTATCAATTGAGTGAAGGGTGATGCTCCAAGCATAGTCTTTTGATTCCTCTTTGGAAGACCCAGATAGCATTCTCATCCTGTCTTACTAGGGCCCAGGTCTCTGAGGTATATGTTAATGCAGAAAAAAAAGTGGAATTGAAGAGATGTGCCCAGAGCTGAAGGCATTCCAAGCCATTCTCTTCCTCCTGAGCAATTCAGGTCTCAGGTCTTTCATCATGTTGACTTCTCAACCTAGGTATATATAACTGCTGCGTTCGGAGATGTTTGTTCTGTTGAGAGCGAATGGAACGTCAGGAACTAGTCTGTTTCTCATGAACAATGTCTTTATGAGATTCAGCTGCTGTCAGACCTTTCCACACTCATGGTCAAAGTCGGCAGCATTTGTGCCGCTTAGGTGAAGTTTGGTGTTATTAGAACAATGTTATCAGCAAAGTGGAGGTGGTGTAGTTGCCGATCTTTACTCCCATTCCTTCCCATTCCAATTATCACATGACAATCTCGAGGGTGGCACTGAAGAGTTTCGGTGAAATTGTATCACCTTGCTGAACTGCTCTCTTGACACCAATGATCACTCTTCCTTGAAGAATGGTGAGATCCTGGTAGTGAATTCATGATACAGCACATGGAGGATCCTTATGTATTGAATTTGAACTCCCTGTTTGGCTAGAGCTTCAATAATTGCTTCAGTCCCAACAGAATCAAAGGTCTTCTTTAAATCAATGAATTTTAGACAGCACATCTTGAACTCCCAAGAAACCTCAATGAGCTTGGTTACCGTGTGGATATGGTCGATCGTGCTGAATCCTTTTCAGAACCTGGCTTGCTCACAAGGTTGTCCTTCATCTAGAGCTATGCTTGGAGTATCACATTTCACTCAAATGAGAGAAAAAATCCAGAGTTCCAACCTCCATCGATGATCTAGAATCAGGGACACTGTCTCGTCTGCCAACGATTGAAAATCAGATGGGCTGGACACGTAGTTCAATTTGGAGATGACGCTGGACTAAATCTATCACCGACTGGATTCCATGGAACGTCTAAAGATCGCATGGTCGCCCACCTACGAGATGCTCAGACTTCTTTGTCAAGACCCTGAATGAACGGGTTGAGGCTCTTCGTGTTCCCAGAGCGAGCAAATGCCATTGGGCTACACTAGCACGCGACGGCACAAATGGAGACGTTACTGGCACCCGCTCGAACAAATCGATGAGTAACAGGATATCAAGTGATCAAGTGATTTCCCCTCTTGTGCTACTGTTCCACTTTATATATTCATACCTATGATAGTTATGTTACATTTTAAATATTTCTATATATGTCAGCGTAACACCCACTATAAAATTTGGAGCATTTTGAAATTACTTTTAGCATTTTGAATATCATTCTGGTTTAGGCACTTTCCTTGCACATGAGACATTGGTTCCATCCTTCGTATTACACATGTTCCCCTGAACTTTGGTAGACGTGATCTTTAAGGGGAGTTAGACATGAGAACTACCAAATGTGGACAAATTCCCCTAATTTTTTTTAGAAAGAAAAGTAGTATATAATGGGCTGGAGCTAGCTGACCTCATTAAAATATTCAATGTGAAAAGCTAAAAAATCAGGTAGAATATCATTTTCAAATTTAACCCACTGAAAAAATGCATCTTACCAAAAAAAAAAAGAAAAAGAAAAAAATTAAAGTTGCAATTTTCAAAGACAGTAATACAGCAGGAACTTTTCACACATATTGTTATAGTTAAAACTGTTATGCAATTCCCTTTGCTATCCCTCTCTTAACTTTCTCTTCACAGACATTCTGGTTGTAACAGAACCATTCACTGCTAATGTGTGGTCATTAGGTTCTGAGAATGCTGTGTCATTTCATTCTAAAGTGGTTCCTCATTTGTTGGATCCAATTACACAATAGCTATTTGGTTACACAGCATGTCCATCTGACCTATTTGTCCACATCAATTTGTTTTCTAAAGTGATTTCAGTGTATTTCTTTGCTCTGGGACTGTTCCTTGCTGTCAGAGATTGTGCCTTTGATATATTCCCTGACTAATTTATGAATTTCTGAAATATTTGTTTGCTAATTTGGAAGGAAAAGCCAGAAGTCATAATAACAAATCTTTAAAGAAGTAAATGTTCTAATCTCAAGAATGTCTGCAATGTAAAACTCTGCAAAATTTCTGTTTGGTAAAGAAATTGATACCACACTAGTATCTCATGCTGAATGCTTGGCTCCAAAAGCACAGTTATTGAAAACAAACAAAAGGCCATCAAAAGAGAAGCAGTTGTGCAAAACATTGATTCTGTAGAACAAACTCAAGTTGAAAATGATTTTGTTATTTTTGTACTATCACAGCACTGTTGATTTTTTTCTTTACAGTACAAACGTTGCATGTCAGTATGATGACTTGTAACTTCTTACTTCCTTGGTAGATTTCAAACTCCCTGAAGGAATAAATGCTTGTGTATTCATTTTTTAAAAAATCTTTTGGAATTTTCCCTATGATATAAGAAAAGAATTGTCTAATTCATATTATTATCCAAGGGAATTAGGATGTTTGAATTTATCCCCACTTTGGCGCTATAGCATAGCGCGTGAGGTGTTTGCCTTCCACGCCACAGTCCCCGCCTACTGGAGTTTGATTCCTCCGCCACTTCTCAGAGAGTCCAGCAAGATACTGAGAGTTTCTCACTTGCGTGGCAAAGCCTGTAAAACTCCCTGTGAATTATTCAATATGCCAAACATTGTAACAACAATTCTCACAATATGACTGGGCCCACTCAAGCAAATGGATGAACAACAGGAGGACAGTGCTACAGCGCTACAGTGCTAACTTACTTGAATTTTTTTTCCCATTGTAATTTACTTGAAGGAAAAATTATAAAAACAATCTTTTCAGCCACTGCAAGCAAAGTCAAATATGTGTGAAATGTTTTTAGATAACATCCAGGACTTAGATAATATATCCAGTCTTAACAATCAGCATTATTTGCTATAATATTTCTTAAACCCAATCACCTCAGTAATACTTGACATCTATGAATTATCATTTAAAAATTGTATTAAAGATTCATCATTTTAAAAGTTATTTATAATTGAGTTTTAGACAAACAGTTCCAGTTCCAGTTCCATACCACCACATGTGTGATCTTCCATCCACTATTCCCAGATTCTTTTCTACCCTAGAACCCCCACACCCACCTTCTGACAGGCAGTGTTCTAAAAGTTTGGTTAATGGAGTTAGTATCTCAGGTTTTGAGTGTTGTTGACTCTGTGGTATTTTATAGTACCGGTGTCCTCAAATCCCCATTGTTTCATGTCTGTCTTTTCTCCCCCACTCCGACTTCGCCTTGATTTCTTTCTTTCTCTGTTCTTACACCTCCTATCTTGGGCTATGGGTGATTTAGGCATCTGCCCTTAAAAATATCACAAAAAAAAATGATGCCAGAAGTAGGACAAACACAAGACAATCTAAATTATATGGGGTAGATAGAATAACTGGATAAGGGAATGCGATGAATTGGCATTTTTAATAAGTTCTATACTTGCTTGTGCAATCTGATTTTTCACAATAAAATGCATCCAAAAGATGAGCCCAATGATATCAATGAGTTCCGAAACAACAGTAAACTAGATTGGTTTTAAGAGAACACTGATTTAAAAAAAATACAATTAGTACTATTTTCAGAAAGCTTTAAAAATACTACTAAGATGTACTAGATTAACTCTATTTAAAATATATATTGGGCCTAGGACAATAAATCAATTTAATTTTTTTCTCATCTAGAGGGTTATAATAATTTATATGTTGAGTCAGGGAGCATGTTGGCCTCAGCTTCTGAAATGTCTGTGCAAATAACAAAGATATTTTAAAATAAAAGAAGGATCTCACTGTTGAAACTTGGAATGTTATCTTCTGTCAACTGTCATTTAAAAATGATTTTAAATAAATTGATTTATTTGAATACCTCATCAATTAGTTCAAAGGTTGAAATAATTTCTATCTACACCTGATGCAAATTTCAAGACTAAAACTGACCTCATTTTTTTCCCTATATCTTGACCCAAGAGATAAAATAACAAATATACAAGACAGTAAATTGTAGAGTAATATTTTAGTTCCCATTGTATTGCTTGCCCCTCCATTCTACACTATAAATTACAGAAGAAGGTGGGAATAAAGCTTCTTTAGTCATATCTTACAGAAAGAGGTGTGGATCTAGAGATAGATAGAGGGAAAGAGAGACAAAAAGAGAAGGAGGAAGAAAGAGAGGGAAGAGGGAGAAAGAGTTACCCCTATAACTATAATTGTGATAATATAACATTGACAATATAATATTTAATGAATATCAAAATGCATGTTACCTTTTATAATTCTACTGACAAAACAATCACATAATGTATTTAATGTCTTTGCTTATCAAATCATAGAAATTCTAATTAACTGACCTTTTAGTTTGTTTTTTAAGATACAACTTTAAGAAAATTTATTTGGGGACCACATCCACAGATACTCAGGATTTACTCTTTGCTCTGTACTCAGAAAAGACTGCAGGGGGTGCTCAGAAGATCAAGTGTGATTTGAGGTATCAAATCCAGGTTAGCCACATGTTAAGCAAATTTACTTTTACTATCTCTCCACCCCTTTATTTTTATTGAAGTAACGCCACATATATTGTATTAGTTTCATATATGCATGATAGAAATTAACTTATGAGTATACATTGGATTTACAAATGTTATTCTTCACTGTGTAATTGTCTTCTTTGTCCCAATTACTCCAATCCACCTACCAGTTCCTTTGATAAACATGACCATTTAGTCTGGTAGGTCGTTTGCCTTAGAAGCGGCCAACATGGCCGACCCGAGTTCAATTCCTCTGCCACTCTCAGAGAGCCCGGCAAGCTATCGAGAGTATCTCGCCCGCACGGCAGAGTCTGGCAAGCTACCTGTGGCGTGTTCGAGATGCCAAACACAGTAACAACAAGTCTATTGATGGAGACGTTACTGGGCCCGCTCGAGCAAATCAATGAACAACGGGAGGACCGTCACCGTGACCTTGAAAAAACATGTTAAATCATAGTGTCTTTCTACATTTGACTTAACCTACTAAATATTTTATGCTCTAGATACATTCATGTTGTGGAAAATTACAGAATTCCTTCCGTTTTTAATTGTTGAATTGTATCCTATCCGAAGATAGATATTGTATCTTCTTTATACATTTATTTATCAATAGGCACTTAAGTTTGCTTCCACTTATCGACAATAGAAAGTAATAAACTGTACATAGAAATGTATACATCTCTTCAAATTTTAAAGTTTCTTTATTTGCAATCTATTTCAAAACAGTTGATACCTTGGGTTACAGAAATACGGTTAGTACTGAGTTCATCTCATGCCTTTTGCCTCGTCCTTGTCCTGGGAATGTCTCTGTATCCCTAAGATGACTACGAGTGCCTTGTCCTAAATACTTCCACATTCATATCCAGATGATAAAAGGAAACCTGCTGTCCTAAAAACCATATAAAAAAAAAACATATAATTCAGGAGAATCTTTTTTATGTACCCTAATTTTATTCTTTGAATTTGCTTGGAAAAATCATCTTTTTCAGGAAGATAGTTATTTAAAGTAGATTTAATCAATTCTAATGCACCCTGAAAAACAGACGTAAATACAGATATATATGTATATATAAATTAAATATAAAGGTTTGATTACTTGTAGGAAGAAGAGAGTAGAAACAAGTACATGAAGCCAACCAATAGATGGCAACAATATTAGCACATCCTATTATAGATATATGCCACACTTTAATAGTTTTTGAAAAATTTTCAGTCTCTTTTTTTTCCCTAAAATTTGTATCTCAGTCGCTTTTTCTATTAATTTGTATTTTATTTCATGACTAGAGACTGTCACCGTCCTCCCATTGTTCATCAATTTTCTCGAGCAGGCCCAATAACGTCTCCATCATGAGACTTTGTTGTTACTGTGTTTGGCATAACGAATACGTCACTGGGAGCTTGCCAGGCATTGCCATGTGGGCGAGATACTCTCGGTAGCTTGCCGGGCTCTCAGAGAGGGGCAGAGAAATTGAACTTGGGTGGGCCATATTGGCTGCGTGCAAGGTACCTGCCCTACAAACTGTGCTATCGCTCCAGCCCATGACTAGAGACATGCATATTTATTATTTAACAAACCCAGTAATACTAGGACTTAGTCATAGTTTATATTTGATTTATGTTGTAGATATGGAACGAACAGGATGACAGACTGTCTGAGTTCATCATGTCAACCAAAACCTTCCATGGTAATTCACAGTTCCAAAAGGCTGAATCTAAACGTTGGACATGGGAGTCTCCCGATGGATGGTTCCACAATGAAATAGACCACATCATATTCAATCGGCGGTTTTGCCTAACCGATGTTGCTGTTGTCCCAAAATTCCAAACGGGATCACACCACCGTATTCTTTGTGCAAAATTCTACCTCACAGAACGAGGAGAAAAGAATGCAAGGTTTAAGAAGAGGACACCCAGAACGACCACCAACTGGGAGCTCTTTGGCTCTGTTGCGGCAACATGGGAAGATGCCATCACTGACAACATTGATGAGGAATATGATCGAATGATTCAGCACCTCCATGATTGTGCGAGGAATGCCAAGAGAGAGATAACCACAAAAAACCGCCTTTCGTTGAACACTCTTGAACTTATTCACCAACGTGGCTTGGCACATGCCTCAGGCAAACACAAGCAAACATCCGAACTGGCAAAACAGTGCAGAGAAGCCATCAAGGATGACCTCAAAAACATGAGAGCAGCAGTACTAGTAGATGCGGCAGAAGCTGGGAAAAGCATTCATAATGCCCGCCTGTCCTTCACCAACTACAAAACCAAGATGAATGCCCTCCAACATCATGATGGATCTATCACATATTCCAGAAGGGCAATGGAGAAGATTATTCATGACTTCTACTCAGATCTCTTTAATAGCAACGTCCACTTGCCCACATACCACATACCACATGATGGATATGTCGTTCCGACTGTTGTTCCTTCCGAAATCCAACATGCCATCTCGTCGGTAAAGAAACAAAGAGCACCTGGCCCAGACAAGATCAGACCTGAACACCTGAAGAACTTACCATCAGTACTCCTCAATACATTGGCTCGGCTCTTCACACGCTACCTGTCTGAATGCAAGGTTCCATCCCAATGGAAAACCAGCAGGACTGCACTACTATACAAGAAGGGAGACATCCACGACATTGGCAACTATCGTCCAATCTGCCTATTGTCTGTCGTCTACAAACTGTTCAATCAAGTCATCCTGAATAGGATTAACAGAACACTAGATGAAGGACAACCATGTGAACAAGCCGGATTCTGAAAAGGATTCAGTACCATCGACCATATCCACACGATTACTAAGCTCATTGAGGTTTCTCGGGAGTTCAAGATGCTGCTCTGTCTAACGTTCATTGATCTAAAGAAGGCCTTTGATTCTGTTGAGACGGAAGTGGTCATGGAAGCCCTAGCCAATCAGGGCGTACAAACTCAATACATCAGGATCTTTCGTGAGCTCTATTGTGGATTCACTACCAAGATCTCACCATTCTACAAAGAAGTAATCATACATATCAAGAGAGGGGTTCGGCAGGGTGATACCATTTCACCAAAACTCTTCAGTGCCACCCTCGAGAACATCATGCGACGACTGGAATGGGAAAGCATGGGAGTGAAGATAGATGGTCGGCAACTACACCACCTCCGCTTTGCTGATGACATAGTTCTAATAACACCAAACAACAGCCAAGCGGCACAAATGCTGAACGACTTTGACCGTGAATGTGGAAAGGTCGGACTACAGCTGAATCTTACGAAGACAATGTTTATGAGAAACAGCCTTGTTCCTGACGCTTCATTCGCTCTCAACGGAACCACCATCTCCGAATGCAACAGTTATATATACCTAGGTCGAGAAATCAACATGATGAATGACCTGGCACCTGAGTTGCACAGGAGGAAGAGAGCGGCTTGGAATGCCTTCAAGAGTGTTGAAGAAATAACTAAAAGGACAAAGAACCTCCAGCTACGAGCACATCTCTTTGATTCCACTGTCCTTCCTGCATTAACATATGCCTCAGAGACCTGGACCCTACGAAAACAGGATGAGAACGCTATTCAGGTCTCTCAAAGAGGAATCGAAAGAGCTATGCTTGGAATATCACGATTCACTCAAATGAGAGATAGTATCCGGAGTTCTGATCTTCGTCAACGCTCATGAATCAGGGATGCTGTCTCATTTGCCAAGACATCAAAAAATCAGATGGGCTGGATATGTAATGAGGTTTACAGACAACCGCTGGACTAGAGTCATTACTGATTGGATTCCATGGGACATCAAAAGATCACGTGAACGCCCACCTACAATATGGTTAGACTTCTTCGTCAAGACCCTGAATGATCGTTTTGAGGCTCTGCATGTTCCTAGAACGAACAGATACCATTGGGCTACTCTAGCACGCAACCGGGATGAATGGAGACGTTACTGGCACCCGCTCGAGTAAATTGATGAATAACGGGGATTAAGTGATTAAGTGATTAAGTGATGTTGTAGATAAAACTAATTCAACATTGTAGAAACGACCTACAAGGTCTTTGTATTTTTGTTTTTATATTGTTCTTTCATATAATATGTGTTCGGAATGCATGTAGTTATGAGGTGATCAATTTTCAGTAGAATCAAATCTAAGCCTCCATTAATTTTTCTACTCTTCTCTGGAAGTCATGAATTGACACAAGAATTATATAGTTTCAGTCAACTTCCTCTTATTCAGGGTTGAAAGAAGAGTTGACAGTCTGTGTTACTGGAGCTAATTACATCACAGTGATGACTTAAGTTTTAAACTTTTCATGGAAAATAGCAATCATTGCCAGTCTACAATGGCAGATAATATGTATATGACCCAAATTTCAAGATCAGGACAAAGGTTGATGCAAGGATTTTTAAATATTTTGATCTAAATTAGGATGATTATTTTCTCAGAAGGAAATAAAATGCAGTGAAAATTATCAAAGCTTACTATTACTGGTGAGAAGATAACCATAGAGATTTCCAAAATTAACTACATATTACCCAATGTTAAGTAATAATGAACTCATGATATGTGTCAATTGGCTAACTTTTAAAACATTCGCATCATATTAAAGCTTGCCTGGTACTTTGTAAAATGTTTTCAATTACACTAGAATTATGCAATTTCAATGGATAACCCTAGAGTCTTTCAAAAAGCTTGTGCAAGAAACTTACTTTCTCCCTTACAGCTTTAAGATTCACTTTTCTGGTAGGAAAAGAATTAATTAAAATTATTATTTTTAGGATATGACTGTAATTTGCCAGGGTGAAATGAAAAATAAATTGTGTACTTTTGCTAAAAACTCTATCTTAAGACACAGTTTATTATATTATTCAATGGCCTTAAGTTTTCAAGTTGAGAGGAAACACTTTCTAAATATTTACGTGTTTCAAAGTTAAATAACCAGATATATGGACTCTTCCATGACAACCTATAGCATTGTACGTAAACAGAAAAATTGGGTGCAAAAGAGAGGTGGAGAGATTAAAAGTCTCTGAGAGAACTGAAAGTATAAATAACATCTCTTAATAAAATGTTGTTGACATGAGTGTGTTCTAAGCATAATGAAATAGTGACTTTACTGAGTAGGAACTTAGTTTATAATCAACAGATAAGTAGAACTTCCGAGGTCATCCATTAGCAGTGAAAACTTAAGCAGATCACTTAACCTCTTGCAGATCGATTTCCTCTGTGTTAATTGGGAATAATGATGTCTGCTTTACAGTGGTTCTATGAGGATAGAAGAACACCAGAACTTTAAAAACACCAAGTCTCACATTAGTATTAATAGAGTAATTTCTTATGAGTTTTCATTGTTGACTCTTCCCCAAGCAAGGAAAATACAACTAAATCATATAAATTTTCAATAAAATTAACCATGAAAAATAATTATGTAAGATCTACTAATAGTTTTAATTCTAAGGATGTACATATTAATATACTGATATAAAATTTGATGAATTTCAGAAATTATAAGCTTTTAAACACCATAATTAAGGTTAGGCAACAGATAAACAGCATATATCCCCATACATGAAACAAACTACATACATGAAACATGTTTCGATGGAACAGACGCCATTGGGCTACACTAGCACGTGACAGGGACAAATGGAGCTGTTACTGGCACCCGCTCGAGGAAATCAGAGAGTAACGGGAAGTTAAGTGATTAAGTGATTAAGTGAAACATACTAAAGGAAAACATTTGTGAACCTTTGTATAGAAAATATTGATTCTTTCATAAATAAAAGCAAACTACGAGATATAAGAACTATTCTTCAATCATATTTAGAAAATTTGGAGGTGAGACTTCCCCATAAGGAATCATAGACCCTGCTGATTACACTGATAAGAACCTAGATATAATGGTTCCCAAAAGAAAATTTCAAAACATAAGAGTAAAGGTAGTACCAAGAAAATCAGACAACTCCTCAAACATTCACTTGCATATATTTTGGAGAGTGAGTATCTTCAGATAAAGTATTATGTGCGATAGAATAAGTCAAAAATTAAGGATGTTTGAGAAATTGGAAAGACAAAACTGAATTATGAAAAGTAAGATTGAGTGGCTGAAGCAATAGCATAACAGATAGGCAAACGTTTGCCTTTCATGCGGCCGATCCGGGTTCTATTACCAGATCCCATATGGTCCCCTGAGCACCGCTAAAATTAATTCCTGAGTTCAGAGCCAGAAGTAACCCCTTTGCATTGATTGCCAGGTGTGACCCAAAAAGCCAAAAAAAAAAAAAAATTAAGACTGAAATACGAAAGCGTTTTTGGTTTGACTTTGTTTTTCCTTATATCTCCTTGCCTATTTTCAGTTATGTCAGGTGGTCATACTTGGTTTTGGTGCTCACCAAGCACGAAACACTTGTGGTGCTAGGGATGATAATGGAATCATAACAGCGCATTACAGATTGTTCTTGGTGAATTATAGCGTTGTCCAGAGATTCACTTTTCATCTCACACATGCAAAACAGATAGACTACCATTAAACCACATCCCTGTGCTCCAATATTGTATTCCAAATGGTATATATCATTCTATTATTCCTAAAATGCATGATAAAATAAACATAAAATTTGGTTATATGTTACGTATATTTTGTTATAATAAATAAAAGAGAGGAACCAGTGACCAACTGATCTAAGCCACTGGCATTTAACAAACTAAACGGATTGTGAAAGATCTTTAACAAAGCATTTTCACAATTAGTTTTAGACTAATACAACATAAATTGCAAATAAACATAATTTTCAACCCATTTACCATTAAGTGATCTGTTTCTATCTGCATTACAGTCTTGGTTTGAGTGGAATCATTGAGGTTTTTATGGCAGAGCAAAGATTATAGACATAGACTGAAGACCTTGAGTTAAATTATCCAACCCGTTGCTTTAGTTCCTAATATTTTAGCACTTATCTGTACTGATTTCTGATTTTTATAATAAAGTTATGTGTATAAATGCTCGAGTGGGCCCAGTAACGTCTCCACTGGAGACTTTGTTGTTACTGTGTCTGGCATATCGAATACTCTCGGTAGCTTGCCGGGCTCTCCGAGAGGGGCGAAGGAATCGAACTCGGGTCGGCCATGTTGGCTGCGTGCAAGGCAAATGCCCTACCCGCTGTGCTATCGCTCCAGCCCCATTAAATCTATCCATTAAACTATAATACTAATCTAAGTATTAGACCCTCTAAAGACTTATGACGCCTACCACAATACTAAAGATTGACTTCGAGGCTGGAGCGATAGCACAGCAGGTAGGGCGTTTGCCTTGCACGTAGCCAACATGGCCGACCAGAGTTCAATTCCTCCGCCCCTCTCGGAGAGCCCGGCAAGCTACCGAGAGTATTCAATATGCCAGACACAGTAATAACAAAGTCTCCAATGGAGACGTTACTGGGCCCGCTCGAGCAAATCGATGATCAACGGGAGGGCCTTTGCCTTTGCCTTTACCTTTATATATATATATTGGCTTGGATGTCAGTCAAAGAAGACACCCTTAGAGGCCAGTTTTACAACCACTTTTTAAAACAGTCATTTTGTTAATATATTATAAAAATAACAATATGAATTGTGATGCAAAATTCAGGATTATAACTTTTCAGGATTCAGTGACTATAAACATTGAAACTTCAAAAAACAAGAAATTGACTCCTTAGATATTTTTGTTTTTAGTCAATATGATATGGTATGTTTTACACTTAAATACTGAATACTAGAGCGATAGCACAGTGGTAGGGCGTTCGCCTTACAAGCGGCCAACGTGGCTGACCCGAGTTCGATTCCTCTGCCCCTCTCGGAGAGCCCGGCAAGCTACCGAGAGTATTCGATATGCCAAACACAGTAACAACAAAGTCTCCAATGGAGACGTTACTGGGCCCGCTCGAGCAAATCGACGATCAACGGGAGGGCCTTTACCTTTACCTTACTGAAAATTATTTTTAAGAAAAGAAATTAATCAACCGAACATATAATTGTGTATAGCATCTGTGTAGTTCTAACTAAAGTGAAACACAATTCTCTATAATCTTACATTTTTACTGGGGTAGTTTAGATCACAGCCAGATAGGCGTAAGAGTTGATCCCAGTTCAGGGTTTGGGGTCATTTACTGCAATTCTTAAAAAAATCACTTGGTTTCAGTAATCAAAGAGGAATAAATTGCATATAAGGAAAGCGCCTTAACCCCTGAGTAATTCACCAGCCCTTGATATTTAATTCATAAGGAAAACTTAGAATGAAGTCATTGTTGTAAAAAGACATTTGCCTTATATAAAGCTGAGAGAATAGTATTATCAAAATGAAGAAAGCATATCACTGACAAACTGCGCTATACCAAATATATATTCACACTTTTATGTATTTTCCATAAGTTATCTTTACAAGTTACGTTTGTAACTTGAGCCTTCTGAAATATAAACTCACATTGTCTAAGTCATAATGTTTAAAAGTTAACAGAAGGGGCCAGAGTGATCGTACAGAGGATAGGGTGTTTACCTTGAATGCAGCCGACCCACGTTAAGTCCTCCGTGTCCCATATAGTTCTCCAAGCACTGTCAGTACTAATTCCTGAGTGTTGAATCAGGAGCAATCCATGTACATCACTGGTTGTGGCTCAACGAGCAAAAGAAAGTTAAAAGAAAATTCATGGCAAGTTTAGGGGCACAATATCAAAACACTTATCTGACATCTAAGACAACTACTGCAAGATGTGATGGTTAATTTGATCCAGACTTCCAAACAACCTGGAAAGAATTTATCACCCAATCCTAATGTACTGGGGTCCCCCATCAGCAAAAACATCAGCATTTTCTAAAAACATCTTCTCAATGATTCTAATACACTGTGACTGTGCCTCTTCCAACTTTATTGGCCAAACCTAAACCAGCAGAATTGTCAACTTAATTTGACATTATCAGACCCCACCCTAAACCTGCACAATCAAAAGCTTTCATTGTGCTAGGGCATAGAAGTTTGCTTTCACAAGCCAGCAGAGCAATTTTGCTCCTTCTGATGTTTAAGAACAATTGAGTTGGGCTGAAAGTAATGTTTTTTCCCTTTCTGTTTCCTAGTTCACTCAGTAACTACATATAAAGGTAAAGGTAAAGGTAAAGGCCCTCCCGTTGATCTTCGATTTGCTCAAGCGGGCCCAGTAACGTCTCCATTGGAGACTTTGTTGTTACTGTGTCTGGCATATCGAATACTCTCGGTAGCTTGCCGGGCTCTCCGAGAGGGGCGGAGGAATCGAACTCAGTCGGCCATGTTGGCCGCGTGTAAGGCTGACGCCCTACCCGCTGTGCTATCGCTCCAGCCATAGTTGGGCTGGAGCGATAGCACAGCGGTAGGGCATTCGCCTTACACGCGGCCAACATGGCCGACCCGAGTTCGATTCCTCCGTCCCTCTCGGAGAGCCCGGCAAGCTGCCGAGAGTATTCGATATGCCAGACACAGTAACAACAAAATCTCCAATGGAGATGTTACTGGGCCCGCTCGAGCAAACTACATATAAACATATATAAATATTCAAATGAATGATATAAGATTGCTAAAACCTAGCTAACTTGCTTTATATTATTTGGGTCCAGTCCATTCACAGTAGGTTTCATTAAAGTATTTTCTGTCAATATATAGTAAACTCAAAATGTCAAATATGCACACATAACTACTATTTTCCCCTTATATCTATAATCCAAGTTTAGAGTAAATATTCATAAACATTATTGCTGCATATCTTTGTTTTTATTTTAATTATGTATCTATTGTTTTGGTTGCCTCAGGCAACCCCAAGTGAACTTCCGAGCTCGCAAAGCAGTGCAGAGATGCGATCAAGGAAGACCTCAAAAGAGAAGAGCAGAAGTGCTGGTAGGTGCGGCAGAAGCCCGGAAAAGTATTCGTAACGCCCTCCGGTCCTTCACCAACTACAAGACCAAGATGACTGCCCTCTGATATCCTGGTGTATCTATCACATCTTCCAGAAGGGCAATGGAGAAGATTATCCATGACTTCTGCTCAAATCTCTTCGATAGTCATGTCCACTTGCGGACATACCAAATTCCACAGGATGGATATGTCATTCCCAATGTTCTCCCTCTGAAATCCGACACACCATTTCATCAGGAAAGAAATGAACAGCACCCGGCCCAGACAAAGTCAGACCTGAACACCTGAAGAACTTGCTGTCAGTACTCATAAATATGCTGGCTCGGCTCTTCACACGCTACCTGTTTAAATGCAAGGTTCCGTCCCAATGGAAAACCAGCAGGACTATACTACTGTACAAGAAGGGAGACATCCATGACACTGGCAACTATCACCCGATCTGCCTATTGTCTGTCATCTACAAGTTGTTCAGTTGTTCACTTGAGTCATCCTAAATAGGATTGGCAGAACACTAGATGAAGGACAACCATGCGAGCAAGCCGGGTTCCACAAAGAATTCAGCACCATAGACCATATCCACACGATAACCAAGCTCATTGAGGTTTCTCAAGAGTACAAGATGCCACTCTGTCTAACGTTCATTGATTTAAAGAAGGCCTTTGATTCTGTTGAGACGGAAGCGGTCATTGAAGCCCTACCCAATCAGGGCATTCAAGCTCAATACATCAAGATCCTTCGTGAGCTGTATTAAGGATTCACTACCAGGATCTCACCATTCTACAAAGAAGTGATAGTTGATGTCAAGAGAGGGGTTTGACAGGGTGATACCATTTCACCGAAACTCTTCAGTGCCAGCCTCGAGAACATCATGCAACGACTGGAATGGGAAGGAATGGGAGTGAAGATAGACGGTCGGCAACTACACCACCTCCACTTTGCTGATGACATTGTTTTAATAACACCAAACATTAGCCAAGCGGCACAAATGCTGATCGACTTTGACCGTGAGTGTGGAAAGGTCAGCCTACAGCTGAATCTTACGAAGACAATGTTTGTGAGAAACAGTCTCGTTCCTGATGCTCCATTCACTCTCAACGGAACGACCATCTCCGAATGCAACAGCTATGTGTACCTAGGTTGAGAAGTCAACATGACAAATGACCTGGCACCCGAGCTGCGCAGGAGGAAGAGAGCGACTTGGAACGCCTTCAAGAGCGTTGAAGATATAGCTAAGAGGATGAAGAACCTCTAGCTCTGGGCACATCTCTTTGATTTCACTGTTCTTCCTGCATTAACATATGCCTCAGAGTCCTGGACCCTACGCAAACAGGATGAGAACGCTATTTGAGTCTCCCAAAGAGGAATTAAAAGAGCTATACACGATAGCACAGCGGGTAGGGCATTTGCCTTGCACGCAGCCAACATGGCCGACCCGAGTTCGATCGCTCCGCCCCTCTCTGAGAGCCCGGCAAGCTACCGAGAGTATTCGATCTGCCAGACACAGTAACAACAAAGTCTCCAATGGAGACGTTACTGGGCCTGCTCAAGCAAATTGATGATCAACGGGAGGGCCTTTACTTTTTTTACTTATACTTGGAATATCACATTTCACTCAAATGAGAGAAAGAATCTGGAGTTCCGACCTCCATTGACGATCAAGAATCAGGGATGCTGTCTCGTTTGCCAAAGTGTCAAAAATTAGATGGGCTGGTCACATAATGAGATTTAAAGACGACCGCTGGACTAGAGCCGTTACCGACTGGATTCCATGGGATGTCAAAAGACCGCGTGGCTGCTCACCTACCAGATAGTCAGACTTCTTCATCAAGATCATGAACGATTAGTCTGAGGCTCTTCGTGTTCCTAGAGCGAACAGACGCCATTGGGCTACACTAGCACGCGACAGGGACAAATGGAGACATTACTGGCGCCCGCTCGAGCAGATTGACGATTAACGGGAAGTCAAGTGATCAAGTGTGATTGTTTTGGGATCATATCTGGCAGTAATCAGGATGTACTCCTGACTGTTCAAGGATAATTCCTGGCATGGCTCATGGGACCACCTGGGGTGCAGATATTGAACCTAGGTGGTCTATATTTAAGGCAATTGTCCTGCTCACTACATATCTATCTCTCCTGTCCTTACATATCTAAATTTTTAAGTCACCGTTTTAGATTTATATGAACATCCCCTCTGGAATACCTTAAAGAAAAAAGATGGAGATACTGAAGGGGATGAAGTTGTTTTAACTCTTTTAGTTTGAATGGTTTTGTGTGGTTCATAGAGAGGACTCTCTAAGTGATGCTCTGACATTTCCAGTGTGATAATTTCCTCAGCAAACAGGCAGTGCTTACATCCTGACTATGCCCCTTGTTTTAATACTATATCCAATGCAGTATTTTGTGACTATCTTAACATGCATTGCCTTGATGCTTTTATTACCAAGATTGCCAGTTTGGAGGCATTTCTTTTATTTTGAATGCAAAACATACTTTTCCCAATTCTCCATTGTTTCATCCACTATTTTGAATAAATTTCATAAATAAATAGATTTATTTATAAATAAATAAGTAAATTTTGAATACATTTTATAAAACACAAGCATGCTTTTATTTAAAATATGATAGTTTTTAGTACTGTGTCCTATTGATTATTTTGTTATCCTTTTCAAGCCCTTTTATGGTTTTTTTCTTTTTGCTGTTTGGGTCACATCCAGTGATGCACAGGGGTTACTCCTGGCTCTGTACTCAGAAATCGCTCCTGGAGGTCCTCAGGGGACCACATGGGCTGCTGGGAATCAAACCCTGGTCGGCTGAGTATAAGGCAAATGTCCTACCCGCTGTGTATCACTCCAGCCCCTCTTTTATGGACTTTTATGGATTTTTTTTGGGGGGTGGCACATGTGGCAGTGCTCAGGGGTTTATCCAGACCCAGGGCTTGGAAGTTACTTCTGATCCTCCTGGAGCTATAGTAACCATAATAGTGTGACAGGGAACAAACCTGTGGACAACGTGCAAGGCCAATGCCCTATCTCCTGTACTATTTCCATAGTCCACATGCTTTTTCACATTCGCAATATACACATGAAAATGTAGAGTTTAGGGAGAGCCAAAGATAGTGAAGAGGGGAAGGCATTTCCCTTTCATGAAATACCCCAGTTTGAATCCCAGCTCTGTAAATGATTCAGAGGAATCCCTGGACACAGAGCCAGGAGTAAGTCCTCGACACTTCTGTGGGTGGCAAAATAAATGTACAAACATTCATTTTATGTTAATTTTCAAATTTACACATACTATATCATTTTATGCTAGTCTGGAATTTACTTAAAAAAATAATATGCCCTGATTATTGCACAATAGCCGAGGAGATATATCATTTAATTGCTACATAACAATCATAGTGAATAGATGTATATTTAATGGACATGTAGGAATTATAACATTTTGTTATTATAAATCATCATAAGATTGTCTCCTGAAACCAACACCGGACCTACTAGAATATAAGGCAATGTGTTGGAATGACAATATTATTGTGATAACTTTATTTCATGCAAGGCTTTGTCACCAGGTATCAACCTATTCCTCACCTTCCAACAAGTGCAAAATCTTTACTGTTTCATGGTAACCTGTGTGTGTCTTAAAGCTTTGATATCTATTCTTGCTAGCAATCAGAATTCTAAAGGTGTCTCCTCGTTAATTTCTAATGTGAAGTGAACTTTTGCCCAGTGAATATGTGTTGTAAGAACTTTAGTTGTGAGCATTTTTAAAGCTTTTTGAATATCTATAGCACTGATGCAATACTTTTGAAAGGGCACTGCAGAGTACAGTTTTGTTGTGTTAAATGAGATGATTAGCAATTGTGTCCAAACTTAGGAGATCATGTTCAGTAAAATAAGGAGTCTAAAACTAGTGGGATTACTATAAGGAATATAGATGTAGGTCTTAAGTCAGAAAGCTAATGGATGCAGATATCATCAGTGGGAAAAAGGAAAGGAGTCATGTTAACATGAAGTTGGTTTTGAAATGGGTTGAAGTTGCAGGACAAAATGAATGTAAAGGAATGTGTAAAAGTTTGAGGTTGTGTTTTAAGGGAAGGAACTGATTAAGCTGTACTGTCATAAGAAACTATTTAAATTACATCTGCAGAATTGTCCTAGTATCATTTGGTCAAGATCTATGGAAAAGATATTGGACAGCCTATCTGGACTTCTGTTACAGTGCTCTTAGATAATTTAATTCTTCAAAAAGTTGCAGGAAATTAAGGGTTTTTCAACATGAGATTAAATGAATTAGACATGTTAAACTGGTCACTGGGCTCCTGGTACAGTGCCCTTAGATAATGGGAAGTCAAGGTTTTTCAATATGGGATTAAATGAATTAAATTCAATACTAAATTGTATGCTTTAACTCTACAGATTTTATCTTCTTTTGACTAGTACCAGCAGCAAACAGGTGTATTACATCTCATTGTGAATAACGTGAAATGTTTGCTTTTCTTTTCTTTGTAGCTTCTGTGGGCTGGAGCGAGAACACAGCAGGTAGGGCATTTGCCTTGCATGCGAGTTCAATTTCTCCACCCCTCCCAGAGAGCCTGGCAAGCTACCAAGAGTATTCCGCCCGCACAGCAGAGCCTGGCAAGTTCCCTGTGGCATATTCGATATGCCAAAAACAGTAACAAGTTTCACAATGGAGATGTTACTGGTGCCCACTCAAGCAAATCGATGAACAATGGGAGGACAGTGCTACAATGCTATGTTGGAATGATTCAACATTATTTCTGAGACCATACATCCATATAGTTAGTACCTCAGCAGTTGTACAAACTTAACTTATAGACTTAACTATTCAGGATCTTACTGATCTGGAAAAGTAGACCTCAGATCCATCACTGTATCACTGTCATCCCGTTGTTCATCGATTTCCTTGAGCAGGCACCATAACGTCTCCTTCGTCCTAGCCTTGAGATTTTAGAAAGTGCCATATTCAAGGCTCTTTAAGGGTCCGGGGAATGAAAGCCATCATTGTTACTGGGTTTTTGCATCTTGAATACACCACGGGGAGTTTGCCAGACTCTGCTTGCAGGAAGGATACTCTCGGTAGCCTACCGGGTTCTCAAAAAGTAAGAATTAGATAAGAGCTTCCGGGGGTTGGATTTTATAGTCTCTGGGTTTTGGCCATTGATGGAATAACACGGCGCTGGGGCAGTTGGTAGGTGTAACGACTACCTACTGGAAGATGGGGGATCTAGATGGAGGAGGCCCAGTCCCAATCTGAGCAGTCTTGGAGACTTTAGCCCCAGGTCCCACACACCTGAATTCCTCTGCTGGTTCCTTCATGTGTGAGTCTTGTCCTAACGTGTGGAGAATGCTCTTAAGCATGGCTGTGGCTCGTTCCGGAGGTCTGCATTTGCCGGGACTCTGTTCAGAGCAGGGACGGAACTCAACCTGCCCCCCTCCAAAGTGCCCCAGTGAGGACAGACAGCGTGGGGTCAGGAGACAGTAGATCCATGGAAAAATAAATAAACATATCATAGCTCTCCAGTGTAATTATTTTTAAATAGAAGTATGACAACAATTATTCTTTAAAGTACTGACTTTAAAATTGACATTACCAGACTAGCAGCAAGAAATACCACTAAGGATATTATTCCAAAAATAATTTATCTTGTTCCAATAAGTGCTATTCACTCAGAACATCTGGGATAAGGTGCTAGAAAACTCTTGTTTAACAAATCTTGCAGATGTGAAAGCCTCAGAACTACCATTTTTAATGTCCAGCTGGTGCTATACAACCATTTACTAAATATCTGCCAAATAGTAATACAAATTAGTTAGATTTTCCAACTAGGTTATACATAAAAACATAAAATAAATTACTGATTGTGACACTAAATTATAACATAAGTACAATATAGAGAAGTTAGACCTCATTTCACATGAAACCTATGAGTACAACTCACTGTTATTTTAAGATAATTTCTTAATGGGCACAGAAAATCAACATCGTTCCCTAAAAGCAAATGGTTAGGGTTGCCATTCAAGCTGACCTTTCACGAGATATCACCTAAGACCCCCTCTACAGACAACGTAGCCCTACGAAGTCACAGCTAAATCATCTTGTAGAGTTAGCTCATTACTAACCACTGGAGTCTAGCCAAGTCAAGGGAGCAAAGTTCACCAGCAACAATTTTAAATATTTTCTTCGTTCTGTGTGAGCTAATCTACAATTTTCTCTGTGTGCACAAATTTATTACTCTCTTTTTTGGTGACAAATAATCTCACACAATCTCTCTTGTCTTCACAATTATATGAAGTGAACTTCATATGAAGTTAATTTTATAACTCACTATCTCCATATCATTCTTTAATATTTCACTGTTTAATCTCATATCTGACTTATGATTCATAAAAATATCTTATTCCATCCATTGCTCAAATCATGGTTTTTTCCTTATTACAATGCAGGTATCTTTAGGTTTTTTTTATTACTTTTTAGCACTGCAATTTATGAAGTTAGTGGAAGGTATCAGGAGGTATATGAGTTCATATCCCTTTCCCTCACCCTAATTTATAGATCGTTTCATCTTGTTTCAAAGTGTTTGCACTCTCAAAAAGATGGCTAAAATTCATTTCTCTTTGTAGATGAAACCAAATGCTGAGGATATTATAGAATGTCTCTGCTCAGACCTTGATACTAGACCAAGAAGGTTGCTGAGGATTATGAAACAAAAGTTCCAGAAACCTAATTGTCTCAGATTGTTCTGAAATAATAATTCCAGGTTTTCTTAATTGAGTCCTGTGAAATCTGCCAGAGAAATTTAACTTTCCCTTTTCTTTACTGATTTAATAAAAAGTTAATTTTTTTCAATATAGAACTTCTCCCTGTTTTTTATTATTAACTGCTCTAAAGAAATCTGCTGGTATCAAATAAATTATTACTTGATTGTGAGTCATCAAGAGTGTCTCTACCTGGTACAGTATGTAAAAATATAATGAAAAGCATTTCTTTGTTAAAATTTCCCTTCTGTTCCCCTAAAAATGTAGACTTTAAAGTGTCTTTCACTTTGATGAAAAAAATGTTAAAAAATAAAAAATAAGTATGACTTGTTGGAGAAGCCAGAAATATAGAGCAGAGGCTAACGCACTTGCCTTTCAGATGACCAGTCTGTAATGATCTCGGAAAACACATATGGCTCCCTGGACATGATCAGGAGTGATTCCTGAGCACTGTGGGGTGTGGTCCAATGTCATGCCCCACCAAATTAAAAAAAAAGTGTTGAGTATTTATTGGTTGAATAGAATTTTCATTCATAATAAATGGAAATGTACTTCTCTAGTATCAGAACAAATTTGCTATTTTACTTTAGGCATTGCCAACTTAAAATCTTAAAGACTTTTCTTAATTATATAGAATAAAGAAAAACATTAAAAAATTGAAAGTGTTCTCTTATGTTTTATTGTAATAGGTCTCAGATTAACTTGTTTGTTTGTTTTTATTGTTTTGGTGGGAGTCACACCCAGCAGTGTTCAGAACTTACTCCTGGCTCTGTACTAACGGATAACTCCTGGCTGTGCTTTGGTTTCATACATAGTACTTGAGATCGAATCAAGATCAGTTGCATGCAAGACAAGTTCCCTAACCACTGTGCTATAACTATTCATATACTTTCATTAAAAAATACTCTTTAGCTTTCTGTGTGGAAGTAAGGGAGATGTTTTAATGAGCATTTCATGGAGATAACCCAGAAAGTTGTGATGACTCACTGAAAAACTAACTAGAAGATTCTATGTGGATGGGTTTATATTTATATGTAGCTGGCAACATACAATCTGCACTGTTGTGATCTGTTAGAGGAGAATTCGGACTGGTACTTACGTAAGCAAAACTAACTCTAAACAAAACAGTGACTGCATAGCTATCATGGTGAGTGTCCACACAACCTGGAGGAAGGGGAAAGGAAAGAAACAGCACTAACTGAGCTACTCTCAGACTCACAAAGATGCTTGGTATCTGTCTCAAAGAGCTTTATTCTACTGGAATGTAATTGGGATACTCAAATTTTATTCATTAAGGTTTCTAAGAGTTCTGTACAAACTATTAAGAAAATATGGATAAATTTAGATAACGATGGCACTTTGGGAAGGTTCCAGTAATACTAAATAATATTCCAGCTGTCCAGAGCTTTCTCTTCCCAGACTCTTTACTTTACACTAATAGATATGCAACTTATTTTTGAATTATATATCTGATTTAACAATAAACAACTGGCTGATGTGGAATTTAAAAAGAGAAGTAAAGATCAAGGCCTCCTAAAATTATTATGGTTTTGTTATGTGGCATAATCTTTGATGCTAGAATTCTAGGCAAACCAATAGGGTAGAAGAGTTCTTGTTGGGGGCCTTGACCTACAGTGATCAGAAATTTTCAAATTTTTATCTTATGGACAGTTCAGAGAAAAATGATACTTGATAAATCTTTGAGAAAAGAGAACAAAAAAGGTTATCTGTGATATTTGGAAATCCTATACCTGAGGCACTTTAGATTGTATTTTGTGAACTAAATAACTGAAAAAAAAAATCAAAAAGACAACATAAAAGTTTGAACAGTTTTGTAGAAAACTTTAAGATCCAAAATGTCAGGAAAAAGTCACTTAAAGATAAACAAAAAGTAAAACAATAAATATTTTTAACATTTGAAAATTTTAAGTAGAATTATTGCTATATTCATAATTTGATCAATAATCCAGTTGATAATGTATACGTGATTAAAATAGAAATAAGAAATACATATAGTAAAATTCTTTAAGATGAAATTATAAATTCTACAATTTATATTGAATTTGTGTATAATTAGACAACTATAACCCCTCTCAATAATACAAGAAGAAATTAGAGATAACATTATAAATGACATAAAACTATAAATAAATCCCACAGATCATAATTTATGTCTTCATAAATAAATTAATAAATATAACATGAATAGTCAAGGTTCAAGAAAAGTTAAATAGTGGGCCAGAGAGAGAGCACAGCGGATATAGTGTTAGCTTTACACATAGCTGACCCAGGTTTGATCACCACTAACAAATATAGTTCCCTCAGTGATTCCTGACCATAGAGACAGATATTAGGTCTGAAGACTGCTTGGTGGGACCCAAAAAACATATATAAGAGAAAAATTAAAAAGAAAGAGAACAAAATACTAAAAAATGTTGTATACTTATTTGTAAACAATTATGTCTCTAAAAATGAAATTCATTGCTAAAATTGTCTCAGAAAGTAATTTTGAACTTAAATCATTTTAGATGTGAATTCTTCTACTAACAAACGAAAGATATATAACTAATGTCTCAGAAAATCTTCTCTCAAGAATAGAGAAAAAAAAACAGTTTTTAACTCTTTGCATGAACACCTATGTCCTTTTTAATAACTGCAGTATAAACTTTACATTATTGAAAAAAACTCCCTATATATACATAATGATCTAGATTCTAAAAATAAGATAGCAAAACAATATTACACATGAATTACATCATGTTTGAGACATTTACTTGGAAATAAGAACATAATAGAAAATCAACTAATGTAGGGGCTTGAGAGAAAGTACGCGGGTAGGGAACTGGCATCCCATTTGGTCACCCCAGAACTGTCAGATTTAATTTCTGCGTTCAGACCTGGAGCATTCCTATATGAGAGCCAAAAACAAAGAGACAAAAAACAAACAATGCAATTCAACATATTAAACACAAAATGGGTAAATAAACAGATGCCACTAAAAATGATGAAAAAATAATTAAATATTTTTTCTGTATTCAACTATTACTAAAAAATAATTTCACATTGGGAGAAAAATGGAATTATATTGCTATGGTAAATAGTGTTGACTAAAATCCTACTCAGACATCTTACCTAATACTTTGTGGTAAAATTCTAAAGAATTTCTTCTGAAGAAATTTAAAAGAGAAAAATGCTCACCTTCAGCATATCTCCTTAAAGACTGGTGCAATACTTTATGTGTGGCAAATATATTCACTAATTAAAGCATAATACTAATTTAAGGATAATCTAGCAGGAAAGGTGCCTGCCAGCCCAGCTCAATCCCCACTATCACTCAGAGACGGATTCCTTAACACAGAGCCAAAAATAATCCTCAAGCAAATAAAAATAACAATAACACTTCTATTTTATAGTATGCTGTAAAGTTCTTATTGATGTATTGTAAAACAAGTACAAATGCTTGCAATTGCAAAGCACTGCAAAACAAGTATTAAAATGCCTGATGGTATTGTGGATGAAATCACCATACAAAAACAATGAGAGTTAGAGAAATAGAGCAGGATTTAAAGCATTTACCCTGCATTTTGCTGACCCCAGCTTGACCCCCTTCACAGAGGTCCCCAGGCACTGTCAGAGTAAAAAGCCAGGGGTAAGGTCTTGAGTGATGCTGGATGTTTCCCAAGGTCTTCCTCAAAATATAATAAAACAAAAATTAATGAATGGCAAATCATTCTGAATGATTAAACAGAAAATTGTTTGTTGAATAATTCTAACTCTCTTCAGAAGAACAAAGAAATTCTTGATACACAACAATTGAATAGAGAAAATGTTAAGGATTAGATTGAGTGAAAAATGACTCTAAGTTTTAGATACTATATTATTTCTTAATATACTATTTTGAAAAAAAATCCTTTATGTCATATTAGTGGTTCTCAGGGTTTAGGACCAAGGAAAGATGACTTTGGAACAAGGAGAATTTGAGGGTAGCATGACCACTCTTGGAGGGATGTAGTGTTGAGGGCACAATCTACATATGTGTGAAACTCATAGAAAACTCACCAGATATGCAAACTGATGTAAATAATCGCATGTAATTATGTATAAAAAGGTAAAAGGTAAAGGCCCTCCCGTTGTTCATAGATTTGCACGAGCGGGCCCAGCAACGTCTCCATTGGAGACTTTGTTGTTACTGTGTCTGGCATATCGAATACGTCACGGGGAGCTTGCCAGGCTCTGCTGTGCAAGCGAGATACTCTCAGTAGCTTGCCGGGCTCTCCGAGAGGGGCAGAGGAATCGAACTCGGGTCGGCCATGTTGTCTGCATGCCAGGCAAATGCCCTACCGCTGTGCTATTTTGAAATAAAATTTGTGGAGAGTATAACATCAGTATCATGGTTTAAATCTATTATAGTAGTTACAGGACATAAAATTTACTTAGTTTATTCCCTAGAAGTCTGTATTTTATTATTTTTTAAGATTTTTAATTTAAATTTTTTTTTGTTTGTATTTTGGGTCACACCTGGTGTTGCACAGGATTTAGTCCTGGCTCATGCACTGAGGAATTACTCCTGACGGTGCTCAGGGGACCATATGGTATGCTGGGAATCGAACCCATGTCTGCCACATGCAAGACAAACACCCTACCCACAATGCTGTCACTCCAGCCCTGAAGCATATATTTTAGATATCCCAAATTTCTGGAATATTCTCCTTGTTCTTAACATTTCAAAATTTAGAGCAATAAGTCTCAGATCAATAAAACTTTCCAAAAATGTGCTTTCTGACTTTGCCACATTCCACTCTCCTAACCTAAGCTTTTACTCTTTATTCCATCATTTATATTCTTTCAAGACTGGAAGTTGGAATTGACTGCTTCACTTGTTTAATTGATTACTGACTGTTTTGGTGCACTAGAATGAAAATTTTATGAGTTTGGACATCATTTGTCATATTCACCTCACTTCCTAGTGGTTAGAAGAGGATCTGAAGTACAGAGGCACTCAATAAATATTTCAATATACATTAATATCAATATCATGTTCCTCTTTAGTTATTGCCAATTTTTCTCCTTAGTTTTAAAATAGAAAGATCTCAGTCGTGTTCCTATATATCCTCTTGGTTCCTTTTAATCAATCTTTGACATATAATAGTGATATTTTAAAACATACTTCTGAATATGACAACTCACTATCCAAACATTTCCACTGGCTTCCAATTACTCTTAGGATAAAAACCAAACTAATTATTGCGTCAAGATTTTTAAATACTTTGTATGTTTTTCCTTTATTCCACATCCTCTTTCTTTACCATCCTGTTGATTATGTTTACTTTTAAAACAGATATCTATTTGACTTCACGTTTTCCTAACGGTGTTAACTATAAATCTTAACTTATTATGCTGAGGGAAGTGCGAAAGTAAAAATTAAAACATAATTTAATTAAAATAAATTTAATTTAAATGAACTTAATTAAAAATTAAAATAAGTGCAATCCAAATAGAATTTTAATGAATTTATATTTTGGGACTCTGCACCAGGCTGTGGGGTGGGTGAGAGCCCTCCCCACCCCAAGGAACCCAGCCCCAGCAGCTGACCTCCACTGCCCAACCACCGCCACTCTCTAGGCCGCTTTCTCAACCATGTGGCCGCAAAGCAGCCGCACAACATATTTAACACACTTCCTACCCATTTATGCCTATCGGAGAGCCTGGCAAGTACCTAGACTATAAGCCTGGCAAGCTCCCCTTTGCATATCCAATGTGCCAAATACAGTAACGAGAATATGTCTCATTCCCCTGACCCTGAAAGAGCTTCCAATCATTTGGAAAAGATGAGTAAGAAGAGGATGTTAAAATCACAGGGCTGAGAGGTATAGAGATGTTACTGGGACCCGCTCGAGTAAATCGTAGATTAACAGGATGACAATGATGACCGTGATACAGTGATTATTTTTTAATTTATCATAATTTAAAAACATTTATTCACTATTTTTAAATATTTTATGTTTTGTAAATATAGAAACTAATTTTTATAGAAACTTTTGGAAAAAGAAAATTCCAAATAATATGCCATTGATATTTAACAAACAAAAGTTTTAAAGTAATCTAAAAAAGCAGTCTATATATATTTTCCTTAAATGGACAATGTGATACATGATGTAACATTCTTAACAAAATTAAAATATAATTTGGGTATTATCTGAAATATTTTGTCTGTGTCATTCATATTTTCATTTTATAAAATGAAATTTCAGAACATTTTGCTTATTTAAATCAGAAACTTCTAACATTAATTTTATTATATAATAAAATATATAAAATTTATCATGTGAGAACTAGATTTATTTTTTAATGTTGTCTTAGGAATCAATGAATAATGGCAGTATGTTTAGTGTAGAGATTCCAGGTTAAGCTATAAAATTTAATTTAATGTAACTGACATGCTGCATATTGCTTATTTTTCCCCTTGGATCTGGATGAGCAAAATAATGTTTCAGCTCCTGAGGCCAATGTTATGAAGAGAACATTTTAATGAAGAAAAACATTCTAAAGAGAAATTTTAAAAATGTGATATGAACCTTATTTTGTAGACTTACAGTTGATGAAGATGTAAGCAATGTTTTTGGGAATTCAAATGGAGAGTAGAAATTGCTGGAACACTGCAACCTCGTTGGATTACTGTAGCTGTAGAAAGGTTTGCTTAGGAGAGAACAGCTAAATGGGAGTGAATCAATAAGGAACTAATGTAAGCAAAGCTTATCTCTATGGAAGTTATTCCTGAAGAAGAGGAAGGGGTTATCTCTAAAATTTACATTACCCTGGGTGACAAGGCTTTTTCTCCTAACACAGCAGAATTCTCCAAGTAACACCACCTGTTACACCTGACCACCAAGCTGCTGGGTTTTGGCACAGAACAACAAACTTCAAGATGAGGTATACTTATTAACTGCATTGTAAGGGCGTTCAGTCACCAAATACGTACTTGTCATGATCTCCCATTTTATAATAATGTTCTTGTTCTGTTTTCTGGGAGACAAAATTGAGGGCTTACTCCTAGCTCCGTGTTGAAAGATCACTCACTTCTTGTGGACTCAAAGAACCGTGTGGGGTGCCAGGATCAAACCAAGGTCAGTCATGTGCAAGGCAGAACCCTACCTGCTGCTGTATTATCACTCTAACTCTCCAAAAAAGTGTTTTGCTAGATAATTTTATTTGTTGTTTTGTTTTAGCAAGATAAATGGTTCAATAGTAGACAAAAAACAGCTTGAATAAAATAAAGAAAGAAAGGGTACTAATTCCAGGATTATCTGCAAGTGAATAAGAAACTACAATTGCTAAATAACTTCAAAGTTTCAAGTTTACTTTTCCTTTAACATATTTCCAATTTTCATATGATTTCATATGATTATATATATTATGATCCAGAGATTATCACAACAATCTCCAGGGAGCGCGTGGCCGCGCGACTATTTATTTACTTTTCTCTAAGTTTTCAGGGTACCTTAAATATCCCACCCACACGGCAGAGCCTGGCAAGCTATCCACAGTCTATGCCAAATAGACCAAATTGATATGCCAAATCCAGTAATAAATGGATCTCATTCCCCTAACCCTGAATACTCAGAGTCGAGAAGGATATGGAAGGAGAGGCTGATAAACTACCAAGGAAGAAATAGGCTGCCAAAACGCAGAAAAACAAAAATGATTGTCTGTACTTTTAATGCTCGTACACTGGCATCTACTGCATCCATTGAAGACCTTATGGTACAAGAGCGAAAGATCAAGTACGACATCATTGATCTGACCGAAACGAGAAGACATCAATCACATCATGCCGTTTTCGACACTGGAGAAGAACTGTTCCTTGGAACATGTGATAAAAGAGGCGTCCGTGGTGTCGGTATCCTTGTCAACACAAACTTAGCCAGGAGCATTGACTCATTCAACCCGAATCGGAAGATTACACTTGAATAGATGTGGCTCACTACTGGCAGTTTCTATCTTTGTTGTCTATGCACCAACATCCAGTTATGGTGAAAGAGAAACTGAGAAGTTCTACATGGAGCTGGAGAAGTTCTATAAAGAAGATCACACCTTCTACAAGATCATTGTCGGTGATTTTCATGCCAAGACAGGACCAAGAAGATCAGTCGATGAACTCCACATCAGGACCCATGGCCTGGAATGGAACGAACAGGGTGACAGACTGTCTGAGTTCATCATGTCTGCGTCCCTCTCTGCCTGTCCCTTTGGTCCGGCCGCCCATCAGAGCTGCTTCCTTGTCCCCCATCCCCCAGGTTGGTCTTTGCGCCTCCCTTCTGACCTGGGACTGGAACCCCACAGCACAAGTGTCTGCAGGTGCCCCCCCCCCCCCGACGCTCGGAGGAAAAGGGGATCTGCGTCCCTCTCTGCCTGTCCCTTTGGTCCGGCCGCCCATCAGAGCTGCTTCCTTGTCCCCCACCCAGTCTTTATTTCCTGGACAAAAAGCAGGTATCCGCGGAGGCGTGGCCACTTCAGAGGTGGGCGTGGCTTTAAAAAGTGGGCGTGGTTTAATTTTCCACGGGACAAAGCTCACGCGGCCACAGGTTGTTCACTCAAACCAACAAATATTACCCCTCCACATACACAACAACATGAGGAAACAACGCAAATCCCCACCACAGGAAGACCGTGAGGAAATCTCTCAAGAAGCCTCAGTAGGAGCTAGCCACCTTAGGGACCTCTCTGACAAGGAATTCAGATATGAAGTCATCAAGATGTTCAATCAACTCGATGAAACAGTCACACACATATCCGCTAAACTGAAAGAGGACGATCGCACAATTGACAAAATACAGCAAGAAATGAGAGCCGAAATTGGAAAGCTCCGCACAGAAATGGCACGCATCACAGATTCCATAGACGAAGTCAAAACCTCACTCACTGCCCTCAACAACAGAACGACCACAGCTGAGGAAAGAATCAGTGACTTGGAAGATCAGCTGCACCAAGCCAACAGACAACAGCAAACGATGGCAAGGGACCTCAAAATAGCTCAAGAGCGAATCAGAGTCCTACGAGATGATTCCAGAAGAAACAACATTAGAATCATTGGACTACCAGAAGCTCAAGGAAACAATCCCAATGAAAAAAACCTGCTGAAACAAATTATTGCTGAAAAATTCCCAGCGCTCCATGATACAGCCATCCAGATTCAAGAAGCCCAAAGGGTGCCAGCTAAAAGAGACCCCAACAGAAACACCCCAAGACATATTATAGTCAGAATGATCGATGCTGCCGATAGAGACACAATACTGCAAGCAGCAAGGGCAAAAAAAAGAAATCACATACAAAGGAGCACCCCTGAGATTCACAGCAGACCTATCAGAGGAAACCCTCCAAGCCCGAAGGCAGTGGCAAGATATAGTCAAAAAACTCACTGAAATGAATGCTTCACCAAGAATACTCTATCCGGCTAAACTCTCATTCCAAATAGATGGAAAGCTACACTATTTTCTAGATAAACAGCAGATCAGGAACTTCATAGACTCAAAACCAAACCTAAAACAAGGGCTAAAGGGGCTACTATAAGACAAGACAAACCCTACAACCACAACACACCCGCAAAGAAACATGACACAAAACCCCATAACCATACTCTCTCTCAATGTCAACGGTCTCAATTCACCATTGAAGAGACACAGAGTGGCAAAATGGATACAGAGACAGAACCCAACATTCTGCTGCCTACAAGAAACTCATCTCAACACTCAGAGCAAACACAGACTCAAAGTCAAAGGATGGAATACAATCCTGCACGCAAAGAGCTCCTGTAAAAAAGCTGGGGTGGCCACACTACGATCTGACAACATTAGTTTCACCCAGAAAAAGGCTAGAAGGGACAGTGAAGGCCATTTTCTATTCATCAAGGGATACGAACGACAGGAAGAGATCACACTCTTAAATGTATACGCACCTAATGAGGGAACAGCCAAATATATAAAACAACTGCTAACAGACTTTAAGGAGGATATTGCAAGCAGCACAATAGTACTTGGAGACTTCAACATTGCCCTATCACCTCTGGACAGATCAACAAGAACAAAACCCAGCAAGGAATCATTGGCTTTGAAAGAAGAAATAGAAGAGAGAGGGCTTATAGACTTATACAGGGCTTTACACCCCAAAAAGAAAGAATACACATTCTTCTCCAGTGCACACGGAACATTTTCCAAAATAGACCATGTGCTAGGACACAAAACATACCTCAACAAAATAAGGAAGATAGAAATAGTATCAGCCATCTTTTCAGACCATGATGCACTGAGGATAGAAGTGAATCACACACAGACACGGAGAACCAAATCAAACACCTGAAAATTAAACAACTTGATGCTGAACAATGAATGGGTCAGGAACGAAGTCAAGGGCGAAATCAAAAGATACCTGAAACAAATGAGAATGAAGACACGAGCTACCAGAACCTATGGGATGCAGCGAAAGCTGTATTAAGGGGAAAATTTATAGCTCTGCAAGCATATCTTAGGTCTGTAGAAATGGTGCACATAAACAACTTGACCTCACAACTCAAGTCCTTAGAAAAGGATCAACAGAAAGAACCTAAATCAGGCAGAAGGAAAGAGATCATAAAATTTAGAGCAGAAATCAATGACATGGAAACCAAAGAAACAATCTGAAAGATCAATGAAACCAAGAGCTGGTTCTTCGAGAGAATAAACAAGATAGATAAACCATTCACAACACTCACAAAGAAACAGAGAGAGAGAACCCTAATAAACCGAATCAGAAATGAGAAGGGGGATATCACAACAGAAACCAAAGAAATCCAAAAGATCATCAGAGACTACATTGAAAGTCTGTATGCCACGAAAGAAGAGAACCTAGAAGAAATGGACAAATTCCTGGACTCCTATAAGCTCCGAAAGCTGAATCAAGAAGACCTGGAGTATCTGAATAGACCTATTAACATCAACGAAATAGAAACTGCAATCAAAAGCCTTCCCAAAAACAAAAGCCCGGGCCCAGATGGATTCACTAGCGAATTTTTCCAAACATTTAAAGAGGACCTGCTGCCAGTCCTTGTCAAGCTCTTTCAGGAAATTGAAAAAACGGAAACTCTCCCAAACAGTTTCTATGAAGCCCATATCTCTCTAATACCAAAAGGAAACAAAGATATCACGAGAAAAGAAAATTAAAGGCCGATATCCCTGATGAACACGGATGCAAAGATTCTCAACAAAATACTAGCAAATAGAATTCAACAACTCATCAAAAAGATCATACACCATGACCAAGTAGGATTCATCCCGGGGATGCAAGGCTGGTTTAACACTAGGAAATCAATCAACATAATCCACCACATCAACAAAAGAAAAGATAAAAATCATATGATCATAACGATAGATGCAGAGAAAGCATTTGACAAGATCCAGCACCCATTTATGATGAAAACCCTAGCCAAAATGGGGATAGAGGGGACTTTTCTCAATATAGTTAAAGCCATCTACCACAAGCCTACAGCAAGCATCATCCTCAATGGCGAAAAACTGAGAGCCTTCCCTCTAAGATCAGGGACGAGACAAGGATGCCCACTCTCTCCACTGCTGTTCAATATAGTATTGGAAGTACTTGCAATAGCGATTAGGCAAGAAAAGGATATTAGGGGCATCCAGGTAGGAAAGAAAGAAATCAAGCTCTCACTATTCGCAGATGATATGATACTATACTTAGAAAACCCTAAAACCTCTATCAAGAAACTTCTAGAAACAATAGGCTTGTATAGTAAAGTGGCAGGTTACAAAATCAATGCCCAAAAGTCCATGGCTTTCCTATATGCAAATAGTGAAAGAGAAGAAAAAGACATGAAGAAAACAATCCCACTCACAATTATGCCCCAGAAAATCAAGTACCTAGGAATCACCTTAACTAAGGAAGTAAAGGACCTGTACAAAGAAAACTACAAAATTCTACTGCAGGAAATAAAAGAGGATACGAGGAAATTGAAAAATATCCCCTGTTCATGGATCGGGAGAATTAACATTGTCAAAATGGCAATACATCCCAAAGCACTGTATAAATTCAACGCAATCCCTATTAGGATACCCATGACATTCTTTAAAGAATTGGAACAAACACTCCTGAAATTCATATGGAACAATAAGCCCCCACGAATAGCTAAAGCAATTCTAGGGAAAAAGAAAATGGGAGGAATCAACCTCCCTAACTTCAAACTCTACTACAAGGCAGTAATAATTAAAACAGCATGGTACTGGAACAAAGGCAGAGCTGTAGACCAATGGAACAGGGTTGAATATACTGACGTCCCACCCCAAGTATACGAGCATTTAATCTTCGATAAGGGGGCAAGAAAAGTGAAGTGGAGCAGGGAAAGCCTCTTTAACAAATTATGCTGGCAAAACTGGACGGCTATATGCAAAAAAATGGGCTCAGATCTCTGCCTAACTCCATGTACAAAAGTAAGATCTAAGTGGATTAAAGACCTCAACATCAGACCGGAATCTATAAGATACATTGAGGAAAATGTTGGCAAAACCCTTCATGACATAGAAGCTAATAGTGTCTTCAAAGATGTCACACCGCTGGCCAAGCAAGTGAAAACAGAGATAGATAAATGGGACTATCTTAAACTAAGAAGCTTCTGCACCTCAAAAGAAACAGTGACCAAAATACAAAGACAGTCAACTGAATGGGAAAGGATATTCGCCAACTACACATCTGATAAGGGGTTAATTTCAAGGATATACAAAATACTGGTTCAACTCCACAAAAAGAAAACATTCAACCCCATCAAAAAATGGGGAGATGAAATGAATAGAAACTTTGACAAAGAAGAAATCCGAATGGCTAAAAGACACATGAGAAAATGTTCCACATCATTAATCATCAGGGAGATGCAGATCAAAACCACAATGAGGTATCACCTCACACCACAGAGACTGGCCCATATCCACAAGAACAAAAGCAACCGGTGCTGGCGCGGATGTGGTGAGAAACGGACACCCCTTCACTGTTGGTGGGAATGCCGATTGGTTCAGCCCTTCTGGAAAGCAGTATGGATGATTCTCAAAAAACTGGAAATTGAGCTCCCATTTGACCCAGCAATACCACTCCTGGGAATATATCCCAGAGAGGCAAAAAAGTATAGCCGAAGTGACATCTGCAATTGTCTGTTTATTGCAGCACTCTTTACAATAGCCAGAATCTGGAAAAAACCTGAGTGCCCGAGAACAGATGACTGGTTGAAGAAACTCTGGCACATTTACACAATGGAGTACTATGTAGCTGTTAGAAAAGATGAAGTCATGAAGTTTACACAATGGAGTACTACGTAGCTGTTAGGAAAGACGAAGTCATGAAGTTTACATGCAAGTGGTACTACATGGAAAGTATCATGTTAAGCGAAATGACTCAGAAAGAAAGGGATAGACATAGAAAGATTGCATTCATCTGGGGAACATAAAGTAACAAAATAGGAAACTAACACCCAAGTATGGCAGAGATTAGTACCAGGAATTTTACTCAGTGACCCGGAGAACAACCACACATGTTAGGGGAAGGGGGAGCTCAGAAAGAGAAGGGAACACCAAATAAAGGGTGTTGGGAGGATCCGCCCATGATGGGAGAGCATGCTGAGGGTAGACTGTCGACCAAGCATGATTGCCACTCAATGCCTCTTTTGCAGACCATGGCACTCAAAAGGAGAGATAGGGAAATGCCCTGCCACAGAGGCAGGGTGGCGTAGGGGCTGGGGGGGGGGGGGGGGGAGGGGATGTTGGGATCCAAGGTGGTGGGAAATGCGCACTGGCGGAGGGATGGGTGTTTGATCATTGTATAATCGAAACCCAAGCACAAAAATGTGTAAGTCTACAACTGTACCTCATGGTGCCGCACTATTAAAAAATAAATAAATAAATAAATAAATAAATTAAAAAAAAAGAAAAACTTCAACTACCTTATATGTAAATAAAGGTCTAGATCAGTTTTATTAAATAAAGAATATTTAACTGTTAAAAAAAAGAACTACTATCACTGAGATAGAGATTCTTATTTGTTGAAATTTCAGTGCAATTTTAAATTAGTCAAAGGAGAATGAATTATTAATAATATAATGCATATCAAAAGCAAGAGAAATTTTACAAAAATGTGTATTAACTATAAGAATAAAATCAAGCGATATGAAACAGACAATGCTAGACTTATATTCTTTTCTTCTGTATCTCAAAAAAAAAAAAATGTTTGCAATGTAATGATTAACAGCTGCCTGGATCTTCAAAAAAGGAAAATACAAGGAATTGAAGCCTTGCTTTCAGTACTCATTTTTTTCCCTGACAATTAAGGTAATATGCTTTTATCTTTGCGTAGCAATCAAAACCAGGCCTGGCAGTTAGTGAGACATAATAAAGGAACTGAAATATTTCCTCATCAGTATTTTGGGAGGTGCTAAGTCAGTTGCATTAACCGAAAGTGCTTTATTTACATACTGCTTTCCTCAACAGAAGAATCGCTAAATCCGAGATTGTGAAATTGCGCTTTCTGTGTGCTAAACTCTCCTGCCATTTTATCACAGAAATCTCATAAAATATTAAGCAGTTTATAAAGCTTGCAAGTTCCACTCCAGTTGCACCATTTTTTTCTTCTTAGCTTTAAGAATAGGAAGAACTGAAGACATGTTTTATTTCAAGAATTGCAAGCCTAACTGCTTAATCAGAAACAGTTTAGAAGTTAAAAATGGGAAAGACTTCACACATGCGAGTATGCTTGCAAAGAAGCTCAGGTGCAAATTTACCATGACCGTTTTTCATCTGTGTTTAAAGAAAGAAGAAAGTGAATGGAGATTCATATAAATATTTTTTTTGACCTCTTGTTCTCATTTTGCTTAATGTTCTGGAAAACCATCTGTATTTTTTATATGATAGAGATTAAAAGAATTTGTTATCTTGAGTGTGGTGTGGGAGATCACTTGGTTATAAGTTATTTTTAAATTGACTTTGAAATCATTTAGAATACTGTTAAATGTACCTTTATATATTTTTGTTAAAAGTCACACCAGAGTAGAACATAAATAAAATATTACCATCAATTTATTGTTTGACTGATTATATTTATTGTATTTAGATGTACTTGGCATACCCATTAAATTCTGTAATACTGTGAACTAATAATAAATCAATGGAAAGATGGAAAATGACATCAGAATATGTTTTATTCTCTAAAAACCTTGTTTCCCCAACTTATTGCATAGTTTATAAAATAAATCCTTCTTTCTAACAGGAATAATTTAAGGAACACATTTTAATAAGAAATAGCACAGCGGGTAGGGCGTTCGCCTTACAAGCGGCCAACATGGCCGACCCGAGTTCGATTCCTCCGCCCCTCTTGGAGAGCCCGGCAAGCTACCGAGAGTATTCGATATGCCAGACACAGTAACAACAAAGTCTCCAATGGAGACGTTACTGGGCCTGCTCGAGCAAATCGACGATCAACGGGAGGGCCTTTACCTTTTACCTTTACCTAATTAATAAAGTTCTTCATTTGTATAGGCATTCTTTAGATATATGTATATGATATAAATATGCTTTCTACATGTATGCATACATATACTTTGTATTTCGGTAAATTAATTGTCTAAAATGAAAGAAAATGCCATATATTTTAATCTTAGAATATCATTGGTGTATCAAAATTGACTGCAGTATTTATGAAAACTTTTTCAAAATTTGAATATAATATTTGTAATTAACTTAAGTTCTATTTTAAAATTTTTCTATGTAAATAAAATGACTTATAAACAATGGTCATCAATAAAACATTTTATGATGCCCATATAATTTGTTTTTATGAAATTCAATAAGTAATCTTTTAGCTCACTGATTCTGTTCTCAGCCGCTGTTACTCTGCTGCTGAGGCCTTCCACTGAGGTTTTCAATTCGGCTACCAGGTTTTTCAGGTCCGACATTTCCGATTGCATTTTCCTCATTTCTGCCTTCAAATCCTCTTGTCTTTTATTGGCATTGGTTTCCATTGTTTCTTTTAGTTCCCTAAGCATCCTGAGTAGCTCCATTCTGAATTCCTTGTCAGAGAGGTTGTCTAACGCTATAGTACTGTTGGTGTCGTCTGGGCTAGCCTCGTGAATAAGAAAGTTTGGTGGGCTTTTGCGTTGCTTTACCATTGTGACCAGTGTGGTTTGGTCCTTCACACTCGCTGCTACTGTTCTAGTTGAGTGAGGAGAGGCTGCCAGGAGCCGTTCCGCTTTGTTGCTGGTAGATGCGCCTCTTTTACCTTTCTGAGTCTGACCTTCTTCTCAATCAGGCGTTATTCTTTGTTTTATAACTGACATTGAGTGAAACTTTTGGAGGCGTTACTATTTACTACTGAACTTGTATAGCTATTTTCCAACTGAACTTTTGTTGGAAATGGAGTAGGCGAGTGGGATTTTGTTGAATTGTAGTAGAAGAGGTGAGGAATTTTGTTTGGTATTAGGTAACAAATTGATGAAAAGGATGAAAGGATGCAGGTCCAAGTTGAATGAAGTGAGTGATATACCTGCGGCCGCGTTAGCGGCCGCCCACCAGGAAGCAGGCCACGCCCACTTTTAGGCCACGCCCCCTTCTTAGAGGCCACGCCCCTACACAATCCCAGGCCACTCCCTCCCAGGATCCTGGGATCCCCGCTGTCCTCCGGCTGCGCTCGCTGGGCGGCCCGCCGAGCGTCCGGGTTCAGGGGCGGGGCTCCGCTCGGGTCCTCCAACCCACCTGGATGGGAGGGGCCGGTGTGCTGCCGGGCGCGCTGCTCCGGATGGACGCGCGCTGGGCTTGGGGTCGCTGGGGGTCCGCGCTCCTCCCTCCTCCGGCTGCGCTCGCTCGGCGGCCCGCCGAGCGTCCGGGTTCAGGGGCGGGGCTCCGCTCGGGTCTTTGGCTGATCACAGCGCCCAGGAGGAGAGAGAGAACAGGGGGGAATGCCCTGCCACAGTGGCAGGGGGGGATGGGGGGATGGGAGGATGGGGGGGAGGGATATTATCCTGGTGGTGGAAAATGGGCACTGGTGGAGGGATGGGTATTTGATCGTGGTATGACCGAGATCCAAGCACAAAATTTGTAAATCTATAACTGTACCTCATGTTGTTTCACTAATAAAAAATAAAAAAAAAAAAAAAAAATTATCTTCAAAAAAAAAAAAAAAAAAAAAAAAATTACTATTCCTAAATTTCACTTTGATAAAAACTTCTATGACATTTATTCTTCATGCATATAGTTTCTTCTGTATGTTGAGTTCATTGCCTATGTATGTTACTCTGCATTGTTTTAAATTTTTTTCCAAAAACTTTATTTTTGTTTCCTTCTTATTTATTTATTTATTTAAATTTTATTGAATTGCCATGAGATAGTTACAAGCTTTCATGTTTTGGTTACAATCACACAATGATCAAAAACTGATCCCTCCACCAGTGCACATTCCCCACCACCAATATCCCTGTTATACGCCCCCTTTCCCACCCTCCCTCTGCCTCTATAGCAGCCATGATTCCCCATAATCTCTCTCTACTTTTGGGCATTATTGTTTGCAATACAGACCCTGAGAGGTTATCATGTTTGGTCCTTTATTTGCTTTCTGCACACATCTCCCATCCCGGCCAATTCCTCCAGCCATCTTTTTCTTAGTGATCCCTTCTCTATTATCGATCTTGTTTATTTTCTCAAAGAACCAGCTCTTGGTTTCATTGATTTTTCGTATTGTTTTTTTGGTTTCCATCTCATTTATCTCTGCTCTGAGTTTTATTATTTCTTCCCTCCTGCTCTGATTGAGCTCCTTTTGTTGGTCATTCTCCAAGCACTTAAGCTGTGAGGTTAGATTACTTATGTGGGCTTGTTCCTCCTTCCTGAAGAATACATGTAGAGCTATAAGCTTTCCTCTTAACACAGATTTTGCTTTGTCCCATGAGTTTTGGTAACTCATGTCCTCATTTTCGTTCGATTCCAGGAGTCTTGATTTCCTCTTTGATTTCCTTTCTAAGCCAAACCTCCAATAGTGAGCTGTTTAATTTCCAGGTGTTTGATTTAGTTTTCTGTTTGTGTGTGTGATTTACTTCTTTCTAATTTCAGCACATTATGGTCTGAGAAGATTGTTGATATAAACTCTACTTAATTTTATGGAGGTATGGTTTGTGGTCTATCTTGGAGAATGTTCCATGCACACTTGAGAAGAATGTGTATTCAGTTTTTTGAGGATTAAGTGTTATATATATATATATATATATATATATATATATATATATATATATCTACTACGTCCCTTTCTTCATTTTTTTTCCCTCAGATGAAGTATGTCCTTGCTAAGCTTGAGTCTGGTTGATCTATCAAGAAGTGATAAAGCGGCGTTGAAGTCTCCCACAAATATTGTGTTGCTTTCTCCAAGTCTATGAATAATTGTTTTAAGTACTTTGCTGGTCCCTCATTAGGAGCATTTATATTCAGTATTTTAAGTTCTTCCTGTTGTACAGATCCCTTGATCATTAAGAAATGGCTTTCACTGTCTCTTGTGACCTTCTTCAGTCTGAAATCAATGTGGTCTGATACTAGGACAGCTACCCCAGCTTTTTTATGGGAGTTGTTTGCCTGTAGATTGTTTTCCAGCCTTTCACTCTGAGCTTGTATTTGCTCGAACTATTGAGATGTGTTTCTTGCAGACAGCAGAATGTTGGCTTCAATTTTCTAATCCATCCTGCCACTCTATGTCTTTTAATTGGTGCATTTAGCCCATTGATGTTGAGAGAGATTATTGTTACGCAGTTCTGTCCCATTTTTCTGTTAAAATTTGGTGTGTTTGAGAGACCTGTCTTGTCTTAAAGTAACCCATTTATTTGTTCTTGTAACCATGGTTTTGACTCTATGAAGTTCCTGAGCTGTTTTTTTTTCTGTGAAACTGTGTATTGTTCCTTCTGTTATGAATGAGAGTTTCACGGGGTAAAGTGTTTTTGGTGAATAATTTATTTCATTGAGTTTTTTCATTATATCTCACCACTGTTTTCGTGCCATGAGGGTTTCATCAGACAAATCAGCTGTGAATTTTAAGGATGCTCCTTTATAGGAATTTTTTTCTTTGATCTTGCTGCTTTCAAAATTTTCTTTCTATCTAAGGTTTCGGTCATTTTGATCAGGATGTGTCTTGTGGTATTTTTATTTGGATTTCTTCTAGCTGGTACCCTGGAGGCCTCCTGAATGTGGTTGCATGTTTTATTTAACTCTGGAAACTTCGTGGCAATGATGTCTTTGACAGTTTCTTATTCATCAGGGTTTGCTTCCTGTCCCTTTGGGACTCCAATAATTCTTATGTTACCCCTCTTGGCTTCGTCACGATCTTCTCTTGCCATCTGTTCCTGAATTGTGAGTCTCTTTTCCATTTTCTGCTCTTTTCTGGAGAGTCTCTGGACTTCATCTTCAAGCTCACTGGTTCTGTCCTCACCAGCTCTTACTCTGCTCCTGAGGCCTTCCACTGAGTTTTTCAATTCGCCTACCAGGTTTTTCAGGTCCGACATTTCTGTTTGTAATTTTGTTTGCATTTTCCTCATTTCTACCTTCAAATCCTCTTGTCTTTTATTGGCATTGCTTTCCATTGTTTCTTTTAGCTCCCTAAGCATCCTCAATAGTTCCCATCTAAATTCTTTGTCAGGGAGGTTGTCTAGCATTTCATTACTTTTGGGACCTTCTGGGGTAGCCTCTTCAATAAGTAATCTTGTTGGGCTTCTTCATTGCTTTACCATTGTGACCTGTGTGGTTTAGACCTTCAGACTCACTATTACTATTCTGCTTATGATGCAGAATTAATTGAGGTGGGCTTAATGAATTATTGGCTAATGTGTTTCTAGTGGTTAAGCTAACCTAGTGAATGTTCCATTTAAGTGGGTAACTTATGATTTCTATGGGATATGTAGGGGGAGAACAAATTGTGGCAGCTGATGTGGCCACAGCTCCAGGAAGGGGCCCTGCCACCAGGCGGGTACCTGGATGAATGAGCAGAGGGTGTCCATAACAGTTCAGCTTTGGTTGTGTGCAGTGTACCTAAATTCCCTTCCCTCGCAGACCAAGGATGAATACTGGCTGTTCTCTGGGGGTCTAGTTAGACATGCATCCCCAGGAAGGGACCCTGCCACTGGGTGCGTACCTGGGTGAGTAAGCAGAGGGTGCCCAGAACAGTTCCTACTCTGCATTTTTAACATTACTCTACCTGTGCTCAGTACTTTTGAATAAGACATTTTTGAGCAATTAATTCATATTTAATTGGAAAACAGCAGTAATATATTAAAATGTGGTGAATACTAAACATAAAACTGTAAATTATGTGAAATTCTTTGAGTTGCTAAAGTTTTGTTTAATTAATGGGAATAGAAGTGCACTCAATAAAGTGATCCTGCTATTGCAGACTCACAAGACTGCATGAAAGAATGGCTTGTACTTTGGATGTTTCAAATTTGGGAACATGAAGAAAATAATTTCTGTTTTCCTCTCCCTTATGAGCTATTGTAAACAACAGTAGCTCCATCTGCAGAAAACTTGATCTATCTCAGAAATGTAACGGTCCATTTACCATACTTTACAAACAGTGTACTAATGACTCCTTCCTTATCACTCTTCACCTATTAAGACGTGCAATAAACATATCTCTAAAGTTTCACATTAGTGTGGCTTCAAATACATCTTTTATGTGCAGTAATGATTTTCTAATGAATGTGTATGCCTCAATGTCATCTAAGTATTGATTAGTATAAGTGGGTTAATTTTAATCCCTAGCAATTTCCATTTGTCAACAAGATCTTTATCAGTTTCCTACTGTATGCTTCGCCACATTAAGAAAAAGAATATTTGAATCAGATGTATATTATCTTTTTCTGTGCACCTTTTCTTAGGTGCACAGAAAAAGAAATAATGGTACTTTCAAATGTATTGAGTAGATATAATGCGAGAGTATTCGATATGCCAGACACAGTAACAACAAAGTCTCCAATGGAGACGTTACTGGGCCCGCTCGAGCAAATCGACGATCAACGGGAGGGCCTTTACTTACTTACTTACTTACTATTTTAATTAAAGTTAAAAAATATTTTTAAAATATTTTCTCTATTCAAATAATTTAAAAATAATTTTCCAATAAAATTGATACTTAATGATATTATTAGATTTACTGCATCTAGACGTAAAATTACTTTAAATATTTTAGCCCCAATCATCTATATTCTACACAGTTGAGTACAATCTAGTACAATTAACATTTGATAAAATTCTTCTGACTACTGACTACTGACGTTATTTGATAACTTCTTTTGCTAAAATATATATATTGGTTCATTTGGGTGAACCTTTTCTTCTCTCTTTTATATTTTTAGTGACTAAATAGAATTCCCTTTAACTAATAAATCATGAAATGTAAAACATTACCTTTGATCTAAGGTTTTCAGTTTTGTGATTTTTACATATCAAATTTCCCAAGTATTCTGACTTCCGTGGTAAATTTGGACAATTGTTTATCTAAGTAGAGATTGAACTGGGGATGCCAAATCAGACTCTGTGATTATATGTACTTGTTTGGGGGCCATGCAACATTACTTTTAGAAAAGACATATATCTATAGTGCAGATTTCTTGTATATATACTTAGAAACCATATTTCCTATGCTTCTTTTATTGGGAAAATTCTTTTGAAAAGTAAATTCTGTTTGATAATTAAGTTGCTGTAAAAAAAATGGCATCAGAAAGACAGTCTAGCCAATAAGCATTTCCATGTGGCTGACCCTGACTCAATCACCAGCAACCCTGAGGGTTCCCCGAGCCACCAGTTATGCTACCTAAGAGCAGAGTCAGGAGTAGCTCTGAGCACTGCAGGTGGTCTATAAGACCACAAGACAACCAACAATTTGTTTTAATTTAAAAATAATAAAAACATTTTCCATTTCTAACTGCTGAAAGTCTATACAAAGCCTTTATTCTCCTCTCTGCATGGTACTATAAATTAGTAAGTTTCGCTAATATCTTGGTGATAGAAGAATTCTCACACACTTACCATTCTCAGATGTTAAATGAAATATTCCTTAGTGTAAAGTTCTTTTAAAAGTGAAATTTAGAGCTAATTATGATACTTGTAAATTCTCCTACTTAACTTTGCTAAAGGATATTATAAATATCATTACTCTGAAAAAAACTGAACATACATAAATACACTGCTGTGCTGAATATCAGTATCAGTACCTAAAAACAAGTAACTAATTTTTAAAGTAGAATTCTCATGTGATTTTCTTTGCTAATACTTCATATCCTGAAAGACACAAAACAATACTATGTGTATTAAATAATTCCCTTGATGAATATTTACAGGAAGCATTTTTAATTATTTTAAATTTATTTTCAAACACTTGTTTAAAAATGTGTCACTGTTTTTGAGAACCTCCTGGGGACACATACTATGTAGGCTATCTTGAAAACTAAAATCCATTTTGCAAAGCACATGTGAAGTCCTCAGACAATGGAAGACCATGTGTATTTGGAACTAACAGCTAATCTATATATGTATTAAATGTCAGAGGATGAAACTAACTTAGATTAGAAGAAAATTTTAACCTTTTTTTTTTATTTGCTCCATGGAATGAGACTGGGAAAATGTTTCTCCATTGCTATTTACTTATTCTACAGAATATTAAAATCTAGCAACTCCTATTCAGGTGAGCTCCCGAGTCCAATTGTTGTATGCTAAATTGTTCAAGAGCAGTGAGTTCTTCCAGAATCAGTAATAGCCTGAACTGTGCTTTTTAATATCAATAAACTGATTTCTTCACTCCTTTCTTTCTCTTTACGTCCCCACCCCTAACACAACTAATTCCTCATGCTTGTTTGATCTAGTCTTTTGTAAATATGTTTTTTTAAAGACCTTAAGCACCTTGGTTTACAGTACTGTCAATGACGGTATTTCAAGCATTCAATGTTTGAGCACCACACCCTGCACCAAGCTACCCACTTTCCCCCGCAACTGTCCCAGGGCCCGGTCCTACCACTGCCCCGCTACTCCTGACCATCCTCGAGTCTGGATTGAGTCTGGACAAGTTAAAGAAAAACACTCTCCAAGTATGTGTTAGAATCTGTCAATATGAAACTTGAAACCAATTTTTTTTCTAAATACTTCCTTTGTGCTTATAAATATGACTTGAAAGGATGAAAGGAGCTTAAGGATCAAATGATATGCTGGAAAATATGAAGAGAAATACACAGGTTAATACTACTGAAGTTAACCCTGCAAGCTCTGTTATTTCTCATAAGACAGCTCAAATCCTAGTTTTCTTTGTAATAGGCTGTGAAATATATGGGGAAATACAAATAATATTTACCTAAAGTTTAGCTTTCACTGTTCCTTTCATTTTTATACTGGAAGATGTAATATAATATTTACATAAAGTGTCATTTTCATTGTTTCTTTTGTGATTTCTATGTAAATTAAATAGAGGTCATCCTGTATTCCCATTATTAATCAGACAGATACAGTTTCTAATTCTCAGGCTATCATTTGTAAATTACATTATGTTTTGTATCCAAGAAAATCTCACAGTGATTTAAGACTCATGTTTAAACAAATTGCCAAAAGTCCTTCAATTTTTCACACTTGCAGAACACATAAAACTGAGGATTTAAACTTAGACAAGACAAACTGAAATAAGTTTGAAATTTTTATTTTACTTAAAAAATATAAATGTTATAGTTCCCATGAAAACATACACTTTCTCCCAAGTCTGCTATAAGTTAAACTTAAACCCATTCATTATTAATTATTTTAAGGCTAATTTCACCTGAATACTTTAATAGTCTAAAAACTAATTGTTAACCTCTGTTGGAATACAAGTAGATGCTTTTACTTACATGCTTATGTTCAATTGTATACTCTACTGATTTTCTAAGACATTGCATTAAGAAGGAACTGTGTGATTACAAGAAGCCACATTTCAAGTATGGAGGGGTATCAAACAATGTTTTCAAGGTTTATCAAAATTTCAATTCTACAAGGCAGTAATTTTCACAGATTATTTTATTTTTAAACAGGTTCTTATGTAGAAACTTTATTATAAATGCAAAAGAAATGCACACATTTAAGAAAGAAACAAAACCCTACCTCTTTTATAATTTTTATTTTTGTTAATTTATTATTGATTTAAAATATTTTGGAAATTTTAATATTATATTTTCACACCACTATGTGTATATGACTTCACCAATCTTTTTACAAAAGCCTCCATACACTAAAGCCCCTCTCTTCTCATTTCTTCTACTTCATCATCAATTTTACTTTGATAATAAGTACACTTCTCACTGATTCTAGAAATTAGGGGTGTTTTATTTTTCATTTTATTTACTCTTTTGCAGGTGGAATGCATACACTGATTTTCTCAGAGTTCCCTGTTGGGCCTTTGCTCATGTATCACTCTTGAATGCTTGAGGATCTTAAAGGATGTCAGAGAAAATCAAACACGGGTCAGTTGTATGCAAAGCAAGTGTCCTACCCACAGTACTATCCATTACTTCTATGCCAAATTTGGTACTTTTTTGGCAGTTCATTTACTTTGGTAATTCAACCTACAGGCTGGAGTGATAGCACAGTGCATAGGGTGTTTGCCTTGCACCGGTTCGATTCCTCTCTCCATCTCGGAGAGCCCAGAAAGCGATTGAGAGTAACCTGCCCACACACCAGAGCCTGGCAAGCTCCCCCTGGCATATTCAATATGCCAAACACAGTAAGAACAAGTCTCACAATGGAGACGTTACAGGTGCCTGCTCAAGCAATGGAAGGACAGTGCTATAGTACTACAATTCAATCTACATTTAAACAAACTCAAAATAAAGTTTCAATTTCTCATTTTACTTGGCACAGTAATCTAAACTACACTCATTTTATCCTAAAAACACAGTTTCATTTTTTAATTGTAGAGATTTTGACAGTGATGTGCATGCAATGTCTGCATTTTATGTACTCCAAGTATTGCTATCGAGAATAATGTTCTAATGAACACAGCGGTGTAAGCAACATTCCAAATGAGTGTCACGTTGCCCTTAAGATGAATAAATCTAGAAAGTTTACATTGCTGGGCCATTATGGATATGGTTTGTGCACTTTAAATTTTGCAAACAATCTCGAAACTACTTTCCAAAGAAGATATACTTTTTTACAGTACCCCAAGAAGTGCACCAGGATTTTTTTTTTAATTCTCATATGCACCAACATTTTACCCCCAGGCTTCTCAATAAATAAATAAAAATAAATAAATGACACATTCTGACCAATATGTAAGATGACATATAATTCTGTTATTTTATCTGCATTTCCCTGATAACTAGTGTCCTAGTTTAATATACTAGTAGTATATTAAAACACTACTTTTTAATATACCCATGACCTATAAATAAATCTTGTTAAACTGTTCAATACTTAGTTATTTTGGCTGAGTTTATCTCTATGTTTTGTTCAGTTTTGTGGAATTGAATGAGCTTTTTTTAAAAAATATCACTTATATTTAATTATATATGGCATATGGTATATCTGAGATATATTAGATATATGAGGTGCAACTACATTCTTTGAATTACTGTGGTGCTTTTCTGTTTTTTTGTGGTAGCTTGTTTCATTGTGTCATGGCTTTTATATTTGTCATGTCCCTATTTGTTTTTGAATTTGTTTACCTTGCCAATTGAGGTGTCTCCAAATACATCTCTGAAGGTCCTAAAGTATATCACCAATGCTTTCTTCTATGCATTTTAAGATGTAGGGTCTAATATCTATATCTTAATCAATTTTGAATTATTTTTATACATGGTATTTAATTTAACCAAGTCACATCCCTTTCTCTTCTATTTCCCTCCCCTCGCCTCCACTCCCCTACTTTTTTTATAGAGGAACAGCAACCATTTTCCTATATGGTTTGTGCACTTTAAATTTTGGAAACAATCTCGAAACTACTTGAGCAGTTAAGGCCTGCCCATAGCACTCATCTCTTTAGAACTCACCTCCTTTTCCCTTCCATCCTCTTCCTTCCCCTTCTCTTCTCCCCTTCCTTGCCCCTCCTCTCCTCTCCTGTTTTCTTGTTCCAAGCCTTGCCTTCCCTTTCATCTCCCTCTTCCCCTTCATCCCTCCCCTCCCCTCCCCTCCCTCCCCTGCCATCCCCTCCCCTCTGCTCCTCTCCTCTCTGTTTCTATCCTCTCCCCTCCTCCCCTCTTCCCCTCCCCTCCCCTCCCCTCCCCTTCTCTCCCCTCCCCTCCCCTCCTCTCCCCTCCTCTTCCCTCCCCTCCCCTCCTCTCATCTCCTCTCCTCCTCTTCCTTCCTCTCCTCTCCCCTCTTCTTTCCTCCCCTTTTTCTTTAATGAAGTAATTGAGAACAATGTGTGTGAACTTACTTCTGGAATCTCTCTTCTTCATTAGTACGTGTACGTGCCTTTATTTCAGAACACAATGTTTTAGCTACTATTTTGTAATAATGTATGAAATAAGACGGTGTGATGTCTATTTTTCTTCTTTTCTATCAATTATTTTTCTATTTGGGTCCTTTATAGTTCTATGCATATTTGAGAGTTTTTAGTTCTATTTCATAAAAACATGCCATTCGTATTTTGTTTTTGTTTTATTTATTTATTTATTTTTGAGAGGAGGAGCCATACATAACTGTGCTCTAGACTTATTCCTGTCTCTTTGTTCAGGGATCACTCCTAGAAGTGCTCAGGGAAACTTATGTGCCTACCTGCTGTATACTGTCTCTCTGGACCGACTAATGATTATAAAATATAAATCACCACTGTCACTGTCACTGTCCTCCTGTTGTTCATCGATTTACTCGAGAGGGCCCAGTAACGTCTCCATTGTGACAATTGTTACTATATTTAGCATAACAGTAACATCATGGGTAGCTTGCCAAGCTTTGCCGTGCAGGCAAGATACTCTCAGTAGCTCAGGCTCTCCGAGAGGGGCAGAGGAATTGAACTGAGGTCAGCCATGTTGGCCGCTTGTAAGGCAAACACCCTACCCGCTGTGTTATTGTTCTAGCCCAAAACATAAAACATAATATTTGTATTCCCTACACATACCTTTATGTAAAGCACAAAAGGAATTTAAGAGAAAAAAATTCACTCAACACATTATAACAAAAGTATCTGGATATAAACTGGCCTCATATACTTTTATTTTAATAATCACGCATATTTTTAAAAGATATATGAATTACTTCACAATCTTTACTCATGCTATTAACAATACTCATTATAAATATAAAAATATTTTATAATAGATTTTAATGTTCAAGATAGAAACTCAAGTAATATTTTTTTAGACTTCCAGAAATATAAAATAAAAATGTCTTCATATAGCTCACATTGGTTTCTATAAATACTGTATTTTGTCTGATTACCTGTATTTGATTATGAACCTTTTGACGTTTATTTTTTTTAAATAACTAACCCCTTTATTTGTAAAATCATATCACTTATTTTAAGAATTCAAACGGATTGTATATTTATAAAATCATTGGCAAATTTCAAAAGCTGTACAAGGTTTATTCATAGCACATTACTTTTGCATTAAGATCAATTTCCTATAATTCCCTGCTAAGAATCATTTTTAAATAAATATCTCACCAAGACCATTACTCTTTCTCCTTTTGGGGCATCCAGCACTTTGCAAGATAGAATCTTCTGTCCTTCAAGAAGTCCTTCAAGTGGTACCTGAGTGTCACTTTGGTGGCAGTTATCCCACATCCATTACGTTAATGTCTTTTAAGATATTACCCTCTCACAAGCCCAAGGACTCTAATTATTGGGAAATAGAGTTTCACCTTAATATTGGTGTGCTTTATAAACTCTTTGAAAGCAGAAGGTCAAGGAATATTGAAATTATAGTCTATGTCTCCATCTTATTCAGGGTGCAAAATGTTTAAATGATTACTTCAATTAAAAGTGTCTGCTTAGGCTTTTAAAAACTCATGTAAAATGTCACTGGATTTCTTTTCACCCAATCATACATTTATCATCTGTCAGTACACCAAGGCCCTCTGGAGACTCGGGCACAGAAGGCTGGGTGTACATTGGGGTTCTCATTTTTCTGCTTGGCTTCTGACTCTGTGCAGTTTAGTGGCAGATTACTGGAAAATTGTATTTGTATAAATGTTAATCAAATAAAATTGAACCCCCAAAAATAATTGGTGTTCTAAAATATTTTATTTTCAAAATGACTTTAAGATATTTACCAACTAGGAACATCAGAAAAGTGCAAAAGGTATCAAGTTTTTGAAAGGAATTATGCTTTTTTAAAAATTTGTTATTGTGGGTCTGGAGATATAGCACAGTGTGTAGTGCATTTGCCTTTAATGCGGCTAACCAGGGTTCAATTGCCAGCATCCCATATGATTTCCCAAACACCATCAGGAGTAATTCCTGAGTGCAGAGCCAGGAGTAACCCCTGTGCACTGCTAGGTGTGAACGAAAAAGCAAAATTAATAATAATAATAATAATAATATTTGCTATAGAAGCCTGAAAGATAGTACAGCAGAAAAGGTGCTTGCTTTCCTGAAGCCATTCCAGGCTATAATGCAGACACCGTGTATCACCCCTTGAGCCCCTCAGGCATAATCTGTAGATCCTGGAGTGAATCTTAAAGCCCTCAACACAGCAGGCATAGTCCCCCAAATAATAAGTTATAAAGTCACAGTCTCTACACCAAGTTCTGTGTATTGATAAGATAGGAAATAGTATGCAATCATTTGAAGTGTTTTTTTTTTTTTTTTATTTATTGAATCACTGTGGGAAAGGTTACAAAGCTTTCAGGTTTATGTCTCAGTCATGCAAATATCAAACACATTTCCCTTTACCAATACTTATTTTTTACCATGAAGAACCCCAATAAAACCCCACCCCCCACCCCTCCCCGTCCCTGTGAAGCAGATGAATTCTAGTTAACACTCTATCTGCTTTGATTAGATTCATTGTTTCAATAAAAGATTCACCACTATTATTTAGAGTTTACCCCCCCCCCCCAAATCAGACATGCTGAAAAAGCATTGTGAAGTGATTTGCTTTCTACGGCTGGGTTCAAGAATTAAATGTTGGTTTTGGATTTCTGCTCTTTTACCTATTTACCCTGAAAGTATTTCTACTGAAAGTCAGATAGTTAAGAAATTGGTTTCTGTGTTCTGGAGTCCTGGCCGTGCTGGAGAGCCGCTCGCGGGGGGCAACCGGTGGCCTCGGTAGGGCGTGAAGGGCGGACCGAAACGCCCCCCTTCCCATGAGGTTTTAGTCGCCCCCACACTCCCGGCTCATACCTGCTGTCCACAAGGCTCCCATGTGGCCGCCATCTTTCTTTCCAAAGAGGAGAGGGCGAATGGGGCAACACCCTTTCCCCTCCGGCAGACTTGATGGCCTGGATCAATGCAGAGTCCGTTCACTTTTCTGCTCCAAGCTGCTGGGTTCTGCATTAAGTCCTTGTGCTTCTGGGGCCATGGCCGTGCTGGAGAGCCGCTCGCGGGGGGCAACTGGTGACCTCGGTAGGGCGTGAAGGACGGACCAGAACGCCCCCCTTCCCATGAGGTTTTAGTCACCCCCACACCCCCGGCTCATACCTGCTGTCCACAAGGCTCCCATGTGGCCGCCATCTTTCTTTCCAGAGGGAGGAGGGCGGAAGGGAGCAACACCCTTTCCCCTCTGGGCAGAAATGATTGCCTGGATCAACGCATAGTCCTTTCACTTTTCTGCTCCAAGCTGCTGGGTTCTGCATTAGGTCATTGTGATTCTGGGGCTGTGGCCGTGCTGGAGAGCCGCTCGTGGGGGCAACTGGTGGCCTCGGTAGGGCGTGAAGGGCGGACCGAAACGCCCCCCTTCCCATGAGGTTTTAGTCGCCCCCACACTCCCGGCTCATACCTGCTGTCCACAAGGCTCCCATGTGGCCGCCATTTTTCTTTCCAGAGAGGAGAGGGCGAATGGGGCAACACCCTTTCCCCTCCGGCAGACTTGATGGCCTGGATCAATGCATAGTCCGTTCACTTTTCTGCTCCAAGCTGCTGGGTTCTGCATTAAGTCCTTGTGCTTCTGGGGCCGTGGCTGTGCTGGAGAGCCGCTCGTGGGGGGCAACTGGTGACCTCAGTAGGGCGTGAAGGACGGACCAGAACGCCCCCCTTCCCATGAGGTTTTAGTTGCCCCCACACCCCCGGCTCATATCTGCTGTCCACAAGGCCCCCATGTGGCCGCCATCTTTCTTTCCAGAGGGAGGAGGGCCGAAGGGAGCAACACCCTTTCCCCTCTGGGCAGAAATGATTGCCTGGATTAACGCATAGTCCTTTCACTTTTCTGCTCCAAGCTGCTGGGTTCTGCATTAAGCCCTTGTGCTTCTGGGGCTGTGGCCGTGCTGGAGAGCCGTTCGTGGGGGGCAATTGGTGACCTCGGTAGGGCGTGAAGGACGGACCGGAACGCCCCCCTTCCCATGAGGTTTTAGTCGCCCCCACACTCCCGGCTCATACCTGCTGTCCACAAGGCTCCCATGTGGCCACCATCTTTCTTTCCAGAGAGGAGAGGGCGAATGGGGCAACACCCTTTCCCCTCCAGCAGACTTGATGGGCTGGATCAACGCATAGTCCATTCACTTTTCTGCTCCAAGCTGCTGGGTTCTGCATTAAGTCCTTGTGCTTCTGGGGCCGTGGCCGTGCTGGAGAGCCGCTCGTGAGGGGTGACTGGTGACCTCGGTAGGGCGTGAAGGACGGACTGGAACGCCCCCCTTCCCATGAGGTTTTAGTCGCCCCCACACCCCCGGCTCATGCCTGCTGTCCACAAGGCTCCCATGCGGCCGCCATCCTTCTTTCCAGAGAAGAGAGGGCGAATGGGGCAACACCCTTTCCCCTCCGGCAGACTTGATGGCCTGGATTAACGCATAGTCCTTTCACTTTTCTGCTCCAAGCTGCTGGGTTCTGCATTAAGTCCTTGTGCTTCTGGGACTGTGGCCGTGCTGGGGAGCCGCTCGTGGGGGGCAACTGGTGACCTCGGTAGGGTGTGAAGGACGGACCAGAACGCCCCCCTTCCCATGAGGTTTTAGTCGCCCCCACACCCCCGGCTCATACCTGCTGTCCACAAGGCTCCCATGTGGCCGCCATCTTTCTTTCCAGAGGGAGGAGGGCGGAAGGGAGCAACACCCTTTCCCCTCTGGGCAGAAATGATTGCCTGGATTAATGCATAGTCCTTTCACTTTTCTGCTCCAAGCTGCTGGGTTCTTCATTAAGCCCTTGTGCTTCTGGGGCTGTGGCCGTGCTGGAGAGCCGCTCGTGGGGGGCAACTGGTGACCTCGGTAGGGCGTGAAGGACGGACCGGAACGCCCCCCCTTCCCATGAGGTTTTAGTTGCCCCCACACCCCCGGCTCATACCTGCTGTCCACAAGGCTCCCATGCGGCCACCATCCTTCTTTCCAGAGAAGAGAGGGCGAATGGGGCAACACCCTTTTCCCCTCTGGGCAGAAATGATGACCTGGGTTAGCGCATCGTCCGTTCACTTTTCTGCTCTAAGCTGCTGGTTTCTGCATTAAGTCCTTGTGTTTCTGGGGCTGTGGCCAGCAATCATTTGAAGTTTAAGTAAAGCAGAGAGGAAGCTGGTGAGGTTATTGAGGCCAGATTCACCCAGACATACCACCTCCAGAGAGGAACTGAAACAAATTCAGCCAACAAAACACCCAAGAGAAAATCTCAAAGGAATCATTGCTTGACAAAATTTCCACTAAGAAAAACTATAATGATTGAACTTCTGATTCAGATAAAATGCACCTGAGTATCACCTTGGCCAGCTTTTCGTGTACATAAGCACTTTCTACACTGGACAACTTGGGTATACAATCTGAGATGTACTGGTCTGTGTTTTCTGGGTCACTTTCTTAAAATATCCTCAAGTAAGACACTTTGTTTTGTTTAAACAAAATCTCATTCATTCTGGGATAGGGTTATGGTAAATAGCTTGAAAATCAGCTATAAATTCATGACTTATTATCCATGTAGCAAAACCGATATTGACTCTTGCAGTTTAAAAATATGACAGTTCTGGAAACCTAACCAATTGATAGTCTAGGAGCCAGCCAGAAACACACACCATGTGCAAAATAAGTACCATACTGCCCAACCAAATAAAGTGTTTCAAATTCCTCAGGACAGAGGGAGTGTGTTATATACAGGATTTTGTTGATGCACCGATCTGCATCATAATATTACTCAATAGCATTACTTAATACAAAGGATGTGAAAATGGGCTTGCTACTTATATTGTCAGAGGAAGTGTAAAGTCACAAAGAGGCTGAAAGCAGTGTGTGTCTTTCTGTGTGGATTCAGTAAAAACAGAGTTTAAGTACAGTAAGTATGTGGCTATTGCACCTCTTCCCAAACCTAGGGAATTTTTAATATTTGGAATTCTGAGAAAAATATAACTAAGTTTTTCTAAGCCACTTCTTGAATTCTCTGTCTACCCCTATAATCAGACAACGTGATCCTGCTTTTAGTTCTAAGATCTCTTTTGTTTTCTTGTGAGAAGCAAGTCACAATATATCCTTGGTGAAGTAACTGCTTGAAGTAACTGACTTGGTGAAGTCACACCCACCACCTGGCCCCCTGGCGCCCTGTAATCCCATCAGCAGCCAAGACTCAGAGACTATAAAATCCAGCCCCCGGATGAGACCAGTGCAGTCTCCTGCCCCTGCGCCTAGCTGTTCCTTGCCGGGGTTCCTTGGAGGGGAGCGGGTTGAGCTTTCCTCCCCGCCCCGACCAGGGCTCCGGCAGCCGAGGACCTCCAGGACCAGCCACCACCATGCTGAGACCACTCTCCGCACACATGAAGGTACTGGCAGAGGGACAAAGCCACGCGGGTTCCGGGGCCGAGATCTCCAAGCCTACTCGAATTGGAGTCGAGCATCCTCCACCCAGATCCTCCAAATTCAAGTAGGCGGGGGTCACACCCACCACCTGGCCCCCTGGCGCCGTGTAATCCCATCAGCGTCCAAGACTCAGAGACTATAAAATCCAGCCCCCGGAACCGCGCGGCCGCATTCGCGGCTGCACGACATCTTATCAGGACATCTTTTTATGACATTTATTATCTCATTCCTACTTTGGACAAACTTGCAGGCTATCGAATGTAGCCTGCCCACAGGGCAGAGTCTGGCAAACTCCCCGTGGCGTACCAAATATGCCAAATACCAGTAACAATGATGGGTCTCATTCTCCTAAAGAGCCTTGAATATAATCTCAGGGCTAGGATAAAAGAGACGTTACTGGGACCTGCTCGAGGCAATCGACGAATAACAGGATGATGAATGATGAATGAATGAATGAAGTAACTGCCTCATGTTAGAGCAAGTGACACTGATGTACAAGAGTATAAAAATAAAAATGCCAGAATATTTTAACTTATAAAAAGGGAAATAACCATGATTAAATACATGATATTGTATAAAACATTTTTAAAAACTGTAAATACTATATATGTAAATATTTTCTGTGTTGTTTGGGTCACATCCAGCAATGCTTGGATTACTCCTTGCTTTGTGATTACTCATGCTCTAGCTCAGGGAATCTATGCTGCGCAGGAGACCGAATTGGAATGAGCAGAGTGCAACACAATTGTCTTTACCCCTGTACCATCTCTTCGAGCCAAATTGTTTGTCTGTTTATGAGCTACTCTCGGCAATACTCTGCACTCAGGAATCACGCCTGGCGGCTCGAAGGGGACCCCATGGAGCACCGAGTATCAAACCTGCGCAAGCCACATGCAAAGCAAGCAGCCTTCTCACTGTACTATCATTCTGACCCTGATAATCCCAAGGCTGATAAATATTAAATCATATTTCTATAGGACCTGAGATACACCATAGATGATAAGATGTTCCTCTTGCATGTGGCCAACCATTGCCTACCGCAGCATCTCATATAGTTACTGAACACTGAACACGAAGCCAGGAGCATGTCGCCAAGACTTTACCTATAAAAACAAAAGCAGGGGAACGAGAGATAGTATAGCTAGTATGGTATTTGCCTCGCATGTGGCCAGGATTGGTTCGATCCCCAGCATCCTTTATGGTCCCCCAAGCACCAACAGGAGCATTTCTTGAGTACAAAGCCAAAAGTAAACCCTGAACAATCTGTACCTGTGAGGTGAGTGCATCAGCAGCCTGATGGCAACTTCAGACTTTCAGATACCCCAAAATTGCTGCTGTGCCTTTGGCCAGACCCCAAAAACCTGGGACAAAGTTTACTAAGAAATAAACGGCCAAAAGTTAGGTATGTGGGAGATACACCACAAACCACCTCCGGCTCAGCTATATAATTGGAGTCATGGCCTCTCTGGTTCCTGATCGAATTGCTTAATGGCCACGATCCCAGAGTCTCAGAAACGAATCTCAGAACCCAAAGGCTTTTGGCAGAAATGTGTACTGTTCCTGCAGTAGGTTACTGGTGCTGGGCCACTCCAGGTGGGAATAGGTTTTATGTCTTTGCCTGTTCCCCCTGGCAGCCTGGTGACCACCATCCTCCAGAGGCCACTGGACAGTCAGGTTTGGGACTGCAGTGACAAGCCACATGGGGCCTCACCACATGGGGGTGGAGCCGACTCTTTCTCCCCATCCCAAGGAGACCGCGAGTCACTGCCTACAAACGGCCTCTCTGGCTCCTGATCAAGCTGATTAATAGCCATGATTCCTCAGACTCAGAAACAAATGTTGAAACCCAGCGAATTTTGGCAGAAATGCATCTGGACTGCATACAAGGTAGCCACCAGCTCAGAGCCTATTGGAAAGCCAGGTATGTGCAGGCAGTGACGGGACAACCGCAGTCTCATGGGAAGGAGGGTGGTACCGGCTCGTCCTTCACGCCCTACCAAGGTCACGAGTTGCCCCCCACAAGTGGCTCTCTGGCATGGCCATGGCTCCAGAGAAAAAAAGACTTATTCAGGAACCCGGAAGCTTGCAGCAAAAAAGTGAATAGACCATGCGTTAAACTACAATTTTAGAACTTAAGAACACCTGCCAAACTCCAGTGTTTTTTTGTTGGGTAACATTGCTTTGTCCTTCAAGAAGCTTAGGTTTATCTGGTTACACCCATTAATCTGGTTACACCCATCAATCTGGTTACACCCACCACAGTGCTCCAGAGGCACTTCCACTTCCATTGTGTTTACATGTAAATATGTAAGCAGTCTTCCCTATGCTCTCCTTCCCACCCAGCTAATCAGCTTTCCCCTTAATCAGACTTTGTTAATTTGTAAGATCAGTTTCCCCGAAATCTATGATTTTATATGTATGAGTGAAATATTGCCTTTTTCCTCTCCTTATGCCTTATGAACAGTTTACTTTAAAGTAATATCCTTTTTGTATAGATACAGGAAGACCGTTAACATTATGCTTTGTAACTTAGAATTTGATTGGCTTTGAATATTATTCACTCCCGGGCATCTTTCTCGACTTAAGCCTCAGTTGCACTTAGTTCCTAGCACCCCAAAAGCAGGGTCCCGACGAGGGACTGAATGGACCCAGGGCAAGCGGTGAGCTACCCTGGCAGCGAAATGGGCCAGGCCAAAGTGCCACGATTCTTAACTATAAGTTAAGAGTTTGATCATAGACAAATGCTGTCATGATCCAAAGATAACGACAAGACTAGGATCCTGCTAGGGGTGGGAAAGACTATCTGGCCTGAGCACCGTAGTCTGAGATCGAGATGGCCCTAGGAGAGCAATTCTATAAGTTTAAGATATTTCTTACTGTATCCATACAAAATGATTTATATTATATTCTTGTATGCTTGTCGGACAAGGAGAGGAGAGGCACGCCCATGGGATTCTGCTCTAGGGTGGGTCCTCCTGCTGAGGAAGGATCTGTCCTAGGAGCGGTCTTCCCTGAGGCCAAGATTTCTACCCCTATTGATTGTGACCACACCTATGTGTAATTGTTCCCCCAATTCCTCATGGAGAGAGGATTTAACTAGACTGGGGCAGAAGGAAGAAGAGAGTTCAGAGAGGATCAGAAGGAAGAGGAGGATGAAGGGGGATGGAGAAGGAGAATGAAGTAGCATGGGGGCAGAGACAGAAGGAGAGATGAGGAGAGAAACAGAATAAACTACGACTAATACCTACCAGCCTGGCCCTCGTTCCTTCCTCTGCCTGACCATCGCCATCGACTTCTCCGGGGTGGGAGAAGGGTGAGAATAACGAACGCGGACGGCGGGAGAGATAGAGCCACCGCCGCTGTGTGAGTGCTGTGCCCCCCACCTTGTGTGAGTTTACACAGTTTTTTTCTTCATTTATCCACTTATTCATTTCTTCATCAAATAGTTATGGCATATTCACCATATGCCAGGCATATTGTAGCAAACAGGGTACTAAAGTTACATTCCTTTGTCAGGAAAAGTTGCTTCCATTAGAAACTTGTAATGTAACAAATAATTAGTAATTATTTTTACATAATAGCTAACTTCATAATAGTTTTCCGACATAAAAAAATAGATTGTATTTGGAGCAAAAATATCCTCTGAGCTTAGCCATGATGTTCAGATAGAAATACATATGAGAAAGAACTAAAAATTCACGTTTTGTAAAGGACCTGTACAAAGAAAACTACAAAACGCTACTTCAGGAAATAAAAGAGGACATGAGGAAATGGAAAGATATCCCCTGCTCATGGGTCGGGAGACTTAACATTGCCAAAATGGCAATACTACCGAAAGCATTGTATAAATTCAATGCAATCCCTATAAGGATACCCATGACATTCTTCAAAGAAATGGAGCAAACACTCTTGAAATTTATATGGAACAATAAGCCCCCACGAATAGCTAAAGCAATTCTTGGGAAAAAGAAAATGGGAGGAATCAACCTCCCGAACTTCAAACTGTACTACAAAGCAGTAATAATTAAAACAGCATGGTACTGGAACAAAGGCAGAACTGCAGACCAATGGAACAGGGTTGAATACACTGACATCTCTCCTCAATCATATGCTCATCTAATCTTTGATAAAGGTGCAAGTAATGTGAAGTGGAGTAAGGAAAGCCTCTTTAATAAATTGTGTTGGCATCACTGGACGGCTACATGCAAAAAAATAGGCTCAGAACTCTGCCTAACACCATGTACAAAAGTAAGATCAAAATGGATTAAAGCCCTCAACATCAGACCAGAAACCATAAGGTACATTGAAGATAAAGTTGGCAAAACCCTCCATGACATTGAAGCTAATGGTATCTTCAAAGATGCCACGCCACTGGCCGAGCAAGTGAAAACAGAGATAGATAAATGGGACTATCTTAAACTAAGAAGCTTCTGCACCTCCAAAGAAACAGTGACCAAAATACAAAGACAGTCTACAGAATGGGAAAGGATATTCACCGAATACACATCTGACAAGGGGTTGATATCCAGGATATACAAAATACTGGTTAAACTCCACAAGAAGAAAACATCCAACCCCATCCAAAAATGGGACAATGAAATGAACAGAAACTTTCTCAAAGAAGAAATCCGAATGGCAAAAAAGTACATGAGAAAATGCTCTACATCATTAATCATCAGGGAGATGCAGATCAAAACCACAATGAGATACCATCTCACACCTCAGAGACTGGCCCACATCCAAAAGAACAAAAGCAACCGATGCTGGTGTGGATGTGGCGAGAAAGGGACACTCCTTCACTGTTGGTGGGAATGTCCACTGGTTCAGCCCTTCTGGAAAACAGTATGGACGATTCTCAAAAAATTAGAAATTGAGCTCCCATTTGACCCAGCAATACCACTCCTGGGAATATATCCCAGAGAGGCAAAAATGTATAGTCAAAGTGACATCTGCACTTGTTTGTTCATTGCAGCACTCTTTACAATAGCCAGAAACTGGAAGAAACCTGAATGCCCAAGAACAGATGACTGGTTAAAGAAACTTTGGTACATCTACACAATGGAGTACTATGTAGCTCTTAGAAAAGATGAAGTCATGAAATTTACATACAAGTGGTACAATATGGAAAGTATCATGCTAAGCGAAATGAGTCAGAAAGAGAGGGATAGACATAGAAAGATTGCATTCATCTGGGGGATATAAAGTAACAAAGTATGAGATGAATACCCAAGAATAGCTGAGATCAGCACCAGGAGGATTACTCCATAACTTAGAGGCCAGCCGGGTATCCTAGAGGAAAGGGCAGTTCAGATAGAGAAGGGAGCACCAAATAAAGGATGTTTGGAGGATCCTCCCAGGAGGGGAGATGCATGTCGAAACTAGACTATGGACTGAACATGTTTGCCACTCAATGCCTCTTTTGCAGACCACAACACCCAAAAGGAGAGAGAGAACACAGGGGATTGCCCTGCCACAGAGACAGGGGGGATGGGGGGATGGGGGTGGGAGGGATATTATCCATGGTGGTGGAAAATGGGCACTGGTGGAGGGATGGGTATCTGATCATTGTATAATTGAAACCAAAGCACAAAAAATTGTAAATCTACAACTTTAAAAAAAATAAAATAAAATAAAGGGGAAAAAAATTCACGTTTTATTTATGAACTAGGATGTTGCACAGTTACTGGACTTTATTATAATTATCTAACACATTTTGCAAAAAATCAAGAATACAGTGAGAAACTATATGTTCTGCTTTAGGCTTACAATTTAGCATTGTAACTGCAAGATAACATTACAAGTCATTTAACTCAAATGACTATTACATGAACTTCTTTTCTCTTCACATTTCTCACTATGTATATTATTTTAAGTATTGGTTTTTATGTGACAATAATAACAGCTATTTTAAATATTTCTGCCAGAACTTTGACTATTTATTTGAAGTTATACCGAAGTTTATATGTTGGAAGTTTATACACAGAATTATAGTGAATGCTTCTTAAAAGGCATGTATGTTGGTTCTGGGATAGCACAAAATAGTGTAGAGCAAGTGCCTTTCACTTAGAGGGTCTTTGTGTTGATTACTGGCACACATAGCCCCAAAGTTACATGGAGTAAGTTAAGTAGTATTTGTTCTTAGGTATACTAGTGACTTTAAGAAGCATTTCAGGCAAATATAAAAATTAAAGTATGTGTGTGTTGTGTTTGTGTGTGTGTCTATATGACCAAATGAATACTTTAAGGAGTGAAAGGGTGTTCAAAAGTAAATATTCCAGGACAAGTGAAAATAAAAAATATATTGAAAAAACTAAACCGTTTGGTCACACTAGCAGTGCATTATTTGTGCTTAGGTAAATATGCTGTATGGTCTACATGATAGTTGAGTGAAAATGTTTCTTCTCCTTACCTTTTAGACAGAAGAGCAGCTTTTGTATTTATTTCTGATATCTTCTATAGAAGCATTCATCCTTTGTATAGTATACACAAATATGTCATTATTTTCTTAATTTCCAGTCTGTCAATATCATTGAAGTACTTTATTATTACTTCTTCAGTATATTTTCTGTACATATTATTTACTTTAAAAAAAATGCTTATGGACGACATTGAGCAGGGCTCCTGTCTCCTGGCTCAGGAATTAGTCCTGGAATACTCCTGGGTCCACATGTGATGGCGGGGATTGAACACAGTGTGCAAGGTCTTCCCTGCCGCACTCTCACACCAGTCTCTACTTACATTCTTTACTATTACTTTCAGTATTGTATTAAGTGTCCTTATATGTAGGCTATTTTGCTTTCTATAAACATAACTGCATGATAAATCATTAGATTTAGAATTAATATTTTAACAACTATATTTTAAAACTTTGATTTGTAATGCCTAAACCTCTTCTTAAAAAGTTGCTACAGAAATACACACGTTTGCTAATTTACTATTGAAGGGCCAGATTATCAAATACCAACATAAAAATCAATGTATTCTTGGTTATTTATTATTTAAGAGGGCTTTTTATTTACTGTGTCAATCTACTTTCATGCTAAAAATACATCACAGTTATTGGAAAATTTAAAAAAGGATGTTGATTTTTTTTTAAATAGTGTAGGAGTACTGCTATTTGTTCAGCCATTGACTAAGCTGATTGAATTGGGCCTGAACTCCACGTTACTTTTTTTTTTTAATTTTACTGTATTACCGTGAGATAGAGTTACAAAGCTTTCATGTTTGAGATTCAGCCATACAATGATGGAACACCCATCCCTCAACCAGTGCACATTTTCCACCACCCACAGACAATTTCCCCAACACTCTCTCTCTCATTTTGGGCATTATGTTTTGCTCAAATTTTCCCACCACCCACCAGTCAAGTCTATCTGCCAAGGACAGACACCAGATAATTTATTTTCCATTGCTCATTTTGAGTACCGTGAGAGTTTGTCTGGCCACGATTGTAAATCAAAGTTCTCGATTGCAAATTGTTGGATTCCAGAGACATCTCTGTATGGCTCTAACCCATTTTGGGATTCAACTGGGAGTCTCTGGGCCAGGGCTGTTGGTGCACTAAAATGAAGCCCAGAGGCAAATTATGGGTTTGACAGCCAGTCTTCTGGGTGGGTGGGGACCTGGGGAGGGACAGCCTGTGTCCTCTGCTGGAGATTTAGTCTTGCAACCGCATAACTGGGCCTTGCTTGTGGAAGTTCATGGTCACCAGGATTCCGTCTGGAGTAGGTGGGGAGACTGCACCTGTTCCATCTGGGGTGCCCTGATGAAATTGGCTTGGTATGGGGTCTGGAGAGATCTCCAGAGCAGTGATATCTTCTGGGACTTACCTTTGTTTGTCTGGGTCAGGGCTGTCAGTTCACTAAGATCCACATTACAAAATTTTCAGCAGATTAGATCTTGCTGAAGTCCATGCTGAGACAGTGGAATCAGGCTGGGGTTATGACAGTGATTTTCAATTGTGGAAGCAAGTGGCTGCTGGGGTCTGTGTGGGCAGGCACAAGCCAACCTGCTTCCGCCCCTTCTAACTTACCCCAGTCTGTTCAGTCATGCGTGGGTCTGAGATTAACTGTGGTTTTTAATCTTTTTCGAGATTTATCTATGAGTCTCTGAACTAAGGCCAATAAATGAGCTTGTATAGTAGAGTTTGAGGTAGTTTTTGGGTGTGGCTCCCACAAATCTAACTTTTAGCCATTTACTTTCTTAATAAACTTGGTCCCAAGTTGTTGGGGTCTAACCAAGGGCACAGAGGCAATTTTGGGGTATCAGGAAGTCTGAAAGTACCATCAGACTGCTGATGCACTCACCCCACAGGCACAGGTTGACCTGTTGGCGGCCCCATATCCCCTTTAAGTGGGCTTTTATTTTAATGAAGAATCATATTGCACGAGATAGCACCAAGATATATTTTCTTCTATAAAATATAGATATTTAATTTTATTGAGGTATAAAAAATTTTTTTTATTTTTTTTATTAGTGAAACACCATGAGGTACAGTTATAGACTTAAAAATTTTTGTGCTTGGGTTTCAGTTATACAATGATCAAGTACCCATCCCTATTTTGCTCCATAACTTGAAGGCCAGCCACACGTGCAAGATGAAAAGGAAGCTCAGATAGAGAAGAGAGCACCAAATATTGAGGTACCAAAATTTATAATTAATATCATCTTATGTATACAAATCTACTGAACGACATCCCGCAGCATTATCAAGATTCTTACAGTATTTCTTTTTCTTTAATTTAAGAACATTTAAATTTTATCTTGCCATTTTTAAATGAAGTTAATCAACTTTGCTTTATGGTTTATAGGAAAAGATATCAGACATTTTATACTGAACTCTATTTCATTCGCATGCATACAGAGATGGAAGAGTTACTACCAACTTTTCAAATGTATACTTATTTTGACAAAGTTGATCATCCTCCCGAGAAATTCTACTGCCTTACAAAACTCTGCTTCTGAAGTCAGCTGAAAACCCATACAGATATTAAGAGCTCTTAAATCTATAATGGGAATATTTTTGAAAGAAATACTCTATTGCATTTGGACTAGATACTTTTATGCTTTTCACTCATGCTCATACAAAGTATTTATTTAATAGGAACTTTGTAGCTAACTGTGCCAGGAATTTGTAAGTAAAATCTTGAGAAGCTATTCCTGACCTGGTTATTAGTCAGCTAGTAGATCATATACAGGAAATGGCTTCAGAACTCCATATATCTAGACAAAACAAACATCTCTTATTTTGCTCATGCTACATGAAAGATGTAACATGCAAATGACGTGCAATACTATAATGTTCATGAGTCTTTTTCAAAGCAAAATATTTAGGATATGCTGCTTTTATGAGAGAAGCAAATTGAGAAGCACTGACTCACATTCACTCTTGTTTGTGGTTTTTGTTTTGTTTTGTTTTGATTTGTTGTGTTTTGTTTTAGGCCACATCCATTAGTAGTGGGGACTTACTTGTGGATCTAAGCTCAGGATCACTCCAGGCAGTGGCGTGTGCAAGCAAGTGTCTTAGCCTCTGTGCTATCTTCCCAGCCTCTTATCACGCCTAAAGCTTCCTCATACTTACAATAGACTGGAACTTCTGAGTAAATCCAAATGTCCAAAGTAAAAGGCGTGGCAAAAACTAAATCCAATCAAATGAGTTCTACCATTCCCAAGGGGAGATACTTTACTCAAGTAATGAAGAACATTATTATAAAACAGCAATGATTGAAAAGAATATTCCTATGTGAAACACACAATATTCTTTTGGATGTAGATGTTCATTTTTCTCTTTTCTGTATGTAAAATATCCTCATCCAATCTCTATTTGATTGTGAAAAACATTGTTAATTTCAAGCATAGGCACTGATGTCAATGTTATTTAGAAATTAAACATACTAGTTCACACTTAACAGTTCTAAGAAAAGGTTAGAGAAAGTATTTCTTAAAATTTATGAATTAAGGAGTCCCGCCGGAGGACAGCGCGGACCCCAGCCCCCAGCGCGTGTCCAGCTGTGGGACCGGCGCGCACAGCAGCCCACCGCCCCCCCCATCCAGGTAGGTTGGAGGAGCCCAGCGGAGCCCCGCCCCTGACCCCAGATGCACCGCCCGCCGAGCGAGCCCCGCCGAGGACAGCGCGGACCCCAGCCCCTCGCACGCGTCCAGCTCCAGGACCGGCGCACACAGCAGCCCACCGACACCCCCCATCGAGGATCCTGGGAGAGAGTGGCCTGGGACTGGCTAGGGGCGTGGCCTCTAAGAAGGGGACGTGGTCTGTTAAAAGTGGGCGTGGCCTGCTTCCAGGCCACAGATATATCACTCACTCCAAGCAATTTGGACCTTCATCCTTTCATCCTTTTCATCAACTTGTTACCTAATACCAACCAAAAATTTCTCACCTCTTCTACTACAATTCAACAAAATCCCACTCGCCTACTCCATTTCCAACAAAAGTTCTGTTTGAAAATAGCTATACAAGCTCAGTAGTAAATAGCAACTCCTTCAAAAGTTTCACTCAATGTCAGTTATAAAACAAAGAATAACGCCTGACTGAGAAGAAGGTCAGACTCAGAAAGGTAGAAGAGGCACATCTAGCAGCAACAAAGCTGAACGGCTCCTGGCAGTCTGCCCTCACTCAACCAGAACAGTAGCAGCGAGTGTGAAGGACCAAACCACACTGGTCACAATGGTAAAGCAACGCAAAAGCCCACCAAACTTTATTATTCACAAGGCTAGCCCAGAAGACACCAACAGTACTATAGCGTTAGACAACCTCTCTGACAAGGAATTCAGAATGGAGCTACTCAGGATGCTTAGGGAACTAAAAGAAACAATGGAAACCAATGCCAATAAAAGACAAGAGGATTTGAAGGCAGAAAAGAGGAAAATGCAATCAGAAATGTCAGACGTGAAAAATCTCGTAGGCGAATTGAAAACCTCAGTGGAATGCCTCAGCAGCAGAGTAACAGCGGCTGAGAACAGAATCAGTGAGCTCGAAGATCAAGTTCAGAGTCTTGTCAGAAAAGAGCAGAAAATGGAAAAGAGACTCACAGTTCGGGAACAGATGGCAAGAGAAGATCGTGATGAAGCCAAGAGGGGTAACATAAGAATTATTGGAGTCCCAGAGGGACAGGAAGAAAACCTTGATGAAGAAGAAACTGTCAAAGAAATCATTGCTACAACATTTCCAGAGCTGAAGAAAACTTGTGACCACATCCAGGAGGCCCGAAGGGTACCGGCTAGAAGAAATCCGAATAAAAATACCCCAAGACACATCCTGATCAAAAATGACCAAAACCTTAGACAGAGACAAAATTCTGAAAGCAGCAAGATCGAAGAAAGAAATCTCTTACAAAGGAGCATCCTTAAAATTCACAGCTGATTTTTCTGATGAAACCCTTATGGCCCGAAAACAGTGGTGGGACATAGTGAAAAAACTCAATGAAATAAATGCCTCCCCAAAAATACTTTACCCAGTGAGACTGTCATTCATAATAGAAGGAACAACACACAGTTTCACAGACAAACAACAGCTCAGGAACTTCATAGACTTAAAACCGTAGTTACAAGTACAACTAAATGGGCTACTTTAAGGCAAGACAGGCCTCTCAAATACACCAAATTTCAACAGAACAATGGGACAAAATCCCATAACAATAATCTCTCTCAATGTCAATGGGATAAACGCACCAATTAAAAGACATAGACTGGCAGGATGGATTACAAAATTGAACCCAACATTCTGCTGCCTGCAAGAAACGCATCTCAATAGTCAAAGCAAACACAGACTCAGAGTTAAAGACTGGAAAACAATCCTACAGGCAAACAGCTCCCAGAAAAAAGCTGGGGTAGCTATCCTAATATCAGACCACATCGATTTCAGAGTGAGGAAGGTCATAAGAGACAGTGAAGGCCATTTCCTATTGACCAAAGGATCTGTACAACAGGAAGAACTTACAATAATAAATGTATATGCACCTAATGAGAGACCAGCAAAGTACTTAAAACAATTATTCATAGATTTGGAAAAAGACATCGATAGCAACACAATACTAGTGGGAGACTTCAACACCGCTTTGTCACCTCTTGATAGATCAACCAGACTCAAGCTTAGTAAGGACCTACTTCATCTGAGGGAAACAATGGAAGAAAGGGACTTAGTAGATATATACAGGATACTTCATCCACAAAAAGCTGAATACACATTCTTCTCAAGCATACATGGAACATTCTCCAAGATAGACCACATGCTGAGCCACAAAACATGCCTTCATAAAATTAAGAAGATAGAGATTATATCAACAATCTTCTCAGACCATAATGCACTGAAATTAGAAGTAAATCACACACAAAATCAGAAAACTAAATCAAACACCTGGAAATTAAACAATGCGCTATTAAACAACGAGTGGCTTAGACAGGAAATTAAAGAGGAAATAAAAAGATTCCTAGAAACGAATGAAAATGAGGACACGAGTTACCAAAACTTATGGGACACAGCAAAAGCGGTCTTAAGAGGAAAGTTTATAGCTCTACAAGCATTCCTCAGAACGGAGGAGCGACCCCACATAAATAAACTAACCTCACAGCTTAAGAACTTAGAGAAGGACCAACAAAAGGAGCACAACCCTAACAGGAGGAAGGAAATAATAAAACTCAGAGTAGAGATTAACGAGATGAAACCCAAAAAACAATCCGTAAGATCAATGAAACCAAGAGCTGGTTCTTTGAGAAAATTAACAAAATCCATAAGCCCCTAGCAAAACTCACAAAGAAAGGGAGAGAGAAAACCCTAATAAACCGAATTAGAAATGATAAGGGGGTCATTACAACAGAAACTACAGAAATTCAAAGGATCCTCAGGGAGTACTTTGGGAAACTGTATGCCACAGAACATCAAAACCTCGAGGAAATGGATAAATTCCTAGACTCCTACAGACTCCCAAGGCTGAACCAAGAAGACCTGGAATACCTGAACAGACCTATCACCATCAAGGAAATTGAACTGGTAATAAAAAGTCTACCCAAGTACAAAAGCCATGGCCCGGATGGATTCACCAGTGAATTCTTCCAAATCTTTAATGAAAACTTACTCCCAAACCTCTTTAAGCTTTTCCACGAAATTGAAATATCAAATACACTTCCGAACAGTTTCTATGAAGCAAATATAACACTGATACCAAAAGCAGACAGAGATAACAAAAAGAAAGAGAACTACAGGCCGATATCCCTGATGAACACAGATGCAAAGATCCTCAACAAACTACTAGCAAATAGAATCCAACTACTCATCAAAAAGATCATACACCATGACCAAGTAGGATTCATCCCAGGGATGCAAGGATGGTTTAACATAATCCATCATATCAACAAAAGAAAAGATAAAAAGCATATGATCATATCAATAGATGCAGAGAAAGCATTTGACAAGATCTAGCACCCCTTTATGATGAAAACCCTAGCCAAAATGGGTATAGAGGGACTATCCTCAGCATAGTTAAAGCCATCTACCATAAGCCTACAGCAAGCATCATCCTCAATGGGGAAAAACTGAGAGCCTTCCCTCTAAGATCAGGGACGAGACAAGGATGCCCACTCTCTCGACTGCTGTTCAATATAGTACTGGAAGTACTTGCAATGGCAATTAGGCAAGAAAAAGATATTAAGGGCATTCAGGTAGGAAAGGAAGAAAGCAAGCTCTAACTATTCGCAGATGATATGATACTATACTTAGAGAACCCAATAACCTCCACCAAAAAACTCCTAGAAACAATAGACATGTATAGTAAAGTTGCAGGCTATAAAATCTATACCCAAAAGTCCATGGCTTTCCTATACGCAAACAGTGAGAGAGAGGAAAGCTATATGAAAAAATCAATCCCGTTCACAATTGTGCCCCAGAAAATCAAGTACCTAGGAATCAGCTTAACTAAGGAAGTAAAGGACCTGTACAAAGAAAACTACAAAACGCTACTTCAGGAAATAAAAGAGGACATGAGGAAATGGAAACACATCCCCTGCTCATGGATCGGGAGACTTAACATTGTCAAAATGGCAATACTACCGAAAGCACTGTACAAATTCAATGCAATTCCTATAAGGATACCCATGACATTCTTCAAAGAAATGGAGCAAACACTCCTGAAATTTATATGGAACAATAAACCCCCACGAATAGCTAAAGCAATTCTTGCGAAAAAGAAAATGGGAGGAATCAACCTCCCGAACTTCAAACTTTACTACAAAGCGGTAATAATCAAAACAGCATGGTACTGGAACAAAGGCAGAACTGCAGACCAATGGAACAGAGTTGAATACACTGACATCTCCCCTCAATCATATGATCATCTAATCTTTGATAAAGCTGCAAGATATGTGAAGTGGAGTAAGGAAACCCTCTTTACCAAATTGTGCTGGCATCACTGGACAGCTACATGCAAAAAAATGGGCTCAGAACTCTGCCTAACACCATGTACAAAGGTAAGATCAAAATGGATTAAAGACCTCAACATCAGACCAGAAACCATAAGATACATTGAAGACAAAGTTGGCAAAACCCTCTATGACATTGAGGCTAATGGTATTTTCAAAGATGACACGCCACTGGCTGAGCAAGTGAAAACAGAGATAGATAAATGGGACTATCTTAAACTAAGAAGCTTCTGTACCTCCAAAAAACAGTGACCAAAATACAAAGACAGTCTACAGAATGAGAAAGAATATTCGCCGAATACACATCTGACAAGGGGTTGATATCAAGGATATACAAAATACTGGTTGAACTCCACAAGAAGAAAACATCCAACCCCATCCAAAAATGGGGCAATGAAATGAACAGAAACTTTCTCAAAGAAGAAATCCGAATGGCAAAAAAGCACATGAGAAAATGCTCTACATCATTAATCATCAGGGAGATGCAGATCAAAACCACAATGAGATACCATCTCACACCTCAGAGACTGGCCCACATCCAAAAGAACAAAAGCAACTGATGCTGGCGCGGATGTGGCGAGAAAGGGACACTCCTTCACTGTTGGTGGGAATGCCGACTGGTTCAGCCCTTCTGGAAAACAGTATGGACGTTCCTCAAAAAATTAGAAATTGAGCTCCCATTTGACCCAACGATACCACTCCTGGGAATATATCCCAGAGAGGCAAAAATGTGTAGCCGAAGTGACATCTGCACTTGTTTGTTCATTGCAGCACTCTTTACAGTAGCCAGAAACTGGAAGAGACCTGAGTGCCCAAGAACAGATGACTGGTTAAAGAAACTTTGGTACATCTACACAATGGAGTACTATGTAGCTCTTACAAAAGATGAAGTCATGAACTTTACATACAAGTGGTACAATATGGAAAGTATCATGCTAAGCGAAATGAATCAGAAAGAGAGGGATAGAGGGGGATATAAAATAACAAAATATGAGATTAATACCCAAGAATAGCTGAGATCAACACCAGGAGAATTACTCCGTAGCTTAGAGGCCAGCCGGGTATTCTAGGGGAAAGGAGAATTCAGATAGAAAGGGGAACACCAAGTGGAGGGTGTTTGGAGGATCCTCCCAGGAGGGGAGATGCAGGTTGAAAGTCGACTGGACTGAATATGTTCGCCATTCAATGCCTCTTTTGCTGATCACAACACCCAAAAGGAGAGAGAGAACAAAAGGGAATGCCCTGCAACTGTGGTGGGGGGGATGGGGGGATGGGGGGGAGGGATATTATCCTGGTGATGGAAAATGGGCACTGGTGGAGGGATGGGTATTTGATCGTGGTATGACCGAGATCCAAGCACAAAAATTTGTAAATCTACAACTTTACCTCATGGTGTTTCACTAATAATAAAAAAATAAAAAAATAAAATAAAAGAAAAGAAAAGAAAAAAAATAAATAAACTGAGGACCAAACATGATGGCCTTTTAGTGTCTGTATTGCAAACCACAATGCCCAAAGGGAGAGAGAGAATAAGAAGAAATGTACCTGCCACAGAGGCAAGGTATAGGTTGGGGTGGAGTTGGCAAGAGGGATACTGGGAACATTAGTGGTGGAAAATGTGCACTGGTGGAGGAATGGGGTGTTATCATTGTATGACTGAAATGTAATCATGAAATTTTGTATCTGTATCTCATGGTGATTTAAATTTAAAAAATAAATTAAAAAAAAACAAAAAAAATTATGAATTAAAAGAGCTATAAATATTTATTCCTTAATTGCCTATACTTATAATTGTTTTTCAAAGGTATATCAATATATTATATTGTCCTATTATATCAGTTCTTAGGAATGAATACACCAGTGGATAACAGACTGCCAAAATAAGTAAAGGAATAAATATATAAACATATATATATATGGTAATCGTTATTACAAATACATTTTCAAACAATATTTTTTTTCAATTTTCTGGCCAGAAAAATGATAATAAAATTAAAGTCAATAGCAAAATATATCAGTATTTTTTATAAATAGAATTTAGGAAAAAATAGTCCTTATGTTGTAAAGCAAGATGACATTTTAGGTATTTCTTGATGGTATTTATTTTTATCACAGTAATTAACATTGCTATATATTTTTCTACTTATTCCTCCATCAATATTTACTTAGAAGACAATGTTATCAGAGAATGTGTTAGGCATGTAAAATAAAGACTTAAAATGCAAATTTTCTTATGTATTCTGGAGTAAAAAAATAATGATTAAACCAGCACCTAAATAACAAGGGTGCACTTCCTTCTGATGGAAGCAGAATGCTAAAGGGCGGAATGTTGCTCCTCAAGAATATGAAAAGAATTCACAGAGGAAATGTTTCACTGAGTACTAAAGAATGGGGAGGAAACAGGCAGATACTTTGAGTGGATATGATGGAAATGCAAGCAGAATGAGCTTGATTAAAAAGTGCATAAAGCAAACACATAGACATCCCCAAAGCCAAAATTTCAACAGGGGTAAACAGGATTCCCAGACCAATCAGTCTTGTAAAATGTACTGAGATTAAGATGATCTCTAAGCAGTTGGGATGCTTTGACTATTTATTTTGAACTAAGATGATATCATCTTATAAGGTGTTCGGAACAATAATTCTTACTGAATTGAGAATTAGGTTGGCTCAGATTGGCCTTGAGCATAGGAAAACCAACATTATCCCATGACAGACAAACATTCTCAGGTCTAAACTAAGAGCATGTGTGTATTTTTTTTAAACTTAGACTTTTGAAATATTTTAGAGTTACTTTAATGAAATTTTTCCTCTGACTTGACTGTAAATAATAAATGATTTTGTTTGTGCCACTGTACTTTTAAAAGGAGCAAAAATTTTAAGATGACACTAAATGAAACTATCTATTGGAAGGCACAAGTACAACCATTTAGTTAGTGTACTTTCATTTTGTCTACAAAAAATAATTATTTTCACCTTATTTCTAGTAGGAATGGTGAGCTCTTGAAGGGTTTCTATAGTTACTCTCAAGCCATCTGCAAATGATGTTCATTTTACTATTTTCCACATTGATTTCCTTCATATATTTTTTTATTTTTTTTAGAAACGACAAGTGAATTATGTTGAATAACACAATTAGAATCAACATTTTCTAAGTTTCCTGAAATTAATGGAAAAGCCTTCATTTTTATTTTCACTATTGGAAATGATGTTAGCTGCCAGTTTTTCAAATACATCTTTAATATGTTGAGGTATATATTCTTAGTTTCCTATTTTGTTGAAAGTTTTTATCAGAACATTTAAGTATCATAAATTGCTCTGACGTGTCAAATAACATAATCATGTGAATTTTATTTTTCCTTTGGCTACTGTGATAAATTGCATTCACTTATTTGCATACTGAACCATCCTTGCTTCTGAGAAATACATTTTGTTTGATAATGGTAAGCAATTTTCATAACAAATGTTAAAACTTAATTACACAAGATTTTGTTGAGGGACTGGAGATATGGAACAGCTGGTAGAGCTCTTGCCTTGCAAGCAGCCTTAGCGGATTCAATCCGCTGGCACACTATTGATTCCACAGGGAACAACATAGTCTCTTGGAGAGAACTTCCTGTTTGCATTTGTTTCTCTATGGTGAAAAAATGTATTTCTATACCCAGTACCTTTCTTTCCATCCGTTGTTTGATCTTTCAAGTATATTTCTTAGATCAATGTTTTGGTGTTGCAAGAATTATTAACAAGCTCAGTTGTTTCCTTATTTGGCTTTATAGCGAGAGTGCCAAGATTAGAATATTGTTTGAATTTTTTTTTCATTTCTGTGGACTTTTTTTGCTACCTCAAATAATATTGAATTACTATAAAGAGATGTCATCTTTTTGCTTTGTTGAAGTTTGGGTAATTTTTTATTTCTCCCCTGTTTTCTTCATTGAGTTATGAAGGGTTATGATGTTTAAGTTCCACATCTTTACTGTTTTCTTTTCATAGTTTATTTCTTATAAACTTATAGCCTTATAACATCATTGTCAGGAAACATGCTGGATATAATACAAATCTTTATTTATTATGGCTTTTTGGTATCTCAGTATATGATCTATCCTTGAGGATGCTCCACAAAGAGTATACAATTATAAATGAAACAATCTCAGCATTTCTATTGAATTACTTCACTTTATTTCATATTTTTGTATTAATATTTTGCTGCACCCATTTAAATCTATCCATTGATATAAATAACACATAAAATATTCCAGTACTGTGTCAATCTACATATGTGAGTGGATATATATATATATAAAGTTTATTCTTTCTTTTATTTTGTAAAACCATAATTTAGTTTTCAATATTTTAATCTAGCATAATTAATGGAAATGCACAATTTCTTGGGGCCAGAGCAATAGTGGAGCGGGTAGGACATTTGCCTTGAAATCAGCTGATACAAATTCAATCTCAAGCACAACCATGAATAATTTCTGAGTGCGGATCCAGGAGTAACCCCTGAGCATTACTGGGTATGGACCCAAAAAAAACAAGACCAAACAAAACAAAACCCGAAAGAAAAAGAAAAGAAAAAAAAGATATACACAGTTTCTTTAACTTCTGGCTCAAGAATATGTGTTATCAGTATTTTTAGTTATGCACTAAGGCTCAAAAATTACTGATCATTTTTTATTCAAACTGACATTTCCATTTAAGATGAGCACATAATAAGATGAAGGAAAATTTACTTTAAAGTGTCCATTTAAGTTGGAACCTAATATAGTGATTTTGCTCTTCTAATAAATAACCCCTACTCAGGGCTCTCACTATGTTCTGTACTAGCTAGCAAGTTTGACTGAGAACAAATTAATTAGCAATAAATCTGGCAGACTGCACTCAAAATATTCTCCTAATTAATCAGAAGAAAAATAGATGATTTGAAAAATGTCATTATGACATGTTAGTAATGTTATCAATTTCTAGGGCTACTTAACTGATTTGTCTGTCTTTGTTCTTATATATCCGTCAGTCTTTGCCTGTGAAGACGTTTAAAAATTATTCTGTTTACCTTGGATAAAGACATTATGAATGTCTTCGACTCTTAGCAGACTTTCATTTATTTGATCAAGCACTCTTTATTATAATAAATAATTTCTTCTCTCTATTCATACACTAGATACCTCAGTAGTTCTTTAATCTTAAATGACTTCTATTTTTTATAATGCTTTCAATGCGTTTTATTCTTTTGCTTTTCTATGCAATAATTAGACTTATTTCTTCCGTAACAATTTGGAGTGGTATTTTCACTTTTACCAAAAAGTTTAATGTCTTTTAAGGTTGCATTTAACCTTCATTAAAGCACACTGATTTCAATGTAGCCACAATGATCAGAAATAGGTTAAAAAGATAATTGTTCACTTGAAAATAAATAAAAGCACTTTATTTCTCCTCTACATTAAAAAAGCAACATTCTACCCTCTGGTAGCACTGTAACACTGTCATCCATTGTTCATTGATTTGCTCAAGTGGGCACCAGTAACGTCTCCATTGTGAGTGAGACTTGCTGTTACTATTTTTGGCATATTGAATACATCACAGGGAACTTGCCAGGCTCTGCCATGTGGACCGGATACTCTCAGTAGCTTACCCAGCTCTCTGAGAGGGATGGAGGAATCAAACCCTGGGTCCGCTGCTTGCGAGGCAAAGCCCTACTTGCTGTGCTATTGAAAATCTTCCAGCCTTACCCTGTGGTAATAATTTAAATTGAATACATTAAATGTACTCATTAAAATTAGTACATTTACTCATTTGTTCTTTGCTTTAAGGATTTAAAGATATTTTTCTTTCTAAATTTCTCAATAAATATATATTTTAATTTCTTATTTGATTACCCAAACTTAGAGTATGCAAAATGTTAAACTATAGAAATTATGGGGTGGAGTTACTACCATGGATAAAAATGGCAATAATTTGCCTTAACTAGGTGTTGAAGGACAGCATCATGAGTATTTTTGGTGTGTGGGGGGTCATAACCAGCTATGTGCAGGGGTTACTCCTGGATCTTCACTCAGGAATTACTCATGGTGGTGCTCAGGGGACCAAATGGGATGCTGGGAATCGAACCCAGGTTAGCCGTGTGCAAGACAAACACCCTACCTGCTGTGCTATCATTCCAGCCCCTTAATTTTTCATTTTATATGCCTTTAAGCAAACATGACATAAATGATATTTCACTAGAATATTCCTATCATTCTAAATCATGTACTGCTGATTTAACCATGGGAATAAATAAATAAATAAATAAATAAATAAATAAATAGGGGCAATCTAAAAACAAAAAAATCAGTTTTCAAAATATCAATATCATAATGAACAAGGAAAATATGAAAACAGAGGAAACTATGAAAAAACAAATAATGATTAAACTTAGTTTTGACAAATATTTCACAGAAACAGTAGGTGGTAATGAGTGAGGGATTTTTAGGAATTTTACATAATGTTTTCATAGTTTTTTTCTATGAAACAAATAGTGAAAGTTTTTGTTTATTTAAAATTTTTTGTTAAGCATAAAAATCTACAGTGCAATATGAAAATGTAAACAGTCAAAATGGCCCAAAATGCATATCTAAATAATAATACTCTGATTATTAACAGACATGCATTTTATTTTATGAAATATTTTGTATTATGGATTTACACCTCATGAATTAGGTAGTAATCTAATGGTGAGAGAAATATTTTGTCAAAATCACACTTGGCAGTTTGTTAAACTCTGACAAAACATGAAACTTATAGTCTTATGTATACATCATTGTAAGAACTTACACAAGTTCTTATAAATCCTTCACAGGTGATGTTTTCCATGGTCCTTTTCCTAATAAATACAATCCTTCAATTTAATTTCCCATTTCCCAACCACTTGCACAAACATTGCTATTTTCTTCTCTCTCAATGATCTGGAAACCCTTTGTAGAATCCCCTCTCTCCTTCCAAAGGCATTCAAATATGGATTGTTTACCTAGAATTTTATTATATTTATCTCCAGGGACACATTCTCATTGAGAAAAATGCTGAATCATCACCTCTACATTATTATGTTTAGTTCCAGATGGTTCAAATGAGCTCTTGCAGGTCCATATGTGAAACTCCATTGTTCTTCAAGATACTGTAGAACTTTATTAATGTTGGAATGTTCCATGATCAAAAAGTTAAATATTTTCTGTGGAAAGAAAAGATATGGATATTTTATACTAAATTGAACAAATTAAGTGAACCATACTTTAAAAATTTAAGTATTAAAACTGACAAAATAGATTATCATTGAATTGATATTTGCTCAGTTTAAAAATTAAACTTTGAAGAAATTCAGGAGCTACTGTTGTGTTATTCAAAGTGGTACTATTATTTTTACGACTAATTGCAGTTATTATGAGAAAATAATGATTTCAGTTATTTTTTTGTTAAACAACAGATAATCAGAAATTGTGTCAGATACTAAATATATTATGTATAATCAAAAATGTCAGACACACAAAAAATCTTCTTTTACCCTTATAATTTCAGTTAATAAATATTAATGAACAAAATGTGCCTTTGAATGATTCAGTATAAATAATTGCATTTTAAAATAAACTGTAGTATTTTGTGCCCAATATTCTTTTGGTCTAGTCCGGGTGACAGAACAGAGGGTAAGTCACTTGCCTTGCATGCAGCCAACCTAATTTTGATACCCAGTACCCCACTTAGACCCCTCCTAAAATCCATTGGTGGTACAAATTTTTAATACTTATTTTTCCTCCAACAAAGTGATCAATAATACTCTAGCCCATGTTTGTCCATCAAACTGTGTCTAGTTTTAACTCAAGCATTCCAATAAACATAGTGGCTCTGTTCACTGGGATTTTTTCTTGCTTGACTTGAGAAACAAGTAAATAAAGCTTAAAATAAAATAAAATATGAAACAACTTTGTTATCATGAAGAATTAAGATTTGCTGATAATAGCCATTTATTATATAATGACATTTTCATTTTAAAGTAAGCAAACAACAAATAACTCTAGTCATGTAGAATTTGCTATGTTGATCATGTTTACTGAATAAACTAAAAAGTTTCAGAATTTTTTTCCTCAATTGGTCAGTTTAAATATTAAACTTTGAAGAAATTCAAGAGCTGTTACTCTATTTTAAATATTTGCTTTAAGTATCAAAAGTTGGCATTCACTTTTAACGTATTATAGATAAAATTCCAGCTATAATGTCGCCAATCCTTATACTAAAAACCATCATTGATATAATACCAGTATTTGTTCAAGTAAACCTAATAATACTGTGTAGGCTCATTGATGTATACGCACTGAAACCAAACTTTGAATTTGCAATTTCTCTAAGAAAACATTACTTGCCCCAATTATCCTTCTATAATATTTTTCCATTTGAGTGTCATTTGATAAATCACAAATTGCACATCTTTAAAGACAAAGACAGATACCTCTTCTTTGTTTACATTGCTAAGTCAGTTTTCTGAGCTCCTTAATTATGAAAAAGATATTATATATTATATCATCTCATTACTTTGTGATTATATGTAATAATCTCATCTTCTTGAGTATATTGAATTGCAGAGCCTAACCTTAAAGTTATGTTATACTTTACCTCTTCCAACATGCCAAATCAATTTGAAAGTGGATCGAATGATTTATTTAGTACTCAGTAAAAGTATTTTTTATTTAGGAGATTCAAATCTAATATAAAAATCATGTTTACATTAAAAATATACAAACTTGCTTTCATTGTACTAATTTTACTCTTCATATCTTAACCTCACTTTGTAATCAAAAACTGAAAATTAAAACCACATTTAGATTCCTATATTCCCCAAGTTCATATTTAAAAGATTTGAAAATGCAAATATGAATAAAAACATAGACATAAAGATAGAGTAGTATATTATTTGAGAATATTATTTAAGATAATTAAAGTTACATATATTCTTCAATACAATTTCATTGTTAAGCATATTTTATATAAAAATACACATAATTATGCATACTAAAAGTCACAGGCAAAATATCTTAGCAGATCTTTTGTTCTTTTAGTTAGTCCAAGATTGGTTACATTTTCTAATCATACCATAGACCTTTTAAAAACGATATCCAAGCCGGCCAAAGAGAGGGTGTTCTTCTTGCACAAGGTTCACCCAGGTTTGGTCCACAGCATCCCTTATGGATCCCCAAGCCTGCCAGGAATGATCCCTGAGCAAAGCAAGAAGTAAGCCCTGAGCACTGCCGGGTGTGATTCAACAATGCAAAATAAAATTGTTTAAAGCTTCTATATCTTTTTTAAAGAGTGAGTTTGTAAAATAAATTCTGATTTATTTTGATTGTGGAATAAATTCTGGTGCTGGAGATTGAACTGGGATTGGCTGTGTGCAAGTGAAACACTAACTTTAGCAAGTACTAACTCTCTGGAACTGAAAAATTTATCAAATTTTATTTTAGAAATAAAAACATAAAGGGATTAGAGCAAGGTTCAATAATTTATGGGAAAGGAACTAGGGCATTTATGTAGCAAATCAATGGAAGTCGAGAGTAGCTCTTCTCAATGGGCAATATGGAACTGCAGTCCTCGTGGGATTCAGAAGATGCCAAGGAAGCCACAAGTAGGAAAATAAATCACATGAATGAGGGGACCAGGAGATGAGATGTGTGAGACAACTAATAGAATAGTGGGAACACAAGAAGGAAATGAGGTCAGAGAGTCAGAGATGGAAAAAGGTTGAGAAATAGTTGTAGTGGATGTCGTGTTAAGTGGAATTAACCTCAAGGAGAAACTATATGAAAGTTCTCTGAATAGGCTATATAAACAAATAGAGGGAAACAACAGTGTCCAGTGAACACAAAGCCATCGATAGTGACTCAAAATAATACTTAGAACGAGGGCAAAGAGAAAGGAAGGGTCCTATGGTCAAAGGACCTTGACATTTTGGTGGAAATATTGCAAAGTAACATTGGCACCTGGATCCTAGCAGTACACATAGATGAACATTAACCAGCAAGCTGAACAAATTTGTAGTTGAGTATCAAAAATTTAAAATGGCCATGCACTCTGGTCCAACCCTTTTGGAAAACAGTATGGACGATTCTCAAAAAATTAGAATTCGATCTCCCATTTGACCCAGCTATAGCACTCCTGGGAATATATCCCAGAGAGGCAAAAATGTATAGTCGAAGTGACATCTGCAATTGTTTGTTCATTGCAGCACTCTTTACAATAGCCAAAATCTGGAAAAAACCTGAGTGCCCGAGAACAGATGACTGGTTAAAGACGCTTTGGTACATTTACACAATGGAGTACTATGTAGCTGTTAGAAAAGATGAAGTTATGAAATTTACATACAAGTGGTACTACATGGAAAGTACCATGTTAAGCGAAATGAGTCAGAAAGAGCGGGATAGACACAGAAAGATTGCATTCATCTGGGGAACATAAAGCAACAAAACGGGAGACTAACACCCAGGAAGGGCTCAGATTAGTACCAGGAATTTAGCTCCATGACTTGAAGGCCAGCCACATGTGCTAGGTGAGAAGGATGCTCAGATAGAGAAGAGAGCACCAAATAAAGGGTGTTGTGAAGACCCTCCCAGGGTGGGAGAGACATGCTAAAAGTGGTCTATAGACCAAACATGACTGCCACTCAACGCCTCTCTGGCAAAACACAGTACCCAAAAGAAGAGAGAGAGAACAGGGAGGAATGCCCTGCCACAGCGGCAGGGTGGGACGGGGGGGTGGGGGGGAGGATGGGGGGTGGGAGGGATGCTAGGACCCGTGGTGGGGGAGGATGGGCACTGGTGGAGGGATGGGTACTTGATCATTGTATAACTGAAACCCAAGCACAAAAATTTATTAGTCTATAAGTGTACTTCATGGTGTTTCACTAATAAAAAAAAATGATAAAAAAATTTTTTTCAATAAAATATCACTCTTCTTAAAAAAAAATAAAAAAAAAATAAAATGGCCATGCACGTATCACGAGCTTGCCAGTCAGGGCTGTGGCATGGAAGCAAAGACAGATTCTATGGACCACGGAGATGAGAGGTGAGTAGGGTGGGAGTGGGTGCAGTGTAATGACCTTTTATTTATAAAATAAAAATGTGCACCATTTTAATTTGAATTATTAAAAAGAAAGAAAGGAATTTTTTTGTTTTTTGTTTTTATTTTTGCACAGATCCATTTTAGTTTCTTTTCTCAATTCCCTTTGATATGAATATTTCTTCCTAGTCATGAAAGTGTTCCCTTCTGATGGCTGATTTCATTATATGTAAAGAGGAAGAAGCTTTTAGGCATCTGCCATTTTTTTCAGCTACAGTTTAAAATAATCAATGTTCTGAAAGGGCATAATATGGAGATCGTATGTATGAAATCTTGCTTGATGGTTCATGCATCAACAAACTTATATGTTACCTTAACTCAGTTAAGACAAATCTGGACAAACATTATTTCTGGCTCTATCAATGGAATTTTTCTGGAAAAGATTTGTGTTTAACTTAACAAGTTAGCTTTTGGTAAAGAATATTGCAAGGAGTTATGTCACCTTCCCAAGGCTGAAAGATTGAATAAAACATGTGTAAAAAATATTTTGTTTTTGCAGAGAGGTCTGTATTTTGATCCCCAAATAAGCATTTCTTTGGACTCAGATTTATACTATTGAATGCTCTGATTCTCAAACCTTTGATTTGGACTAAATGATACTACTCACTTTCCTGGTTCTCTAAATTTCAGCTCCAGACTATAAATTGTGGGAAATGATAGTCTTCGTGAGGATATGCATGCCAATGCCTAACAAACAACAACGACAACAAAAAGCTCCCTATGGGGGCCAGAGCATATAGCTGGTGGGGTGATTGCCTTGCATGTGGTTGACTTGGTTTGTTAGTTTGATATTGGACATTCATTATGATCCTTGAAGCCTGCCAGGAGTGGCTTACTTCTGGCTTATCAATGAGGTATTTTCTAGAGAAAATTAGTGTTTTACTGGACAGGTTAGCAATTGATAAAGATCATCTTAAACAAGAAGATCCCTGAGTGTGGAGATAGGAGAAAGTACTGAGCAATACAGGGTGTGTCCCCAAATCCAAAACCAAACAAAACACTCTCTATGCAAATAGATAAATAATATATATAAAGCTATTGTGTTTCTATATAGATACCTATAGAGTTGCATATTTATGTACCTAAATATTATATATAATTAAATTGCATATTTGAAATCTATATCTATGCATCTGTCAATAGTGGTAGATATATCTATTCAAGTCTCTATATATTTCTTTAGAAGATCCTAATAGGCATTGTGCAACAATAGAAAATCAGGTCAAAGTTATTACTATAATAAATAAGCGACACAATTTGACATTGTTCTCATGAACAATATTCTATATAAAAATAGGGCATGTAACTTGATAACTGTCCAGTAAAATGAAATATGAATTAATATAATAGAAATCAGGTAAGTGATCATTTTGTTAGATATATGCACGTATACATATTATTTCATCTGATATAGACATGGCATTTCTCGGAATAACAAATATCAACCTGGATTTTAAACAAGACAAACAAAGAAAAATACTTTAAAGTAATAGAAAAACTAGACAGAGAGGTTCTATTAAGAAAGAATTGCTTTATTTTCCCAGGACTGAATGTAACACTTATTATCTAAACATCTATTGGGTTAGATGAAATTTCTAAAAGACCTAATAAATGAGAAGGACTTCTGTAATAAAGGAATGAAATACCTGCAGAACCACAACACAGACAGCCTAATTGAGTTTCATTAAGATTTCTATTATATTGGCATGCATAGTTATGTAATGTGGCATATAATGCTCAGACTATCAGATTTGTAAATGACTTCAGTATTGACTGTGGCTTTTGGAAATTAGGTGATTAGTGATTTACGAGCAAATGGAAATAAAATGAGACAAAATAAAAAAAAAGAGGAGCACAAGGAAATGTAGTCATTGAAATATTTTTATGTTTGTTATATTATCTTTTGCTTTTCTTGGCTATACTCTCCATAACAATGAATTTAAATATTCTAGAAGAGCTCAATGGTTCATTTTTTAAGAGCCCTGGAAGACCTTTTAATCCTCTGAATCTGAAATTACAGTTAATATTTCCATGTCTTAATTTTATTGGTATTTTTTGTAGACCACACCTAACTCATAAAGGCTTTAGAAACCATAATTTTTTCTAAAAAATTTATATTCATAATTTACATTTATAATTTATATTTATATTTTCTAAGACAAAATTTATATTCAAAATTAAATATGCAAAATTCAAAGTAATGTGAGTTTGTTCATCTTTTTCTCACTAAAATAACAAAGCACAACTTGTAAGTGTTCTTGTAATTTTATTGTATTTTCATTAATTTTTTGTTGAGCCCACATTTGGCATTAACCAGAGACCACAAAGACCACACTAGACAATATTGGAGGTTATGAGATTCTGGCTATAGAACCCAGGGCCTCATATATGCAAAACATAGTCTTTACCACGTGAACTATTTCTCTGATTCTTATTTGAACTTTGCAAACATAATTTGGAAAAACACTATATTGCATGCTGTACCTGTAGTGTATTTTCTATGTTGTTAGTGAATAATTTATGTTATCATTTATCAGCTTTGTTTTTTTTAGCAGTTAAATTAGTACTGGTAATTTAACTGATCAGGAAATATGTTCAATCACACAAATTTAGTATTAATTATATGGTGGAATAAATAATTCAACTAACCTCACTCTCTTAAGACCTAGACAGCTATTATTAAAATATTATATATATGCTCCCAATTTTAAGAATCAATTAACATGAGCACTGTAGCACTGTAGCATTGTCCTCTCGTTATTCATTGATTTGCTTGAGTGGGCACCAGTAACGTCTCCACTGTGAGTCTTATTACTGTTTTTGGCATATCAAATATGCCAAGGGGAGCTTGCTAGGCTCTGCTTTGTGTGTGGGATACTCTCGGTAGATTGCCGGGCTCTCTGAGAGGAACAGAGGAATCCAACCCGGGTTGGCATCCTGCAAGGCAAATGACCTACCTGCTGTGCTATCATGCTGTCCTATCACTAATGAAAATTCCCTAAGGACCATATATGGGGAGGAAGTGAAAAACTAAACTGATTAGTTAGAAATAAATGTGTGGCTAACCTTGTTTTCTTCAAGTTATATATTCAAGAGTTTGGGTTTTAATAGCTTCATAGTGTACTGGAAACAACATCTTACGAAAAGTAAAAAGTCGCATCGGAGTGCCAGATTAATATTAATAGATACATGTCTATTACCAGTAGAATATAACAAGAAAAACTATGATTATCATGAAGTCCAGATTAAAAATATTCTCTGATAAAATTATAACCAAAATTTTCTCCTTGATCAGTCTGTATTTTTTAAGATCTTTAGACTCCCAAGTAGGAAGAATGATAATTGATCTATGGAAAAACCCTTAACTCTGACTACAGAACCTTCTGCACATATTGTAACTAGTCAACACAAAAACAAATGTGCGACCTCCTAGAAAGCCGGTTTCACCCCTGATCTGTGCGGGACGGGCACGGAGGCCCAGCTCAGGGCAAACAAGCTGAACGGCTCCTATTCCAACCAGGTACAGCCCGCCCCCAAGGGCCTGGGACCCTCTGTGCGCATGCACAGCTAGCTCAACCTCCTAGAAAGCCGGTTTCATCCCTGATCTGCGTGGGACGGGCACGGAGGCCTAGCTCTGGGCAACCAAGCTGAACGGCTCCTATTCCAACCAGGTACAGCCCGCCCCCAAGGGCCTGGGACCCTCTGTGCGCATGCACAGCTAGCCCCACCTCCTAGAAAGCTGGTTTCACCCCTGATCTGCGCGGGACAGGCACGGAGGCCCATCTCTGGGCAACCAAGCTGAACGGCTCCTATTCCAACCAGGTACAGCCCGCCCCCAAGGGCCTGGGACCCTCTGTGCGCATGCACAGCTAGCTCAACCTCCTAGAAAGCCGGTTTCATCCCTGATCTGCGTGGGACAGGCACGGAGGCCTAGCTCTGGGCAACCAAGCTGAACGGCTCCTATTCCAACCAGGTACAGCCTGCCCCCAAGGGCCTGGGACCCTCTCTGCGCATGCACAGCTAGCTCCATCGACGTTCCCAACTCCTCGCTCAGTGCCAGGGACTCTTTCTGGAGCCGCGGCCGCTAACGCGGCTGCGAAATATTTTCCCACTACATATCCCATAGGAACCATAAGCTACCTTCTTCGATGGAAACTTCTCTAGTTTAGCTCAGTCACTAGAAACAGAGTAGCCAATAACTCATAAGCCTATCTTAACTCACACTGCATATCAAGCAGAATAGTAACAGTGAACGTTAAGGACTAAACCACAGTTTTCACAATGGTAAAGCAACGCAAAAGCCCACCAAACTTTCTTATTGAAGAGTCTAGACCAGATGACACCAACAGTACTGCAGTGTTAGACAACCTCTCTGACAAGGAATTCAGGAGGGAGCTACTTAGGATGCTTAGGGAACTAAAAGAAACAATGGAAAGCAATGCCAATAGAAGACAAGAGGATTTGAAGGCAGAAATGAGGAAAATGCAATCAGAAATGTCAGACCTGAAAAATCTCATAGGCGAATTGAAAAGCTCAGTGGAAGGCCTCAGCAGCAGAGTAAGAGCTGCTGAGAACAGAATCAGTGAGCTCGAAGAGGAAGTTCAGAGACTCTCCAGAAAAGAGCAGAAAATGGAAAAGAGACTCACAATTCGGGAACAGATGGCAAGAGAAGATCGTAATGAAGCCAAGAGGGGTAACATAAGAATTATTGGAGTCCCAGAGGTACAGGAAGAAAACCTTGATGAAGAAGAAACTGTCAAAGACATCATTGCTACAACGTTTCCAGAGCTGAAGAAAACTTGTGACCATATTCAGGAGGCCCGAAGGGTACCAGTTAGAAGAAATCTAAATAAAAACACCCCAAGACACATCCTGATCAAAATGACCAAAATTTTAGACAGAGATAAAATTCTGAAAGCAGCAAGATCGAAGAAAGAAATCTCTTACAAAGGAGCATCCTAAAAATTCACAGCTGATTTTTCTGATGAAAACCTTATGGCCCGAAAAGAGTGGTGGGACATAGTGAGAAAACTCAATGAAATAAATGCCTCCCCAAAAATACTTTACCCAGCGAGACTCTCATTCCATAATAGAAGGAACAACACACAGTTTCACAGACAAACAACAGCTCAGGAACTTCATAGACTCAAAACCGTGGTTACAAGAACAACTAAATGAGTTACTTTAAGGCAAGAAAGGCCCCTCAAATACACCAAATTTCAACAGAACAATGGGACAAAATCCCATAACAATAATCTCTCTCAATTTCAATGGGCTAAACACACCAATTAAAAGACATAGAGTGGCAGGATGGATTAGAAAATTGAACCCAACATTCTGCTGCCTGCAAGAAACACATCTCAATAGTCAAAGCAAACACAAACTCAGAGTCAAAGGCTGGAAAACAATCCTACAGGCAAACAGTTCCCATAAAAAAGCTGGGGTAGCCATCCTAATACCAGACCACATCGATTTCAGAGTGAGGAAATTCATAAGAGACAGTGAAGGCCATTTCTTATTGATCAAAGGATCTGTACAACAGGAAGAACTTACAATAATAAATGTATATGCACCTAATGAGAGACCAGCAAAGTACTTAAAACAACTACTCATAGATTTGGAAAAAGACATCAACAGCAACACAATACTAGTGGGAGACTTCAACACTGCTTTGTCACCTCTTGATAGATCAACCAGACTCAAGCTTAGCAAGGACATACTTCATCTGAGGGAAACAATGGAAGAAAGGGACTTAGTAGATATATACAGGACACTTCATCCACAAAAAGCTGAATACACATTCTTCTCAAGCGTACATGGAACATTCTCCAAGATAGACCACATGCTGAGCCACAAAACATGCCTCCATAAAATTAAGAAGGTAGAGATTGTATCGACAATCTTCTCAGACCATAATGTGCTGAAATTCGAAGTAAATCACACACAAAAACAGAAAACTAAATCAAACACCTGGAAATTAAACAGTGCACTATTGAACAACGAGTGGATTAGACAGGAAATCAAAGAGGAAATCAAAAGATTCCTAGAAACGAATGAAAATGAGAACACGAGTTACCAAAACTTATGGGACACAGCAAAGGCTGTGTTAAGAGGAAAGTTTATAGCTCTACAAGCATTCCTCAGGAAGGAGGAGCGAGCACACATAAGTAACCTAACCTCACAGCTTAAGAGCTTGGAGAAGGACCAAAAAAAGGAGCACAACCCGAACAGGAGAAAGGAAATAATAAAACTGAGAGCAGAGATTAACGAGATGGAAACCCAAAAAACAATCCGAAAGATCAATGAAACCAAAAGCTGGTTCTATCAGAAAATTAACAAGATCGATAAGCCTCTAGCAAAACTCACAAAGAAAGGGAGAGAGAAAACCCTAATAAACCGAATCAGAAATGAAAAGGGGGTCATTACAACAGAAACCACAGAAATAAAGAGGATCCTCAGGGAGTACTTTGAGAAGCTTTATGCCACGGAACATCAAAACCTCGAGGAAATGGATAAATTCCTAGACTCCTACAGACTCCCAAGGCTGAACCAAGAAGACCTGGAATACCTGAACAGACCTATCACCATCAAGGAAATTGAAATGGTAATAAAAAGTCTCCCCAAGCACAAAAGTCCTGGCCCGGATGGATTCACTAGTGAATTCTTCCAAATCTTTAAAGAGGACTTACTCCCGATGCTCTTTAAGCTTTTCCACGAAATTGAAATATCAAAAACACTTCCGAACAGTTTCTACGAAGCAAATATCACACTGATACCAAAGGCAGACAGAGATACCACAAAGAAAGAGAATTACAGGCCGATATCCCTGATGAACACAGATGCAAAGATCCTCAACAAACTACTAGCAAATAGAATCCAACTACTCATCAAAAAGATCATACACCATGACCAAGTAGGATTCATCCCAGGGATGCAAGGATGGTTTAACATTCGGAAATCAATCAAAATAATCCACCATATCAACAAAAGAAAAGATAAAAAGCATATGATCATATCAATAGATGCAGAGAAAGCATTTGACAAGATCCAGCACCCCTTTATGATGAAAACCCTAGCCAAAATGGGTATAGAGGGGACCTTCCTCAACATAATTAAAGCCATCTACCACAAGCCTACAGCAAGCATCATCCTCAATGGGGAAAAACTGAGAGCCTTCCCTCTAAGATCAGGGATGAGACAGGGATGCCCACTCACTCCACTGCTGTTCAATATAGTACTGGAAGTACTTGCAATAGCGATTAGGCAGGAAAAAGATATTAAGGGCATTCAGGTAGGAAAGGAAGAAATCAAGCTCTCACTATTCGCAGATGATATGATACCCTACTTAGAGAAACCAATAACTTCCACCAAAAAACTCCTAGAAACAATAGACTCGTATAGTAAAGTTGCAGGTTATAAAATCAATACCCAAAAGTCCATGGCTTTCCTATACGCAAACAGTGAGAGAGAAGAAAGCAACATGAAAAAAACAATCCCATTCACAATTGTGCCCCAGAAAATCAAGTACCTAGGAATCAGCTTAACTAAGGAAGTAAAGGACCTGTACAAAGAAAATTACAAAACGCTACTTCAGGAAATAAAAGAGGACATGAGGAAATGGAAAGATATCCCCTGCTCATGGATCAGGAGACTTAACATTGTCAAAATGGCAATAGTACCGAAAGCATTGTATAAATTCAATGCAATTCCTATAAGGATACCCACGACATTCTTCAAAGAAATGGAGCAAACACTCTTGCAATTTATATGGAACAATAAGCCCCCACGAATAGCTAAAGCAATTCTTGGGAAAAAGAAAATGGGAGGAATCAACCTACCGAACTTCAAACTGTACTACAAAGCAGTAATAATTAAAACAGCATGGTACTGGAACAAAGGCAGAACTGCAGACCAATGGAACAGGGTTGAATACACTGACATCTCCCCTCAATCATATGATCATCTAATCTTTGATAAAGATGCAAGTAATGTTAAGTGGAGTAAGGAAAGCCTCTTTAACAAATTGTGCTGGCATCACTGGACGCCTACATGCAAAAAAATGGGCTCAGAACTCTGCCTAACACCAGTTACAAAAGTAAGATCCAAATGGATTAAAGACCTCAACATCAGACCAGAAACCATAAGGTACATTGAAGACAAAGTTGGCAAAACCCTCCATGACATTGAAGCTAATGGTATCTTCAAAGATGCCACGCCACTGTCTGAGCAAGTGAAAACAGAGATAGATAAATGGGACTATCTTAAACTAAGAAGCTTCTGCACCTCCAAAGAAACAGTGACCAAAATACAAAGACAGTCTACAGAATGGGAAAGGATATTCGCCGAATACACATCTGACAAGGGGTTGATATCCAGGATATACAAAATACTGGTTAAACTCCACAAGAAGAAAACATCCAACCCCATCCAAAAATGGGGCAATGAAATGAACAGAAACTTTCTCAAAGAAGAAATCCGAATGGCAAAAAAGCACATGTGAAAATGCTCTACATCATCTATCATCAGGGAGATGCAGATCAAAACCACAATGAGATACCATCTCACACCTCAGAGACTGGCCCACATTCAAAAGAACAAAAGCAACCGATGCTGGCACGGATGTGGCGAGAAAGGGACACTCCTTCACTGTTGGTGGGAATGTCCACTGGTTCAGCCCTTCTGGAAAACAGTATGGACGATTCTCAAAAAATTAGAAATTGAGCTCCCATTTGACCCAGCAATACCACTCCTGGGAATATATCCCAGAGAGGCAAAAATGTATAGTCGAAGTGACATCTGCACTTGTTTGTTCATTGCAGCACTCTTTACAATAGCCAGAAACTGGAAGAAACCTGAATGCCCAAGAACAGATGACTGGTTAAAGAAACTTTGGTACATCTACACAATGGAGTACTATGTAGCTCTTAGAAAAGATGAAGTCATGAAATTTACATACAAGTGGTACAATTTGGAAAGTATCATGCTAAGCGAAATGAGTCAGAAAGAGAGGGATAGACATAGAAAGATTGCATTCATCTGGGGGATATAAAGTAACAAAGTATGAGATGAATACCCAAGAATAGCTGAGATCAGCACCAGGAGGATTACTCCATAACTTAGAGGCCAGCCGGGTATCCTAGAGGAAAGGGCAGTTCAGATAGAGAAGGGAGCACCAAATAAAGGATGTTTGGAGGATCCTCCCAGGAGGGGAGATGCATGTCGAAACTAGACTATGGACTGAACATGTTTGCCACTCAATGCCTCTTTTGCAGACCACAACACCCAAAAGGAGAGAGAGAACACAGGGGATTTCCCTGCCACAGAGACAGGGGGGATGGGGGGATGGGGGGATGGGGGTGGGAGGGATATTATCCATGGTGGTGGAAAATGGGCACTGGTGGAGGGATGGGTATCTGATCATTGTATAATTGAAACCAAAGCACAAAAAATTGTAAATCTACAACTTTAAAAAAAATAAAATAAAATAAAGGGAAAAAAAAAAAGAAAAGATGAAGTCATGAAATTTACATACAAGTGGTACAATATGGAAAGTATCATGCTAAGCGAAATGAGTCAGAAAGAGAGGGATAGACATAGAAAGATTGCATTCATCTGGGGGATATAAATTAACAAAGTATGAGATTAATACCCAAGAATAGCTGAGATCAGCACCAGGACGATTACTCCATAGCTTAGTGGCCAGTCGGGCATTCTAGAGGAAAGGGCTTCTCAGATACAGAAGGGAACACCAAATAAAGGGTGTTTGGAGGACCCTCCCAGGAGGGGAGATGCATGTCGAAAGTGGACTATGGCCTGAACATGTTTGCCACTCAATGCCTCTTTTGCAGACCACAACACCCAAAAGGAGAGAGAGAACACAGGGGATTGCCCTGCCACAGAGGCAGGGGGGGATGGGGGGATGGGGGTGGGGGGGATATTATCCATGGTGGTGGAAAATGGGCACTGGTGGAGGGATGGGTATCTGATCATTGTATAATCAAACCCAAGCACAAAAAATTGTAAATCTACAACTGTACTTCATGGTGTTTCAGTAATAAAAAAAAAAATTTAGAAAAAAAAAACAAATGTGCTACAATGAGTAAAAAATACATAAATTCATTCCAGTAATTTTCATACCATAGAATTTGATATATTGAACATAAAATCAAAATATCTTTATTATGAGAGAAATTGCCACCAACCCAGTTATGCTCAGAGATTGCTCTTGTCTCTGAACTCAGGAATCATTCATAGTGGGTCTCTGAACCAAACAGAATGCTGACTAATAATAGGGTCAGTTGTGTGCATGGCAAGCATCTTACCTGTGATAATCTTACTTTACTGGCCTCTAGCCACTAAATTCTTAAGTATTAATTTTATGAAAGTGGAGAGAGAGAAACAACAGAGAAACTGTGTTTGCCTTGCATGCAGCCCACATGGGTTTGATTCTCAATACCATGTAAAATGCCTCAAACACCTCCAGCATTGATTTCTGAGCAGAAATCCAGGAGGAAGCTCTGAGAACCCCTGAGCATGCCCCCACCCTAAGTATAAAGATAAGGACTAAAGCACTGAATGGTACAAAATGTAATGTGTCCCAAAAATATTAAAGATATTAAATCATCAAGTACATTTCCTAAAAAAATATTTTATTGAATAAATTGAATGGATTAGATATAGTCTAAATGTATCTTAAAGAAGATTTTAGTAAGCTTAAATAGAATGCAGAAAAAATGACCTAAACAGGCACATAATATAGATAAATGGAAAATTAAAAAAGAAATGAATACTTAAAGAATAGACAGAAAATTTTTAGAATGCTGGAAGTGTTCCTAGAGAAACAGAAAATATAGAAGAAAAGGTATGCACAAAGATATTAAGGAATCATTTTCCTGAATAAATGAAAGTTGATGATAAATATTATAAAGCCAAATTTATGTGTAATAAATATTAATTTAAAGACAATAATTTGTAAGTCGCCAAAGGTAAAATATTTTTTCATTATTATTTTTTTTATTAGTGAAACACCATTAGGTACAGTTGTACACTTACAAACTTTCATACTTGGGTTTCAGCCATACAATGATCGAGTACCCACCCCTCCACCAGTGCCCATTCTCCACCACCAATGATCCCAGTAACTCTCCCACCCCCCAACCACAAAGGCAAAATATTTTTAAACTTTTAAGTATATAGTACAGTCGGTTGGAGCAATAGCACAGAGGTAGGGCATTTGCCTTGCGCTCAGTCAGTCCGGATGAGCCGGGTTCGATTCCTCCGCCCCCTCAAAGAGCCCGGCAAGCTAAGGAGAGTATCTCACCCACACGGCAAAGCCTGGCAAGCTACTTGTGACATATTCAATATGCGAAGCACAGTAATAACAAGTCTCACAATGGAGACGTTACTGGGCTCGCTCGAGCAAATCGATGAACAACAGGAGGACTGTGACCGTGATTGATGTTTAACTATAATGATTATGTCATACATTATTAAACCACCAAAAGTTAGCAGTCTTATTAATGTATATGTGTACACTTTGAGCAGTTTGTCTCCATTTACCTTACCCCAGCTTCTTCATAACTATTATATTAGTAAATGCAACTAAGACTTTGGTATTTATTATCCATATAAGTTAGCAATAGTTTTTTCTGACTAATTTATTTCATTTATATGCCCACAAGGTCCACCATACTGCTGTAAATGAGAGGTTTTCCTTTTTAATTATCACTGTATCACTGTATCACTGTCTTCCTGTTGTACATTGATTGCCTTGAGCAGGCTCTAGTAACGTCTCTTTCATCCTAGCCCTGAGATTTTAAAAAGTGCCACATTCGAGGCTCTTTTAGTGTCAGGAGAATGATAACAAACCATAATTGTTATTGTTTTTTGGCATATTGAATACTCCACAGGGAATTTGCCAGACTCTGTCATGTGAGCAGGATACTTTTGGTAGCCTGCCAGGTTCTCCAGAGTAAGAACAAGATGAGCAGGGTTTTATAGGTCTTGGCCATTGATGGGATTACACAGCGCCAGAGGGCAGTTGGTGGGTGTAATGCTTATCTACTGGAAGATGGGGGATCTGGGTGGAGGAGGCCCCAGTCCCAACCCGAGCAGGCTTGGAGATCTATGCCCCAGGTCCCGCATACCTGGGTTTCTCTGCTAGTTCTTTCATGCGTGAGGCTCGTCCAAATATGTAGAGAGTGGTCTTAAGCATGGCTGTGGCTGGAACCGGAGGTCTTCAGCTGCCAGGGCTCTGCTCGGGGTGGGGAAGGAAACTCAACCCACCCTCCTCCTGAAGACAGCCAGGCGTGGAGGCAGGAGACTCTATGCTGTTCTCTTCCAGGAACAGGGTTTTATAGTCTCTGGGTCTTGGCCGTTGATGGGATTACATGGCGCCAGGGGCAGTTGGTGAGTGTAATTCCTACATACTGGAAGATGTTTTCATTATGGTTAAATAATTATACATCACAGTCACGGTCCTCCGTTATTCATTGATTTGCTTGAGCGAACCCAGTAACGTCTCCATCATGAGACTTGTTACTGTGTTTGGCATATTGAATATGTCACGGGTAGCTTGCCAGGCTTGGCCGTGCAGGCAAGATAGTCTCAGTAGCTTGTCGGGCTCTCCAAGAGGAGCGGAGGAATCGAACCCGGCTCATCCGGGCTGGCTGCATGCAAGGCAAAAGACCTACCGCTGTGCTATCACTAAATTCGAATATTTGTACATAAATATAGACATATATAAGTACATGTATAAACGTAAAGTCACATGTTATTTTTCTGTATCTATTGTCACATAATTTTAGGTTGTTTACATGTATTACTAATTAGGAACAATTCTACTACGTTTGAAAGAATGAATATGTCTCTTCAATAGCATACTTTCATTCACTTTTGAATAACCAAAAGCCAGAGGACTAGCTCATACAAGCTTTTATTTTAATATCTTGAGAAGACCAGGGAAATGGGTCAGAGAGCATGCTTTACACTTAGATATTTGGGAGTCCTGGGTCTGATCCTTTTCATCACATGGCCTGTCCTGAACAACAAGAGAGACCCCTTATCAGGGAGCCAGGAGTATCCCACCAGAACTACCAGATACATTCCAAATGATGAAAAAATTAAAAAATGCAATTTTCCATTGGTTATATATAAATATGTGTGTATACATATATATGCATATATATATCCACACCAACACTATAATGAGTACTCTTTTTTCCACATCTCACAAGCATTTGTAATTAATTATATTTTTGATTGCAGCCATTTGACAGGTGTGAAATGATGTCTCATGGTGGTTTAAGCAACATTTATTTCTCTAACACATGTGATGACAGTTTCACATATACAGATACATCCTTTGGAATAGTTTCTTTGTGAAAACATTACTTAATTGCTTAATTAGTCTTTCTATTGTGTCATTGAATTATTATTTACTGTTGAGTTGTATGTGTTTAAAAATATGTGTATATTAACACCTTTCATATGTAAGTAATTATTTTTCCAATTCTGCATGTCACCTTTTTACTTTGTTGGTTGCTTCTCTGGCTTTTAAGAGTGTTATGCTTATAGTCTCCTTGTTTTTTTTTTCCAAATGAAATTACATACCAAGATCTATATCAAGGAATTTACCTTTATATAGCTTCTTTATCCAGTCATGTGTTCTTGGGAATTTGCGTTCTTTCCAGATTCTGACTATTGAGAATGGTGCTGTAATGAACATAGGAACACAGACACCTTTTCTGCAATGTGTTTTGGGGCCCTTAGAATTTATATCCAGGAGTGTAATTGCTTGATTATATGGGAACACAATTCCTAGGTTTTAAGGGATGTCCATATTGTTTTTCAAAAGGGCTACACCAATCAAAATTCCCACTAGCAGTGAATTAGCATAATTTCCCCCCATCCCCCCCCCACTCTGCATCTCTGCCAACACTGGCTGTTGTTCTTTGTGATGTGTGTCAGTATTAATCTCTTTCTCATCATTGCTTTGATTTGTATTTCCCTGATAATTAGTGATATAGAGCATTTCTTCATATGACATTTGGTAATTTGGATTTTATTTTTGAGGAAGTTTCTCTTTATATCTTCTTTCCATTTTTCATTGGGGTTGTAGGGTTTTTGTTTTTGATTTTTCATTCTTGTAAAGTTCTACCAGTGCTTTATGTATTCTGGACATTAACCCTTTTCATTTGCCCATATAAAAGTGGTGGTAAATAATTTTCCCAGTCTCTGTGCTATTTTTGTATTCTAGTCATTGTTTACTTTGAGGTACAAAATGTTCTTAGTTTAACGTAGTCCTGTTGGTTATCTTTGCTACCACTTGCTTCATCAGTTGTGTTTCTTATTTAAGATAGCACTAGTTTCAACGTCATAAAGAGTTCTATGTTTTCCTCTATGTATCTTATGAACTCAATCTAATATCATGGACTTAAAGTCATTTTGAGTTTTTCTTTTGAGCATGGCTTAAGAAAAAGGCATATTTATTTGTTGGTTAGTTTGTTTGTTTATATGTGCAACAAGTTTTTCCAACACTACTACTTGAAGAGGCTTTCCTTGACCTACTTCATATTTTTTCTCCTTTATTAAATATTAAATTGGTCACATACTTGAGGGTCTGTCTCTGAACTTTTAATTCTATGCCACAGATCAGAAATTAATACACACACACACACACACACATATATATATATATATTGAATTTAGAACCATGCTGTTATAATATTACTACGTTACAATACAGTTTGAAATTGGAAAGACTAATACCTCCCTTCTTTTTTTCAAGGATTGGTTTGCCACTTTCCGAGAGGGAAGTTATTTTTATATATAAGTTTTATAATTTTTTGATCGTTTTCTTTGAAAATTTCATAGTTATCCTCATAGGAACTGCAATGAATCTATATATTGCTTGAGGGAATGTTACAATTTTGATGATGCCAGTCCTCCCAAACCATGAGTAAGGGATGTGTCTCCATTTCCTCATGTCCTCTTTTATTTCTTTTTTTAAATTTTTTATTTTATAAAGTAGTTCACAATATTTCATTACATTTAATATACAAGCACCAATCCCAACATCATTTCATCTTCCCACTACCATATTTTGGATATTTCCATCCAGAACCCCAATTCCTGTCCCAAAGCAGAACTGAAATAATATATTGCATTGTTTGTTGTGAAAAAAAACACTAAAAATGATACAAAAAAGTATACTTAGAGGAAAGAGTGTGGAAATTGTTGTTTTTCACCCAGGGGCCATTAAGCCCTTCTAAAAGGGATCACTAACATGCTGTTAAAGGTTGAGCCTTGTGTGTGTGTGTGCGTGTGTGTGTGTGTATACATATATATATACATATACATATATAAATATATATATATACGTTTTTTTCACAGATTTCTCTTCTGTTTAATTATTTACATACAGGAAATCCATGGACTTTTGTGCATTAAGTTCCTAGGCTTTTTTAAGTGTTGTATTATTTCATCTGCCAATCTTGAGAGTAGTGAGAGCTTGGTTTATTCCTTTCCTATCTGGATGCCCTTAGTATATATATTTTTAACTAACTGCTACAGCAAGTAGTTTCAGTATTATATTGAATAAAAACGATGATAGTGGACAACCTTGTCTTGTGCCTAATCTTAGAGGGAAAGCATTTACATTTTTCCCCTTTCAGTATAATGTTTGCTGTTGGTTTGTAGCAAATGGCTTTGACAAGTTAAGAAAAGTCCCTTCAATTCTCATTCTGTTGAGACTTTATATCATGAATGGGTGTTGGGGTCTTGTCACAAAGAAAAAAAAGACTTATCCAATGCACATGGAGCATTTATTTTATAAGATAAATTACATACCTACTTGGTGGTCAACATTTGAATGACCATAATATCACAAATGCTATATAAAATCTTTTTGGATCACAATGCCATAACGGTAGTGAAATACAGGGTACACTTCAACATTTAGAAGCTGAATAACATACATTTAATTTAACATTTGGGACAATTAGAAATAAAAAGTTTCCTTAAGATGAACTGAACTGAAGATGTAAGTTGTCATTATTTATGGGACACAGCAAAAGCAGTGCCTATGGGTATTTTATAGCAATATTAGCAAATATCTGAAAATAAGAAAAGACTCAAATAAATAACCTAAATTTAAAATTTGAGGAACTAGAAAAAGAATAATAAAATCTAAAAAATAGAAGAAAGAAAATAATAAAATTTGAGCTGAAATTATTGATTAGAAATAAAAATAATTCAAAGGGTAAAATGAAAACGAGAGCTACGTTTTCAAAATAGCATACTGATTTTTTTTAACCCGGTACTTCACTTAATTCCGCGCCTTCTGGAACCCTGGACAGTGCAACATCCCTGAGCCTCAAAATTCAAAAGATTATTAGAGACTACTTTGAAAGCCCGTATGTCACGAAACAAGAGAACCTAGAAGAAATGGATAAATTCCTGGATTCCTATAATCTCCCAAGGCTAAATCAAGAAGATCTAGAATACCAGAACAGTTCTATTAACATCCAGGAAATTGAAATTGTAATTAAAAGTCTTCCCAAAAACAAAAGCCCAGGTCCAGATGGATTCACTAGCAAATGTTTCCAAACATTTAAAGAGGACCTATTGTCAGTTCTTCTCAAGATTTTTGAGGAAATTCAAGAAACAGAAACTCTCGTAAATAGTTTCTATGAAGCTCATATCTCTCTGATATCAAATGGAAACAAAGACACCACAAGAAAACTACAGGCCAATATCCCTGATGTACATGGATGCAAAGATTCTCAACAAAATTCTAGCAAAGAAAATTCAACAACTCATCAAAAAGATCATATACCATGACCAGGTGGGATTTATCCTAGGGATGTAAGGATGGTTTAACATTCAGAAATCAGTCAACATAATCTATTATATCAACAAAAGAAAAGATAAAAACTATATGATACTATCAATAGATTCAGAGAAAGCATTTGACAAGATCTAGTACCTATTTTTAATGAAAACCCTCACCAAAATGGGTATAGAAGGTACATTTCTCCATATAGTCAAATCCATCTACCATAATTCCATAGAAGCATCATCCACAAAGGGAAAAACTAAAAGCCTTCCCTCTAAGATCAGGGATGAGACAAGGATGCCCACTCTCTCCACTGCTGTTCAATATAGTACTGGAAGTACTTGCAATAGGGGTTGGGCAAGAAAAAGATATTAAGGGCATTCAGGTAGGAAAGAAAGAAAATAATCTCTCATTATTCACAGACGATATGATTCTATACTTAGATAACCCTAAAACCTCTACCAAGAAATTCTTGGAAACAATAGACTTGTATAGTAAAGTGGCAAGCTATAAAATAAATACCCAAGAGTCCATGGCTTTCCTTTACAAAATAATGAGAGAAAAGGAAGTGACCTGAAAAAAAAATCCCATTCACAATTGTGACCCAAGTATCTAGAAATCAGCTTAACTAAGGATGTAAAAGACCTGTAGAAGGAACACTAGAAAATGCTACTTCAGGAAATAAAAGAGGAAGCGAGGAAATGGAAAGGTATCCCCTGCTCATGGATCAAGAGAATTAACATTGTCAAAATGGCAATACACCCCAAAGCATTGTACAAATTCAATATGATCCCTATAATGATACCCATGACATTCTTCAACGAAATGGTGCAAGCACTCTTGAAATTCATATGGAAAAATGAGCAGCCACGAAGAGCTAAAGCAATTCTTGGGAAAAGAAAAATGAGAGGAATCAACCTCCGGACCTCAAAATCTACTACAAAGCAGTAATAATTAAAACAGCATGATACTGGAAGAAAGGCAGAACTGTAGACCAATGGAACAGGGTTGAATATACTGACATATCCCTCCAAGCATACGATCATTTAGTCTTCGATAAAGAGGCAAGAAAAGTGAAGTGGAGCAAGGAAAGCCTCATTAACAAACTGTGCTGGCAAAACTGGACAGCTACATGAAAAAAAGTGGGCTCAGATCTCTGCCTAACGCCATGTACAAAAGTAAAATCAAAGTGGATTAAGGACCTCAACATCAGACCGGAATCATAAAGTATATTGAAGAAAAAGTTGGCAAAACCCTCCATGACATTGAAGCTAATGGTATCTTCAGAGATGTCACGCCGCTGGCCAAGCAAGTGAAAACAGAGATAGACAAATGGGACTATCTTAAACTAAGAAGCTTCTGCACCTCCAAAGAAACAGTGACCAAAATACAAAGACAGTCTACAGAATGGGAAAGGATATTCACCAAATACACATCCGACAAGGGGTTGATATCAATTATATACAAAGTACTGGCTGAACTCCACAAGAAGAAAACATCCAATCCCATCAAAAAATGGCGCGATGAAATGAATAGAAACTTTCTCGAAGAAGAATTCTGAGTAAAAGGCACATGAGAAAACACTCCACATCATTAATCATCAGGGAGATGCAGATCAAAACCACAATGAGATATCATTTCACACCACAGAGACTGGCCTATATCCACAAGAACAAAAGCAACCGGTACTGGCTCGGATGTGGTGAGAAAGGGACACTCCTTCACTGCTGGTGGGAATGCAGACTGGTTCAGCCCTTTTGGAAAACAGTATGGACGATTCTCAAAAAATTAGAAATTGAGCTCTCATTTGACCCAGCAACACCACTCCTGGGAATATATCCCAGAGAGGCAAAAAAGTATAGTCGAAGTGACATCTGCACTTGTTTGTTCATTGCAGCACTCTTTACAATGGCCAGAATCTGGATAAAGCCTGAGTGCCCAAGAACAGATGACTGGTTAAAGAAACTTTGGTACATCTACACAATGGAGTACTATGTCGCTGTTAGAAAAGATGAAGTCATGAAATTTACATAGAAGTGGTAGTACATGGAAAGTATCATGTTAAGCTTAATGACTCAGAAAGAAACGGATAGACATAGAAAGATTGCATTCATCTGGGGGACATAAAGTAACAAAATAGGAGACTAACACCGAAGAATGGCGGAAGATTGGTACCAGGAATTTTACTCCATCGCTTGGAGGCCAGCCACACATGCTAGGGTAAAAGGGAGCTCAGATAGAGGAGGAAACACCAAATAAAGGGTCTTGGGAGGATCCTCCCAGGATGGGAGAAGCATGCTGAAAGTAGACTATAGACCAAACATGATTGTCACTCATTGCGTCTTTTGAAAACCACAACACCCAATAAGAGAGAGAGAACAAAAGGGAATTCCCTGCCACAGAGGCAGGGTGGGATGGGGGGCAAAGGGCGGGAGGGATACTGGGATCCGTGGTGGTGGGAAATGGGCACTGGTGGAGGGATGGGTATTTGATCATTGTATAATTGAAACCCAAGCACAAAAATTTGTAAGTCTACAACTGTACCTGATGATGTCTCACTAATAAAAATAGATAAATAAATATAAAATCAAGATAAAAAAAACTCACCTTGTGAACACAGGTGATAAAGCCTAACTGGGCCTTCAAAGACCCAGAAAATCTAGAACCCCTACAGAGAGGAAAAATTTCACAACAGACAAAAAACTATGATAAGGACATTAAAGAGGATCACCATTCAAAACTCTTCCTTTGTAAAGAACTCTCAAGTTCAATTCTAAGTGATCAACTCTCAGGTCTACAGAAAACTCAAGGCCAATGCAACTTGAGGAGTGAAATTCCTTTAATTTATTGAATACTGCTCATTCTAACTCTTGTTTGCTTTTTTGGGCGATACCTTGTGGTGCTCAGAACTTGTTCCTGTCTTACAGATTTCCACCCTAAATCCCATTCATTTTAGTATGTGTGTTTACATTTAATATTTTCCCTTAATATTTTTAAATTTTTTCTTTTGATTACTATATATGACCCACAGGTTTTTCAGGAGTTGTGCTATTACTGTAATTCGGGAAGTTTTAGTTTTGCTTTTAATAGTTATATCTAGCACTGTAGACTCCACAATAAATTTTTTCCACTACCCAAAATATATATATATATATATTATTTATTGATGCAAAGAAATCTTGATAAAATGCAAATTCTGCTCATGAAAAACATAACAAAATAGATATATAAGACACATACAACAAGATAGTAGTAACAACTATAAGCTACAAACACACCACAAAGATAATCTCAGTGGTGAAAATTAAAAACTTTCTTATAACTGTTACAAGACAAAGATATGTTCTTTTCCACAATTGTTCCATCTAGTTTGGAAAATCCTTGCCATAATAGACATGACAAGGAAATGAAAGGCATTTAAAATGGAAGAAAATAGTTAAATCAACATTTTTTTGTATGAGAAATGAAGCAGATGTTTAGTACAATATATATGATATAAAAACAACCAAATGATCAATAACAAATTATTAAATTAAGGAAGTGTAACATGTATGAGAATTCAAATACTACACAGATATAAAAAAGATGAATTCCTACAAGTTGTGCCATCATACTAACCAAAATTATTTGAGGGAAAATAATAAATATCAGATTATGTGATATATATACGTGATATATAGAGAAATAAAACAAAGCAATAAATTAATAATTATGGGACAAATCCTTGACTTTTGTAAAACCTGGAATAAAGAGAAGAAAAGTTGAACTAGAGCGCAAGCTGTAAGAACAAGTAGCCATATCTGGAACACTTGATGGTGGTAAAAAGGTAAAGGCCCTCCCGTTGATCATCGATTTGCTCGAGCGGGCCCAGTAACGTCTCCATTGGAGACTTTGTTGTTACTGTGTTTGGCATATCGAATACGTCACAGGGAGCTTGCCAGACTCTGCCCTGCGGGCGAGATACTCTTGGTAGCTTGCCGGGCTCTCCGAAAGGGGCGGAGAAATCGAACTCGGTTCAGCCATGTTGGCTGCGGGCTGGAGCTATAGCACAGCGGTAGGGCGTTTGCCTTGCACACAGCCAACATTGATGGTGGTGAAGGAATATTTAACTTTGTACATTAAAACAATAAAAGTTGATAATACTTCAATAATATTCTTTAAACTAAAATAAGATTAGTAACTTGTTTTTTAATGGTGATAAACAGTGACACAAGTATCATGTTAGAGGGCTTGGGACATTTTGGTGATGGTAAAAGTGGAGTAATTTTGTAAAGCAAAACTATAAATATTAACACTACTACAGAAATGTTACCTAAACTACACTGAATTATATAGTTTATTTATTTTTTATTTATTTATTTTTATTATTTTTAATAAAATAAATGTAATAAAATAAACTGTACATGTGGTACAGTTGTAGACTTACAATTTGTTGTGCCTGGGTTTCAGTTATACAATGATTGAGTACTCATCCCTTCACCAGTGCCCATTCTCCATCTTCAGTGGTCCCAGTATCCCTCCAATCCCCCACCCTCCCATCCCACCCCACCCGTGTGGCAGGGCACTTCCTTTTGTTTTCTCTCTCCTTTTGGATGCTGTGGTTTGCAAAAGAGGCATTGAAAGGCAATCATGTTCAGTCTATAGTCTACTTTAAGCATGCATTTCTTATCCTGGCAGGATCCTCCCAACTCCCTTTATTTGGTGCTCCCTTCTCTATCTGAGCTGCCTTTTCCGGAGGATGTGCGGCTGGCCTCCAAGCCATGGAGTGAACCTCCTGGTACTTATCTTGACTATTCTTGGATTTTAGTCTCCTATTTTGTTACTTCATATTCCTGAGATGAACGCAAACTTTCTGTGTCTGTCCCTCTCTTTTTGACTCATTTCACTTAGCATAATACTTTCCATGTAGTACCACTTGTATATAAATTTCATGACTTCATCTTTTCTAACAGCTGCATAGTACTCCTTTGTTTAGATGTACTAAAGTTAATTTAACCAGTCATCTGTTCTCCGGCACTCGGGTTTTTTCCAAATTTTGGCTATTGCGAATAGTGCAGCAATGAACATAGAAGTGCAAATGTCATTTCAACTGTACTTTTTTGCTTCTCCAGGATATATTTCCAGGAGGGGTATAACTGGTCAAATGAGAGCTCAATTTCTAATTTTTGGAGAATCAACCATACTGTTTTCCAAAAGGACTGAACCAGTCAGCGTTCCCACCAGTAGTTAAGGGAGTCCCTTTCTCTCCACATACATGCCAACACCCGTTGCTTATGTTCTTTTGGATGTGGGCTAGTCTCTGTGTTGTGAGATGTCTCATTGTTGTTTTAATCTGCATCTCCCTGATGATTAGTGATGTAGAGAATTTTCTCATATGTCTTTTAGCCATTTGGATTTCTTCTTTGGAAAAGTTTCTGTTCATTTCATTGCCCCATTTTTTATGGAGTTAGATGTTTTCTTCTTGTAGAGTTGAACCATTGCTTTGTATATCCCCAGAAAATCAAACACCTCGGAATCAGCTTAACTAAAGAGGTAAAGGATCTCTACAATGAAAACTACGAAACGCTACTCCATGAAATAAAAGAGGACACGAGGAAATGGAAACATATCCCCTGTTCATGGATAGGAAGAATTAACATCGTGAAAATGGCAATACTCCTGAAAGCATTAAACAGATTCAACACGATCCCTATAAGGATTCCTATGAAATTCTTCAAAGAAATAGATCAAGCACTCCTGAAATTCATATGGAACAACAAACGCCCATGAATTGCTAAGGCAATTCTTGGGAAAAATACTTGGGAAGGCATCACCCTCCGCAACCTCAAACTCTACTACAAAGCAATAATAATTAAAACAGCATGGTACTGGAACAAAGGCGGGGCCGCAGACCAATGGAACAGGGTGGAATATCTGTACACACAACCCCAAATGTATGAACATCTAATTTTTGGGGGTTTTTTTGAAGTAAAACATATTTTATTTGGAGGGTTTGAAGGGAAGGAGGAAAAGAAAGTGGGAGAGCGTGGAGAGAACCGAACATCTAATTTTTGATAAGGAAGCAAGAAATGTGAAGTTTAGCAAGGAAAGCCTCTTTCACAAATGGTGCTGGCATAAATGGACAACCACATGCAAAAAAATAATGGGCTTAGACCTCGACTTAACACCCTGCACAAAAGTCAGATAAAAATGGATTAAAGATCTCAACGTCAGGCCAAAATCCATAAGGTACACTGAAGACAAGGTCGGCGAAACCCTCCAGGATATTGACGCTAATGGAATCTTCAAAGAGACACTCCACTGACCAACCAAGTGGAAACAGAGATAAACGAATGGGACTATCTTTAATTAAGAAGCTTCTGAAATATATAGTTTAATTAAAATTATCTAGTAAATATTTCAAAGAACTAGAAAAATGCTAATGAATGAGCTCTAATTTTGTTGAAGAAAAAGATATATAAGATAGTAAAAAGCAAAGGAACAGGCAAAAAAGACAGTAGAAAAGGTCACTGAAACTAAGACGTTTCTTTAAAAAAGATAAAATTCAAAAACCTTTATTTAGATCTAGTGCTTTGTGAAAAAGAGAAAGAACTCAAACAAGCAAATGGGTATGAAAAAGAAAATGTTTCAATGAATACAGGAGAAATACAAAGATAATTAGATAATATATATACAACACACATACATTGAACAATCTAAAAATATATAAAATGTTCTAAACAATACATTCAAATAAATTCATAAAAGTTACTGGTGATGATGTTGAGGCAGTAATAAGTTTACTGTACACTCTAGCACTGTTCTCCCACTGTTCGTCTATTTGCTTGAGTGGGCACCAGTAACATCCCCATTGTGAAATTTATTGTTACTGTTTTTGACATACCGAGTATGTCATGGGTAACTTGCCAGGCTCTGCTGTGCTGGTGGGATACTTCCGTAGCTTGTTGGGCTCTCTGAGAGGGATTGAGGAATCAAACTCTGGTTGGCCATGTGCAAGGCAAACGCCCTACCCGCTGTGCTATTCCCCCAGCAATAAGCTTACAACAAAGGAGTAAGTTTACAACAAAGAAAAAAATCTAATACTATTTGCTAGTATTTATTTCCTTAACAATATCCAAAATTGAAATATATTAGAAAATTATTGCATTACACTGTGATAAAGATGCTATTTGATCAAGGTATAAAGTCTAGTATTTGGGTTTAAAATATAGAAAAATTCCCTATATAGAAAGATGGTTTTAACACTCTTGTCTTGGATGTAGAATTTGACAAAAATGTACTTAGTTTAAAATTTTAAATACAAAATTTTGTAAACTATTTAAAATTAATCTCAGAAAAATAAAGGCATAAGTATATAAAACAAAATTTACTTATGTGTATTATTTTAAATATTCTTTATGTAAAAACATCTTAAACAAAACACACAAATTAAAATAATAAAGAAAATACAGATATATTGACTGTGTTCAACAAATCACAAAAGAAAAGAAAAATAGAAGTTATTTGCGACATATGTAAATAGGTGTGGTTTTAAGACAATGTATAACATTTATCTTAAAATCACAATATAACAATATTCACTACATTTATAGTTCCATTATTTTATTAGCTATAAGCATGATATAATAATAATTATTGATAGCATGCAGACCAAAGAAACATAGTCAAGCTCTTTGTTTTATTAACATACCTCCACAATGCAGAAATTATCATCCTAGTTATTTACTCAACAAATTACCCTTCTGTATGTAAGGTGCATTGTAACTATTTTAAATTGGTAGGTAGAACACGGGTGTGTCTAATATTATAATCTGACATTTCTTTGAAAAATATGTTAATATAAAATAGTAGATCGTGTTTTATCAACAAAAAATCATTAGTGGAAAGTAATTTAGAATGAAATATATTTTGGGAAATAGAAATGACAAAATATATTTATATAGCAATAAACTACAGTATCCCATGAAAAAATTATGAGCTTTTTGTCAACTTTCTACAATATCAAACAAATTTTAGTGAGGATGGCAACTGAATATTGCTTGGTATCTCAACATTATTTAGAGTAGTTTTGAGATATAAATTGAGATCCTGTTTTTTGAAGATAACTGTTGATCAGTCAACTAATTCTCAAATAAAAATGAGAAATAATGTTTATTTAGAAGCAATATATTTCCTCCCGAAGAAACTTTTACTCTTAAAATTTTGCTCATCCATTATTTGGTTTAATAAAGAATACTTCACTGCTACAATCAGAGATTATCTCTAATTATTCAACCGAAGTAATTCATATTCCCAGTAGATGCATTCTCATTACTACTATTTTTGGTAAGCTTTTATCCTTAGAAAGACTAAGTTTTACAAGAGCAAATAGGAACATTGTGCATTATTATCACAGAGGAATAAAGTATACCATTGAAAGTATTTTTTAATATGCTCAAGTTGTCGTCTTTAATACCGGCATAACTTCTCACATTTCCTAACATTTCCTAACATTTAATATGCTCAAGTTGTCGTCTTTAATACCGGCATAACTTCTCACATTTCCTAAACAAACCTCTCCCAAAGAATCTCCCCTTCCACTAATTCAAGTATCTTAAGTAACAAAAATGTTAATGTATTCAACCTGTTAGACTTACTACATGTTTTGTAGGCTTGCTAGGAATAACAATCTGCTAATGACATTCTTTTTATTCTCTATGGCTTCATATTCAAATATTTATTTGACATACTTATAGTCATTCTATCATTCCGTAACTTGTTCTTAAAAAATTAATTCTCTCATTTTACTGAAGCTGTTTGAATGAATCCAGTTTAACACTTTGTGTCCAAATTAAGGATTCATTTAAATACTTAACTTCCTTGACCATTTAAAAATTTTTAATTCAAACACCTTTATACACACACACAGTGACATATATTATATGTATATATGTGTGTATATAGATTAATATATGTATATATGCGTTATATATAATTTCTGACACAATATTAATGACTCCCTATACCTTTGTATATAAGGTAAAAAATACCTTATCCAAAATGTATTATCTTTTTAGAAATTTCTCTAGTTAGATAATTTTTTTTGGTCTCAGAATCTTAGATCATGGCAATGCCGAAAGAAAACAACACTTACAGATCTGTAGTATGAACCTTGCTTCTGGTGCATTTCATTAGGATACTTAGAATTAATGTAATATCTATTCATTCATTCAAAAGGATTTATTTCTTTCTCCATTTTATTCTTCTGCTGTACAATCTTATAATTATATAATGAAATAAAAGTTAAAAATATTTATTGCACATTTTAAAAGCTTTAAAAAGTTTATTATTTCTAGCAATGCTATGAATTTCTTGTTTTGTGTTATTTGGGGAGACACACTAGAAGTATTCCAGACTTTCTTTCTCCTGACTCCAGGCTCAGGTGACCATGCAGGTTGCTGGGGATCAAACCCAGATGTACTGCATGCAGGGCAAAGTCCTATCCACTGTCTTCTTACTGTGACTCCTTTTAAATGAATGAATTTATAGGAAATTCTCTTTCAGAAATAAGTATACATAGACAAAACATGAACATCCTAGTTTATTAAAAAGTGGAGATATCTGCATTAATAAATAGTTGTTTGAGTAGGGAATTTTGACATATAAATACTAAAATATAGTCTAAATATTTAAAAAGAAACATATGTCATGGCAAAATCTATATAATGTGCATTTTAAAATATAGCATTCAGATGAATTTATAGAATTTTTATTGCACAGCAGTGGTTTCTCAACAAATACACACATAGAGAACACAATAGTAGAGAGGAAAGGAGTAGAGAGTAATGATGGGATTGATTCCACACCCATTTTTAGGGGTACACATAGGCTTTAGTCAGCTGTACTTATTTTGTTAAAGGGCCACACATGAATTTTGTCTTCATCTATCAGAAGTATATTTACTGCTACCATAAAAAGGTTATCGCAAAGGTTAAACATGAATTTCTAAAAATAATTGAATTCCAATACTGGCACATTTATAGTATCAATTTTACAAATATCTATTTTTTATTGTTCTATTTGCACTGTCCTCCCATTGTTCATCAATTTGCTCAAGCTGGCCCAGTAACGTCTCCGTTGTGAGACTTGTTGTTACTGTGTTTGGCATATCAAATATGTCATGGGTAGCTTGCCAGACTTTGCCGTGCGGCAGAGATACTTTCAGTAGCTTGCCAGGCTCTCTGAGAGGGGTGGAGGAATCGAACCCTGCCCGGCCAGGCCAGCTGCGCTCAAGGTAAACGCCCTACCACTGTGCTATCACTCCAACCCATCTTCTATTTATTAAGTGATATTGTCTATTCTGATAAAATAAAACAAGTATTTAAAATACTTGTTTCAATTTTACTTAAAAACACTGAGGTGGATATTGGATTATATTGATACAATTATAATGAAAATATTAGTTTTGGTAGATAAATACATGTATATATTTGGTAGATACATATACATTTGGTATGTACATTTGGTATGTACATATATATGTATTTTAAAATATATATATGTGTGTCCTTTGTAATTGCCTATAACCAGACATTTAATATAATTTCTACTTATTATAGGTTTATTGAATGCGCTATGGCCTGAAGCAGAAAACAAAATCTTTGAAAATCAGTGATGGGGAACAAATGTCAAATTTGAACTGTTGAATTTATTAAGCAGAGAAATCTTTAGACTGAAGAAGCTCCAACACCCCAAGAGGCCTGTAAAAACAAGCCCAAACCTAAATCTATATTTCCGTCAACGTGACAAAATCAGTACGCTAAGGAAAACCTATCATCAAGAGTCTATTAGGCTTGATGCTATGGCAATACATATATGCTAGCTAACTTGAGTTTGCATGATTGGGGTCCAGACCCTGTGGTTTTACCAGGCACACATTTATATGTGCTTGGGATCACACATGTAGCTGTTGGGAGCACTGTGCAATGCTGGAATCAAAATCGGGGCTCCCCCACGTGAAGTATAGACTCCAGCTACTTCAGACACTCCAAAGCCCTCTCTGCCCTTTTCTCTAAGTCTCTCCTAGAACTATTGTACAGAAACTCACTAATCACTTCCACTTTTTTTGATCAAAAGTTGATCTCAAACATTTCAATGTTTTAAGAAGCTTAACTAATATTTTTGGAGTTCTGGGTTTTAGAGGTGGAAACATTAAGAGATGCCAAGAAGTTATAATGAGCAACAGGCATAGATTTCTGCTACATCTTTTTCATTTGCAGCTTTCTTGCTGACCTTGTAGGTGTTGTGTTTGTCATCTGAGAGGCTGAATGAGAGCCCTGCAGCTTTCAGTGAGGAGATTTCAAAGTTTGAGTTTTCTGTCCATTGCCATCCTATGTCAGTTGAATCTACAAGCTACCAGGGTCAGACCAGAAGCTACTTAGAAAGCAGCCTGTGCCAATTTTGGGTTTTGGCTTGAATGAAAACACCACCACTTCTGAACTGGATTTGGGCCAGATTGGGTCAAATAATGAAATGACAGTTTAATGCTGAGGATTACACTATCTCTTTCACTAAGATTACTTTTGAATTACAATGGACACATTGGAGAACATTTTTATTTAAACAGAGTCACCTCTGGTGGTATTCAAGAACCATTCACAAACAAAACAGGTTGTCAGCCTTTTGAGCAATTTGTCTGCACCATCAACTCCACCCCCACTGTCTAGGACTTACAACAATCCTTTTTTCATGGTAAAAGAAATATCACTAAGGTGATGACTCAGAAGAGTGAAAAGCAGTCTATTTTCCTATAGTGCAGTTACTAAAAAACAGGATGAAATTCACAGTGACACCCCAATCACTTTGGAATCTACAAAAGGAAAACTCAGACACTGGCAGAAGCCAGCAAAAAGTCGAAATTCTTACCAAAATCAGCTTTCCAGATTTTATATGGGTACTTGAGGGACAGATTACGGCAAGTTTTTATTGCTCCTTCCCAAATTCAAATGGAAGGAAAAATATCTAAGAGTCTGAAAGTATTGGTTTTTACATCCTGACGCTTGCATAAATATCTACTTTTTGTCTTATTTTATGCCCCAAGAATTTGAGTTGTCTACCATCAGTTTGGCATTCAATATGTCCAGACCAGAGTGTGGCTACCACTCGTTTTGTGTCTACAGTTGGCAAATTTTACCAGGTCTGAGGGACACTATCTGTCCGATTCTTTGTTTGTTTGGGGGCACACCTGGTGGTGTGTAGGTGTGCTCCTCTCTCTGTGCTCAAGAATCACTCCTGGCTCTGCCAGGGAGGCCATTTTTGGTGCTGGGATCAAGACTGAAATTGGCACATAAAAGGCAAATAAATACCTTACTCCCTATACTATCTGTCCAGCCCCCTAATTCTTTTTGGATGTCATAAATTTTATTATCTTTGGGATTTGTTCTAAAACTTCTCACCCACCTTGACTACCTATATGACATGATAGAATTCTCAGTATTGTCAGAAATATTTACTAAGTTTCTAATATTTCCCTCCTTATTTATGACTCTCCTTACTGCATGACAGATAAAATGAAATATTTTCCTCCATCAAGACAAAAAAGGATTTTTTTCTCTTACTTGTGTCATGTAATTATAAATAATGCAAACATTTATTTATACAGGAATGCAAAGGACAAAACTTATTCACAAGAGCCACTGTTTATTCTCTCTATTATTAAAATCATCGCTCTGAGTACAACCAGTGTTGATTTCATTCTTACTAATTATCGTATGTTGAATACATTTTTAATGATTCCAGACTTTTCTTCTAAACAGATGTTCTTTAAACAGTTTTCACTTTTTTTTCCCTGCTGCTGTTGGACTGTTTAAGTAAGTTGGAACCAATTTGTTAGGTTATAAAACTGGGTACTTTGCTGGAACCAATTTCATATTAGCATAAAACTTCAGCACTCTTGGCCCTGAGTGTTTCCCCATGGATGGGAAGGAGCCTTTCTCACCATTTTATTGCTTCATCCATCAGTGTTTTATTTGCAAATTGAAGATTCTTTCCAAGGGTGTCTTTTTCTATGCTAATAAGCTCCTAGCTAGTCTTGGCTAAGAATTGTGTAGCCCTTTAGGGTTAATTTCAGGAGTAAAGTAATTCAATTCCCTAGCAATTCCCTGGAAAAGATTAGCACCAGCCAGGATTAGTACAGACATGAGAGCCAAGTTTTAAATATTCATTCTGAGGCAGCCACTCACATATTTATGTCTACCCTTAAACCTTAATTACACAGACTGCAAGAAATAATGGCAGTATCATTAATTGCCCTCATTGCTATAGAAACAAAGTGTACACAAGTTATGAAGGTGGTTTGGAAAATAATCCAGCAACTCTTAATCTCATAGGTGAGATGATTAGCTACCTGCTGAGGGTAATAGGGATCAAATATGTGTCTTAGAAACAAATACAGATTCTTACCCAAGTTCAAAATACTGATAAAGGAAAAAAGTCCCTGTTTTCCCCTCGGCTTTTATCACAATGGAATTAGACAGCATTTTAGTATCTCTTTCGCTCTCCTTGTGTCCTCCCTTTCATAAATGAAATGTTATCTGTTCAGGTAACAGAAATATCAATCCCCTTATAAGACTCAGTACAAGAGAAAAAATATCTGCTCTTGGACCATGTCCTCCAAATAGTATCATACCATGAGAACATAGTGGACAAAGGCCAGGCACTGTGAATTCTTCAAATCCACATCGCTTTTGCTTCTTATTAATGGCTCATAAAAAGAAACTTTCATTATGGGCATTCTATTTTAAATGCTCTGTTGTTAGATCCTAGAGATAAAATTAGAATAGGAACATACCCTATAGGATAACATTGTTCTGTCCTTCCTGCATTTAGGTTTATTGGGTTGCTCCCATCACAGTGTTCCCATTCTTCTGTGTTTATTTTTAACTTCTTTCTTTGTGCTCTGTTGTCTTGTAAATATTGTTTTTCTCTTCTCCCTAAGTCCTTTGCATGGTTTATTCAGAGCAATGTCCTTTTTGTATGGGCACAAGAAGACAAGCTTTTTTAATGTGACTCTCAGTGATATTTCACTCCTGGGCATCTGTTTTCTCAGCTTAAGCCTCAGTTGCTGTCACTTCCTAGCACCCCTAAAAGTAGGGTCCCAACGAGGGACTGGATGAAACCAGGGCAAGCCATAAACTATGTGCTATCCTGGCATCGATATGGACCTGGCTAAAGTGCCTTAATGCTTAACTGTAAGTTAAGAGCTTGGTCATGGACAAATGCTGTCATGATCTGAAAAGTAATAACTAGATTTGGACCCTGCTAGGTTAGGGAAGTTTAATCTGGTCTGAGCATTGTAGTCTGAGTCTGTGGCAAGATGTTACCAGGAGAGCTGCCCTACAAGTCTCAATGTAATCTTTTGCTGTGTCCATACAAAAATAGCTAGTAATTTTTCCTGTTTCAAATTTTGTGGTTTTTGTAAAAAGAAAAAGGGGGAGATGTGGGATAACAATGTTCTGTCCTTCCTACATAGCCTCAGTTGATAGTTGATAGTTTATTGATAGTTTATTTGACTGAGGAAAAGAGAAAAATACCTTAAGGAGGCATTTTGCCTGGTGCAGTCAGGAAGGGCTTTAGAATATCTTTTAGGTGGGCCCTCAGGTAGGGTTTTCTTTTGTTGATTTGGCTAACTGACTGGGTGGAGTGTCAGCCCAGACTGCAATGGAGTTGGAGAGACAAGGGAGCGAGAGAGAGAGCAGGACTGCAAGATGGACCACGGAGAGACTAGCAAGGGGAATGAACATGTGCTCGAGAGAACCTAGGCCCTCCGTAACATAAATTTTTTCTATGGGGTAAACTTCCTTGTAATAAACTGCTACTAAGATGAACCGGCCTGGCCCTCGTCTCTTCCTTCATCTGCCTTTGGCCAACAGCCATCCCGATCCAGGACACACACTGTGGCTCTAGGGCACCGAACGCAGGCGGTGAGGTAGAGCCGTCCAGAGAGCCGGCGAACACACAACCTTCTGCGTGTTTAGTTTTTTACAGTACCCCACCATGAAAATAGGAAGAGATTTATCTGGAGATCTGCCATAGGTGTGGCCACCCAGCATTGATTGCTAAAGTCAAAAAGAGGTAGTTACGGGATTTGGGTTAAAACATTCCTAGCTGTGAAAACAGGATATCTTACCCACTCCATTTGCTTCTGTCCATGTGCCTTTGCCTTATTAAGAATGTGCCAATTAATTGGGAAAAGGCACCAGATGTATCTAGTGTTGTGAATCTGTACCAGTATATAATGTAGCAGAAAGTAGGGCTCTGGGTTCCAAGACTTATGAACCCACAGAGCTGTTTCGCGTGAGTGAGATTCAAACTGCTTCCCTTTCTAATTTCTTTTGTGTAAGTGGATTTGTCTTGAACATCAGGAGTCTCCACAAAGTCAGGCATAACAGTGTAGTCTGATTTTATTAGTGTCAAAATAAAATGATGTTTTCTTAAAAAAGCTAGGAAATGGTTTCTTATAGGATAGATAAACAATCGTTAGCCTTGAAAAAGTCAGTCTTCCTTAGAGTACAAAAATTTCTCCAGGAAAATATAATTTTATTGAACAAATTATACTATCAATGTCAGTTTAAGGAACTGTTACACACCTTTTGAATCGGGATCTAAAACTGTGGAGTTACAGATCACTTAATTTTTTATTTTACTTATGACTCATTACTTAAAATTCCAAAATTAATATTAGGGCCAGAATAAAATGCCCTAAGAGGCGTATTACAACCTCTTACCTATTAATTGATGATAACATTCTTATTTTCAGTTCAGCTTCCTGCATTTGCTTTTACAAATATGACATCTCAAATCTGCCTTTAAGAGTTTGATCATTTTGATTGTGTATTTCAAACAGTACATATTACTCAGATAAAGAACCATATATTAATAACCATTTAGAGATACATCTGATTCTATGTAAACAATTCTTCATAATCAAATTTTATTATATTTCCTCCAATTAAACAAACTAAATGTATCATTTGATGCTTAACAAAATTAGTCATGGAAAAACATTAAAGACAGAAAGCTTAGAAAACTTACAAGAGAAAAGAGAATAATGAAGTCATGTACCCCAAATCAATCCATTACTTTTTCACTGGTACTAATGTCGGTGGGTCCCACGAGTGACTTACGTGAAGCGGGGAGGAGAAAGACGGTCATTTTCTCCCCAACCTCCTCTGCCACCTAGGACCCGGGGTTACTGGGTTCTTCTCTCGCTTCACAGAAAGGAATTTCAGGAGTAGACAAGCAGTGAAGTAAATAGATTTTATTTGGAGGATTTTTAAGGTGTGGAGTGGGGGGCAAAGAAAGAGAGAGAGAGAGAGAGTAAAGTTAGACACGAAAGCATGAAAGTACACATCTGGAGGGGAGATGTGGGCGACACATGTGCTAGGACGACACATGTGTTCAGCCACGTGGGCGTAAGCCCACATGGGCTCAGGCAGCATATGTGCGCCCTTCATTTGTTCAAGGTGGCCTTTATAGGGTTCCTCCAACCTGCCCCCACGTGGGGCTTCTTCCCAGGTAAAAGTCCCGTTGCTAAGGAGGTTACCAGGCAGGAGGGAGTGGTGATGGTCTTCTCTGAAATTCCTTTCCTGGCCTTTTGTTCCTGCAGGAGCTTCTTTGGGTCTGTTGCTGGAGCCAGGTGAGGGTCTTATTAAGCCTTAGTTCCTGTTTTCCTATTTTCTGCAGGGCTGGCTTTCGTCATTGCTTCGGGAGGGGGCCTTCCCTGTCTACCTGCCTACATCAGTACTGTGAAAATATAATTCAAACTTGGTTGCTTGAAAACATTATAAATTTATTATTTTCTAATTCTAGGAGTCAGAAGTCAGAAGTCTATCCTGTTGGGCTGTAAAATTAATGTTGTTCCCATTTTGGAGTCTCTAGGGGAGAATTTGTTTTCTTGTTTTCTGCTTTGCAACACTGGCACTGTCTGTATTTTTATCTTCAGAACCAGCCTTCTGCTTCTCAAAACTTTGCCTTTCTTTCCCACTGATAAGAACCCTATTATTTGGAGACTCACCTTTCACCTCCTGATCCTCCCAAACTGTTGCATCTCTGAGTTCAGCTTCAACCTCTGAAGATAGCTGATGAGTCACTTTACATCAGAATCCTTTCATTATCCTAAGTCAAATAACCACACACAATCAGAGATGAAGATAGTGACCAATTTCGTTTTTTCTGCCATCTGTACCAAGTACAATTATCATCATTGCTTTAACATTTCATCTATCCTCTGTACCTGACTAAACACATGCAAAGCCTTTTTGCTAATTTAAAGTCACTTAATACTGGTTTTTGTTTTGTTTTGTTTTTAGCTTTAGTTTTCTTTTAAAGAAAATCTCAAACTTCACTCAATCAATATGCTTTTCGGGGAGGAGGTCATACCCAGCTGTTCTCAGGGCTTACTTCTGATTCTGTGCTCAGCGACACTATTGGTGGTGGTGGGGTGGCGGTTGGGAGGGACTATATGTGGTGCAAGGGATTTAAACAAGGATCAGGCACAGAAAGGCAAATGACTTAACCCCTGTATCCAGCACCCAATAAACAATTCTATCTGTATTAATCAGAATTAATATACTTTATTATCAACCTATGAAATTTGTTTTTTATCAAAAACTTGTTTTTTATTAAAATGTATTCAAAAATTTATAGGGAAAAGAAAATACATTGGAAAGTGACTAACTTACCTGTCTTTTTTTAATCAACTTCCATTTTGATTTTAGTTTCTTGTCTGTCATACTTTTTTCAGTTTGTTTTTGTATATTGGGCTGATGTGTGGTATGGACTCTCCATCCACTTACTATTCTCTGGTCACATCAATACTTGATGTATTTTCAAAGAAAAAAAGTGACTGATAATGTTTAAATAAGCAATATTAAAGATAAAACTAGTATCTCTTAAATGTGGAAAGCCCAGTTTTACTTGCAGTGGGAAGTATAGATACTTTGTGTATTTCCTTTGAAATCAGTTTCAATCACACTGAGAAAACAGGAACCTCTAATTGTACCATCCTATTGCTTCTCTTGTTAAGATAAAAAAAATCCTTATTTAGAAATAACTTGAATGAGTACATATTCACTTTTCCTGTCTAAAATACATTAAGGGTAAAGTTTATGCCCAATTCAATTAGCTTAATCAATAGCCGTATAAATAGCAGTACTCCTACATTAAAGAAAAAATACATTTTGATCATTTATTATATAAGGTCATTTATTATATAGCAAAACTTTCAGTCAGTTACATATTCTAATTGTCTAATTTATATAACTTTTATATATGCAACTGCACAATTCTATCTTGTAATTAATTAAAATTATGATACATAAATGATAATCCAAATGTCTAAATTTATACGTTACTTTTAGTAAAATGTCAAGGAATGCTTTTTATACGTGTAGGTATTTGACATTAGTATCTGTATATCTATGTTATCATTTGTTCTTTTTGACACAGCCTGTGATGCTCAGGGCCTCTCCACCTTGGTACACAGGAATCCTGGCCACTATTGCTCTGTGGTCCATATGGTGAAATATGAATCAAAGACAGGGTTCTGCAGGCAAAGGATGTGCTGAAGGTATGCACTGAGGCCCTTTGAGCCGCTCCCTCATTTGTGAAATTATTTCTATTGAACATGAATTTGATGTTGAAATACAAAAAAAAAAAGAGCAGTGTGGAGAAATAAATAGAAGGATTAAATGGTTCTTCTATTTTATAGAATTAGTTCGGAGCAAAAACTTGTGGGTTTAATTTTGATCTTATACTTTTTAATGAAAATAGTATATTATTATCTTTGGGGCATGATTAATTATATGTGTGTGTGTATAGCTTAATTATAGGCACTGCAATGTAATGACACTAATAATTATTTTCAACAAACCACTGAAATGCATTCAGTTACAAAATATTCTGGCAATAAATTTTTTATACCAGAAAAAATAATAAAATCTGTAATGAACCACCTAGTTTAGACATTAAAGACATACCTTGTCACATGTTATTGTTCATATTATAAAGTTAAGCATTTGTAATCAACATTTTGAATGCTTCAAATGCTCAGGCTTAACTTTCTGTGTATTTCCTCCTGGTCATGTACATTTTAAAAGTCATATTTGATTTAGTCATTAATGTGAAACTCCTCAAGATAAGGAGACTCAGCCTATTTTAATTTATTTAAATATAATGTATATTATATGTATCTCATGTATATATGTGTGTGTATATATATACATATATATATATATATATATATACATACATACATACAGAAAATGACAATGTGGGCCAGAGAGATAGTGTAGCCAGTGAGTAGTTTGCCATGCATTCAGCGGACCATGGCTAATCCCCAGAACCACATTAGGACCACCAGGACTGACCCTGAGCAAAGAGCCAGTAGGGTACACAATCTGACACTCTGACACCAGGTGGAACCAAATACAACACCCAAATAGGGGCACTGTCAAACAAACACTGTCCTCCTGTTGTTCGTCGATTTGCTCGAGCAGGCCCAGTAACGTCTCCATTTCGAGACTTGTTGTTACTGTGTTTGGTATATTGAATACGTTACAGGTAGCTTGCCAGGTTTTGCCACGTGGGCGAGATACTCTTGGTAGCTTTCTGGGCTCTCCAAGAGGAGTGGAGGAATCAAACCCAGCTCGGCCGGGCTGGCTGCACGCAAGGCTATCGCCCTACCTCTGTGCTATCACTACAGCCCAAATACGGGCAATAAAATATATTTACTATGCATTTGATATTATTAATATTAATAAAATATCCATTTCTAATATGTAAATTCACTATGCCATTTATACCTTTGGAGTTTTGTTACAGTTTTAAGTTTTAATAATCTCTGAAGTATAAAAGTTACAGTTCTGGAGACATAGTGGAGTGGGTATGGTGCTTACCTATATGCAGTGAACTGGGTTAATTCCCCGGCACCCCATATGGTGCCCTGAGCCTGCCAGGGGTAGTCTCTAAGTACAAATGTAAGAGAGAGAGAGAGAGAGAAAGAAAGAAGAAAGAAGGAAAGAAAGAAAGAAAGAAAGAAAGAAAGAAAGAAAGAAAGAAAGAAAGAAAGAAAGAGAGAGAAGAGAGAGAAGGAAGGAAGGAAGGAAGGAAGGAAGGAAGGAAGGAAGGAAGGAAGGAAGGAAGGAAGGGAGAGAGGGGAAAGAAAGAGAGAAAGGAAGAGAGAAAGAAAAAGAAAGGAAAAGAAAGAGAGAGAGATCAGTGGGTAGGGCACTTGCTTTCATACAAGTTCTATCTCCCAAACTATAGATAGTTTCCATTGCCCCACAAGCGTTAAATCATGAGCAAAAAGCCAGGAATAAACCCTGAACACTACTGGGTGGGGTCCCAAAATAAAGGTAGGTAAAAGGTAAAGGCCCTCCCGTTGATCGTCGATTTTGCTCGAGCGGGCCCAGTAACGTCTCCATTGGAGACTTTGTTGTTACTGTGTCTGGCATATCGAATACTCTCGGTAGCTTGCCGGGCTCTCCGAGAGGAGCGGAGGAATCGAACTCGGGTCGGCCATGTTGACCGCTTGTAAGGCGGCGAACGCCCTACCCGCTGTGCTATCGCTCCAGCCCCCCAAAATAAAAACAAAACAAAATTAAAACACCAGAATTTTGGTGAGAGATCTGATATTGGACTAGCACTATCCTCTCGTTAATCATGGATTTGCCCAGTAACGTCTCCATTGTGAGACTTGTTGTTACTGTGTTTTGGCATATCAAAAAGTCACGGGTAGCTTGCCAGGCTAGGGAAAGTATAGTGATAAAATGAAAACTTCCCTACCAAAATATTCTTTAAAATTATAAAAAAGTAAAACTATGGTGACATACTATTTTCCAGATCAGTGAAACAAAATAATTGCTTAAAATCAAAATTTAATGTAATTCTACATTGAAAAGCACTATAGTACTGTCCTCCCAATGTTCATCCATTTGCTCGAGCGGCCCAGTAATGTCTCCATTGTGAGACTTGTTGATACTGTGTTTGGCATATTGAATACGTCACCGGTAGCTTGCCAGGCTTTGCCATGAGGGCGAGATACTCTCAGTAGCTTGCTGGGCTCTCTGAGAGGGGCGGAGGAATCGAACTCAGGTCAGCTGAGTTGGCCGTGTGCAAGGCAAATGCCCTACCTGCTGTACTATTGCTCCAGTCCGGATTAGAAAAGACTTGTCAAAAAAATATGCAAAATATGAGATGATTTTCTCAAAGTTTCAAGTGTGATGGCTTAAGGATATATAATGTTTAATATTAACTTTCATGAGAGTGTCATTAAAAAGTCTCAAAATATACGATCTATTTTGCTGTTTCCATGACAGCTTTTTGCTTACATTATCATTTTTACCCCTCAGCCTATCCAGGTAAGGTATGTTGGACCATTTGCTACACAAGCAGAAGTGTAGTCACTGCGAGCCTTAAGTTATTTTAGGTTTAGTTCTATAATTTGATCTTTGAGTAGAAGATGTTATGCTTGTATTCCCATTTTTGCATATGGAATACTGTGACACTGTTAATTACATTTATAGAATGAAAAATCACAGAAAAGATAAACCTATGTTCACTGATGAGCATTTTCTAGTTAGTAATATTAAGTGTTCTCCACTTTAAAAAATACTTATTTTATCAGCTCTACTTAGAGTATAGTCATATTATTTTTTAATTTCAAAACATTTAGTTATGAAATTTTAGATTTACAATTTAACTTAACCAGAACTATATCTACTTAAAAACCTGGCATAAAACAACCATGAAAAACCAGTGGAGAGCAACTTACCAGCCATTACAACTCAAATTCACTGCATGTAGAATGGTGTTGGCACAGAAACCAATATAAGGATCAGACCTGAGCCCCCAAACAGCCTCAAATATATATAGCATCTTTGTTATCAGCAATGGTTAACATTTTAATATAATGAAAAATATTCTTGAAAAATAACTGGAAAAAGTACATTAAAAATATTTTAAAAATACCCGAACGACACACTAAAATGATGACAGTGTGCTTTGAAAAACTGTATAATTAATTTTTACTATTTCTGTTGTTAAATTATTTTTCATAAGTAGCACTATAGCACTGTCCTCCTGTTGTTTATCAATTTGCTCAAGCGGGCACCAGTAAAATCTCCATTGTGAGACTTGTTGTTACTGTTTTTGGCATATCAAATATGTGCGGGAGTGATACTCTCTCTCGGTAGCTTGCCTGGGTCTTTGAGAGGGACGGAGGAATCAAACCTGGAGCAGTAGCACAGCAAACGCCCTCCCCACTGTGCTACCACCCCAGCCCTTATAAGGGTACATTGTATTTACAATGAGAAAATAAATCTAGATTTTCAAGATCTTATACAGCATTAATTTGGTTTCTAAAAATATAAGACAGCGTTACAAATCATATTAATAATAGATTAATCTTTTTAAAGAAGAAATTTAATTTTTCATATTTACCTTGACCTGTTTGTCATTCAATAATGCTATGTAAGTCACTGTTATGATAGATTAGCTATTTCTCTGACCATCTAATTATTGAAAAGAACAGCCAACTTAATTTAACCTAAACTATCACATAAAAAATAATTGATTTTGTTCAAATGAAGTAGTTACTATTCTGTTATAAAAATAATTTAAACAAGAATTCATAGCATTTTTTCTTTATCTCTTAGACAACAGAAATGATTACATTAATATCATTATGTAATTAGATTATTATTTTATAACATGATTATTTTTATTCCTTTCCAATAAAAACATACTATTATCAGAGGTACCAAGCAATCTAACTAAATATTTAACTCATTACTTTTTAAATATAGAAATAATATTTATTCTAAAAAGGATGAAATAAAGATTAACTAGAGTCAGCAAAGAACTCAAATTATCTATTATCCTTGCAAATGAAGGAATTTACCTTATATTTAAATTTAAGACACTGTCACTGTCACTGTCACTGTCCTCCCATTGTTCATCAACTTGCTCGAGCAGGTCCAGTAACGTCTCCATTGGAGACTTTGTTGTTACTGTGTTTGGCATATCGAATACATCATGGGTAGCTTGCCAGGCTCTGCCGTGCGGGCGAGATACTCTCAGTACCTTGCCGGGCTCTGCGAGAGGGGTGGAGGAATCGAACTTGGGTTGGCCATGTTGGCTGTGTGCAAGACAAACGCCCTACTGCTGTGCTATCGCTCTAGCCCAAATATAAGACAAATACATTAAAATAAACTGGCTAATTTTGTTTCTGAATTTAATTTAAAATTAAGGTAAGGTAAGGTAAAGGCCCTCCCGTTGATCGTCGATTTGCTCGAGCGGGCCCAGTAACGTCTCCATTGGAGACCTTGTTGTTACTGTGTCTGGCATATTGAATACTCTCCGTAGCTTGCCGGGCTCTCGGAGAGGGGTGGAGGAATCGAACTCGGGTCGGCCATAGTTGGCCGCTTGTAAGGCGAACGCCCTACCCGCTGTGCTATCGCTCCAGCCTGCTCGAGCAATTTAAAATTACAAAACAATTTATCTATGTACAGCTTAAAGATTTAAAGAGGTGAAATCTCTTGTGAATGAAATGTTGAAGGAAGATAAATAGAGGATTCCATTTGAAACCTCTTAATGAACTTTTGGGAGATAATAAAATTTAGGCAGAAACCAGCGGCAACCGACCGGGTGCTACCGACCTTCTTGGTGGTTTGAGCTCAGTTTTGCTTTCTGGCCACACCCACGATACTCAGGGGTCTTCGTGGCTCTGCACTTTTTCTTAAACCAAGTCACAGTGAGATAAACAGTTGTCCGTGACTGGATTTTGGTCAATGTTCCAACACCTGTTCCTTCACCATTTTTGTTTCACCAAAAAAACAAGGGAAACGGGTTGTCGGAAATCGAATCTGGGTCAGCTGCATGCAAGGCAAATGCTTTACCCACTGAACTCTCTCTCCCGTCTGGCTCTGTACTCCTGACAGTACTCAGGAACCATATGGGATGCCAGGGATCAAACCCAGTCAGCCATCGTGCAAGGCAAGCGCTCTACCCACTGAACTCCCTCCAGCCTCCCTCTGGCCCCAAACTCTCCCATGTTCTCTCAGAAATTCCGTGCTCAATCAACTAGATTGCAAAGCACAAAGATGCAAAACACAAGGCAGCTCCTGCTGCCGGGAAAATGCACAGGGGCAGAGCAGGACTCGTGCAGAGGTCCCGAGTTCAACCCCTGGCATGCCACTCCTGCCCAGCCCGGCTGATGGACAAAGCAGCTAGCAACCCCCGGGCCCTCTGAGTCTTCTTGGGAAAAGCAAGGCCGGAGTGATAGCACAGCAGGTAGGGCGTTTGCCTTGCATGCGGCCAACATGGCCGACCCGAGTTCGATTCCTCCGCCCCTCTCAATTCCTCCGCCCCTCTCGGAGAGCCCGGCAAGCTACCGAGAGTATCTCGCCCGCACGGCAGAGCCTGGCAAGCTCCCCGTGACGTATTCGATATGCCAGACACAGTAACAACAAAGTCTCCAATGGAGACGTTACTGGGCCCGCTCGAGCAAATCGATGATCAACGGGAGGGCCTTTACCTTTACCTTTTAGGCAGAAATCACCCAGCTCTGAAGTAGCCCAAAGGAATAAAGATGACATCCTTTAGAAATGCAAAATCTGAGCTCTCTGGAGAAAACAAACCCCACCCAGAGATGGTGGATCCCATAGGGAAGAATTTCCAGGAGAGGCTAAAGGTCATTATAAAATATGGAAGGGTCATAAGGGTCCAAGGCTTTCCTCTGACAACCTCCAGAGGGACAACTTTTCCCTGCCACCCAATTTCTCCAGGAGCTGGGGCATCCTCCTGCTTTTTGCAGGAAGGAAAAGAAAAGTCAATTCTCACCATGGCACAGGCATTCTGGGTCCATTGCCCAAATAAGAATTTCAGGAAGAGATAGAATAGTGAATTAAGGTGGGTTTTTTAATGAAAGAAATGTAAAAAGAGGTGAGAGGAGAGAAAGAGAGAAGTACATATTCAAGAGCAGATGTAAATATCTCCAGAGTGGCAGGAGCAGAACAAGAGTCTGCATCCAAGAAAGAAAGGGCTGGAAGGTGAAGCCCTGCTGGCTTTCAGGAAGGGTTTTTACACTCCAATTCTTTTTTTCTCCCTGGAGTCTTGCACACATAGGTGTTAATCTGAGCCTTGACACTGGAAACTCTGGCTCTTGATGTCCTTCTCTTAATCACATCCTGAGCACCAGTGATGGTCTCTTCATTATTTCTTAGATTCTTCTGCAGCTACTCCATTTCTGAGAGGTCCACCTTTCTCTGTACGGGGCCTTGGATTTCAGTACCTGAGAGCTGTTTCAGTTTCAGTTTCTGCTCTCCAGAGAACTCTGGATTTACATGTCAAAGGGTGAGGTCTTCATGCATTGAGCTACTTCAGGGCTAGGTGATCTCTTCTTAAATTTTATTTATTCCCAATAGTACAATCCAAGGCTTACTACATATCTGCCTGAGGCAACAAAGTTTCTCAACAGTAAACAGAAGTTTTGGGCCTAGAGGGACAGGCACGGGCTCTGGGATTCAAGCATTGTCCTAACTTTGTGTTTAGGGGTGACTCCTAATCCTGGAAGTGCTCAAGGGACCACATGCAACTTGTGTATAGAACTGAACCAGGGTATGCCTCAAGCAAATAAAACAGTTAATATTTGTGATGTTTGTGGGCCCCACAGGTGGCTTATGTAAAGCCAGAGGAGAGAGACAGTCACTTTCTCCTAATCCACCTTGGCCACTCCGAGACCCAGAGTTTCGGGGTTCTTGTCTCGCCTTGAAGAAAAGAATTTCAGCAGTAGTCAAGCAACCGGTGAAGTAGAGCAGATTTAATTTGGAGGTTTTTAGAAGGTGAGGAGGGAGGGAAAATGAGAAGGTGGGCTTCTCCAAGGGCTGGGAGAGCTCCCTACACACAACTGAACATAAAGGGGGAGATGCAGGCACACATGTATTTGGCCACATGGGCACAAGCAGCACATGGGATCGGGTTGTATATATGCACCTTCACTTTTTTCAAGGTGGTTTTTATAGGGTTTCTCCAATGCCCCCATGTGGAGTTTTCTAGCCAAATAAGGATCTTTTGCTAAGCAGGTAGAGCTGGAACTGGTCTACATTGAAATTCTTTTTCTTGACCTTTACTTCTACTGGGTCTTCTTTCAAAGAATGGGCCCAGCCTTCTCTGGCCTAGGCTAGCTGAGGGTTATTTGGATTTAAGGAAGGAATTGAAGGTCCCTCAGTAATTTCCTTCAGGCCCTTTCTTTAGGGAGCGGCCCAGTCTCCTCAGAGTCCACTGCTGGAGAAGGTCTTCTCAGGTCTTGCTTTTTGTATCTACAAGGTGGTTCAGACTTAGGACCGGTGGCTTTATTTCTTTGTAGAAATTTCATTGCCATGATGTGTGTGTGTGTGTGTGGGGGGGGGGGGGGGGAGAAGGAGGTCTTCTAACCTTCCTGCCTAGTCATTTGGACTATCTCTGTGAAAAGGCCCTGAAAGGTTTTTTTGGGTTTTTTTTTTTTTTTTTGGTGTTTGAGTCACACCTGGCAATGCACAGCGGTTATTCCTGGCACTCAGGAATTACTCCTGACAGTGCTCAGGGGACCATATGGGATGCTGGGAATCGAACCAGGGTCAGCCACATGCAAGGCAAACGCCCTACCCACTCTGCTATCATTCCAGCCCCTGAAAGTATCTTTTGAAAAAAATAAAAATTCCATTGCTATATCCACAATATTAAGTACACAAAACTTTAAAATTATAGCTCTTAGTATAAGAGGTTTACCAATGTTCTTTTTTTTTACTAGAAAACTATTCATTTAGGGGAAAACATATGTCATGTCTCAGAATATTAGGAAATTTATTTTTACTAATCCATAGTTTTGAAGCATGCAGGCAAGTAAATAAGAAAGGATCCCCGTGGCAATTAATTCCTGAGAAGTAATAAAAGCAATAGCCCAATTGCTGCAAAAACCCACCTTGTGGACACAAGATGGTCTTGGTCAACATGATGAACTCAGAGAGTCTCTCACCCTGTTCATTCCATTCTAGGCCATGGGTCCCGATGTGAAATTCTTCAGCTGATCTTCTCGGTCCTATCTTGGCATTAAAATCACCACAATGATCTTGTAGAAGGTGTGGTCTTCTTTATAGAACTTCTCCAGCTCCATGTAGAACTTCTCAATTTCTCTTTCATCATAATGAGATGTTGGTGCATAGACAACAAAGATAGAAACTGCAGGCAGTGAGCCACATCTATTCAAATGTAAAGGTCCGATTCCGATTGTTAGGCATTCGAATGAATCAATGCTCTTGGCCAAGTTTGTGTTGACAAGGACATGACGCCTCCAACACCTCTTTTATCGCATGTTCCGAGGAAAATTCTTCTCCAGTGTCAAAAACGGCATGGTGAGATTCATGCCTTCTTGTCTCGGTCAGACCAATGATGTCGTACTTGATCATTCGCGCTTGTACCATCAGGTCCCCGATGGATGTATCTGATGCTAGCGTACGTGCATTGAAAGTAGAGACGATCATTTTTGTCTTCCTTCATTGTGGCAGCCTAGTTCGGCCTTGAGATTTTGTCGGCCTCTCCTTTCTCATCCTTCTCAGTGCTACCATGTCGGTGAAGACTTCAGGGTCAGGTGAATGAGACCAGTTGTAGTTACTGGTTTTGGCATATCGAATACACAATGGATAGCTTGCCAGGCTCTTCCATGCGGGCGGAATACTCTCGGTAGCTTGACAGTATTTCCGAGAGGGATAGAGGCTTTTGGGGAGACCTCTAATCACGCTTGTAGGTGTTACCATATTTGAGCCCTATCAAATATGGTACGACAATTCCGGAAGATGGGTATTTAGTGTCTTATGATGTGTCCGGAAAGCGTCCTGGAGTGTGACGATGGCTGGGTAGTGGAGGTAGTGTCGAAACTACCAGCAGGACCATACTACTGTTCAAGAAGGGAGACATCCATGACATTGGAAACTATCGCCCTATCTGCCTATTGTCTGTCATCTACAAATTGTTCACTCGAGTCATCCTAAATAGGATTGGCAGAACACTAGATGAAGGACAACCATGCGAGCAAGCCAGGTTCCACAAAGGATTCAGCACCATCAACCATATCCACACAATAACCAAACTCATTGAGGTTTCTCGGGAGTTCAAGATGCCGCTCTGTTTAACGTTCATTGATTTAAAGAAGGCCTTTGATTCTGTTGAGACGGAAGAGGTCATTGAAGCCCTAGGCAATCAGGGCATTCAAGCCCAATACATCAAGATCCTCCGTGAGCTGTATTGCTGATTCACTACCAGGATCTCACCATTCTACAAAGAAGTGATCATTGATGTCAAGAGAGGGGTGAGGCAGGGTGATACCATTTCACCAAAACTCTTCAGTGCCACCCTCGAGAACATCATGCGGCGACTGGAATGGGAAGGAATGGGAGTGAAGATAGATGGTCGGCAATTACACCACCTCCGCTTTGCTGATGACATTGTTTTAATAACACCAAACATCAGCCAAGCGGCACAAATGCTGGCCGACTTTGACGGTGAGTGTGGATAGGTAGGACTACAGCTAAATCTTACGAAGACAATGTTTATGAGAAAGAGCCTCGTTCCTGATGTCCCATTCGCTCTCAACGGAAGGACCAACTCTGAATGCAACAGCTATGTGCACCTAGGTCGAGAAGTCAACATGACAAATGACCTGGCACCCGAGCTGCGCAGGAGAAAGAGAGAGGCTTGGAACGCCTTCAAGAACGTTGAAGAAATAGCTAAGAGGACAAAGAACCTCCGGCTCCGGGCACATCTCTTTGATTCCACTGTTCTTCCTGCATTACCATATGCCTCAGAGACCTGGGCCCTGCGCAAACAGGATGAGAACGCTATTCAGGTCTCCCAAAGAAGAATAGAAAGAGCTATGCTTGGAATATCACATTTCACTCAAATGAGAGAAAAAATCCGGAGTTCCGACATCCGTCCACGATCAAGAGTTATCGACGCTGTCTCACTTGCCAAGGTGTCAAAAATCAGATGGGCTGGTCACGTAATGAGATTTAAAGACGACCGCTGGACTAGAGCTGTTACTGACTGGATTCCACGGGATGTCAAAAGACCGTGTGGCCGCCCACCTACCAGATGGTCAGACTTCTTCGTCAAGATCATGAACGATCGGTTTGAGGCTCTTCATGTTCCCAGAGCGAACAGATGCCATTGGGCTACACTAGCACACAACAGGGACAAATGGAGACATTACTGGCGCCCGCTCGAGCAAATTGATGACTAACAGGAAGTTAAGTGAAGTGATTAAGTGGACACAGGAAATAAAGCCTGATAAGACCTTTGCCTGGTGTAGCACCTACAAAGAGAGGCCTGGAGAGCCTCTGAGAAGCTTCAGCAAGAACAAAGGCCAAGAAAGCCATTTCAAAGAAGACCATCATTCTCCAAACTCTACCCTTTTGGTACCCACTCTAGCAATAGACTCTAACTTAGGTAGAAAGGACCATAGGGGGTAGGTTGGGAGAAAACGTGTAAAAGCCACCTTGAACACACAAAGCAGGAGCAGGTACTGCTGAGCTCAGGTGTTGCTGCTGCGCACCTGTGGTGCCTGAGCATGCAGAAACCCTCTTGAGGTGTGGACTGTCGTATTTTCATATCTAATGCTGGGATGTGTCCTAGGGTTCTCTCTCCACTTAGAGATAACTGTGCTGTGTTTTCTTCCTCTCTCTCCCCCTCTCTCTGTCTCTCTGTCTCTATCTCTCTGTCTCTCTGTCTCTGTGACTGTCTGTCTGTCTCTCTCTTCCTCTCCCCCCTTCCTCACTTTCTCCCCTTCCTCCTACAAACTTCCATATAAAACCTATTTTTTATTTTACTGCTCATCTTCTTCTGAAATTCTTTTCTGAACCAAAAAGAGCACTGCTCACAGCTGACTCTTACTGGTCCTAGATGACCCCAGCTCTTGTTTCCAGGTGGCAGAGGTGAATAGCGAGAAAATGGCACTTTCCCTTCTCCAGGCTGCTGCCTCTCTCCTCCTCACTTCAGATAATCAATAGGGGACCCCACTGGCATCAGTTTCTTCTAAAATAATATGGTTCCTAAGTCATAATATTTCCTCTCAGTTTATAACACCTAGAGCTTCTGTAATTTCTTACTAAAGCTTAAATTTTTTTCAGGTGCTTAGTGTTTCAATGTATTGATCTTGTAGAGTGGGCTAGAACAATAACACAGCAGGTAGGGCATTTGCCTTGCACGCAACCAGCCTGGCCGAGCTGGGTTCGATTCCTCCACCTCTTTTGGAGAGCCCGGCAAGTTACCGAGATTATCTCTCCTGTAGGGCAAAGCCTGGCAAGCTACCCGTGACATATTCAATATGCCAAACACAGTAACAATTGTCACAATGGAGACGTTACTGGGCCTGCTCGAGCAAATCGATGAACAACGGGAGGACAGTGACAGTGATGGTGATCTTGTAGAGTGACAAAAAGCTGTGTTCTTAATCTTCTTGAAGTTTGTACCTAGAAACAACACGTATTTTCTTTTAAATTTTGGTGTCATATTTATTAGCTATATAACATGTGCCATAAAGTCCAGAATATTTATTTACTGGAAATTTAGTATGATTAATTAATTAATAATGGAAAAATATTAATGAAGAATAGTCCAACATTCTTGACCCAAGGACTGATGGCATAGCAAGGTGTTTGCCTTGCATGGAGCCAATCTTGGTTCAGTCCCCCTTCTGTCACTGAATATGGTTATCCCAGGCACCACTCAGAGTGAAACCGAGTAAAAATAGAAGCAAGCTCTGAGTACTACTGGGAATAGACCAACTTTCCCAAAGTTCTTACCTTCATGAAGCTATTGTGCTATTATTCTAGTCTCTCTCTGTTCCTCTCTCTCTTCACTCCCTCTATCTCAATTACTCTTTTATTCAATGCAATCTTATACACGCATATACATATACACATATACATTTATATATTTCATTTATCCAAATCTACCTTTTGCTTTTCTTTTTGATCCCACAAAATGAGTTGGTAATCAGAATCCACTAATAATAATCTATCTAGATTATCCAATAATCTATAATGGATCTTGTTTCAACAATAAAAATCCTGTTATCTAAATATAATACAAAATTAAAAAGATGATTACACCTCCCAGCTTTTGTTCTTGTATCTAATGGTTCTTCTTCATATTCTATCATGAAATTAAATGTTTATTTATTTTCCATCCCCTAAACTGTTTTTAACATAGAATTTTAGTGATCTTGTTGTTAATCTAAATGGATGATCATTTTTATTTCTTTTTAATTCATTTCTGTCAAATACCTTCTTCCTTAGTTCTAAGTACTCCATTCAAGCCTATCAAGATTTTTTAACTCTTCTACTATCATGAAATATATCATGTAATCCTTCTAAATCTGTCATCCCCAAATATGAAAAGGCTGGCTTGTGTCACGATCCAAGTCATTGATAAAAATATTACAGATTCCTGTAGTTCTCCTTGCCAAGAACACCTTCTGTTTAGCATTGATCCATAAATTAACATTTTACAGTTATATTTGCATATCAAAACATGAATCTCTCTAAATTAACCTAAAAGTCATTCAGCAATTTCTAAATACTAAATATCATACTAAATATCCTAACAAACTCTAAAATTTGCACTGCATTCTTGAGTTTTATGTTTGCCTTGTACACAATAACCAATTCAGGAATATACTATTAAAATAATATTTTTGCCACTGAATTAAACTGGAATTAAGAAAAGCCAGGAAAAAAAATGAGATTCCCCATCTTTGATTCTTTGTACCTTATGGTCTCCCTAACCCACCTAGTGTGCCACACCCCTCCAATCTCTATTTCTCTGGCTAGGCATGCTACTATGGGTATAATTTATATTCATTCCTCGGAAAAATGTGACTAGGATATGACTAACAGGGTATTGTCCTTTGCTAAGAGAAGAGAAAGAGGTACTAACCAAATGATATATTTGAATGTTCTGTGTTATCATAAACTAAGTGCATTACTTTTGCCAAGTCTCTGTACTTCATCTGTAAGCCTTGAGTTAGAAATGCATACCTCACCAGACACACTTTGCAATAGAGATATTCATCTGTCTTTTCAGAAAAAAGTACAATGCCTTTCAAATTTCCCCCTTGCCTTTCTTTAAGTAAGTAATAAATCTAGAGGAGCAGCCAAATTCCAAGTAAGAGGGAAATGTAGAGAAAAGAGTTCTGACACACTATTGAAGAAGTCATCTTAGTATAAAGGGTGGAAGCATTAGTAATTAATAGCATAGCCTTTAAAATCAGACAGACAGAACTAGATTTGCATTTAATCAAGACATTATCTTGCTGAGTCACAATGAGAAGTTACTCAGCCTTTTTCTACTTATTTCCTCTTATATAACTTAGGCATAATAATATTCCTTCACTGACTATAAAATTGTAGTAATGAGAAAAATTTAAAAGTTAACACTTTACTATGTCATCTAGCTGGTATCAAATAATAAGTAGGATTGCACTACTGCTTTTCCTGTTGTTCCACTTAAAAACTCATTTGCATGTTCTCATTTATATTCTTTATTTATAATGATAGTCAAACTGATTTTACTTTTGAAATGTGCTTTAGCAATGCATGTTTTCCAAGAGTCTCAAATAAGACCGAACACATGCTCTATAGTCCTTTTTTCCCTGAATAATCCAATTATCAATTTATACTTATGCAAAACTGTGAGGAGTTTGTATTGAACATAAATTATAATCTCAAGAAATACATAATTTCAGCATTGTTATTTTAGTCATTGAAGGCCAAACTAAATACTTGTTGCTTTGTATTTGCCTTTTGTCCTTTTGGCTATGACCAAGTGTAGCAATTATTGCTTTGTTAATTTTATTGCTATTATAATTGCACTTCAGTGTATGACGGGGTTCAGAAGACCAAATGTAATGCTTAGGGTTGAACATAGATCTGGTGCATGCAAGGCACAAGCACTAACTTCAGTACTATTTCTCTGTGCTGCTTATTAATTTTTATGGTCTAACATTTTATATTCTGACTCTAAGTTCAAAATACCTGGTGGAATTTGTTAATATCCCAGATATATGAAAGAAGGGGCTGGAGCGATAGCACAGCGGGTAGGGCGTTTGCCTTGCACATGGCCAACATGGCCGACCCGAGTTCGATTCCTCCGTCCCTCTCGGAGAGCCCGGCAAGCCACCGAGAGTATCTCGCCCGCACGGCAGAGCCTGGCAAGCTCCCCAGGATGTATTCGATATGCCAAACACAGTAACAACAAAGTCTCCAATGGAGACGTTACTGGGCCCGCTCGAGCAAATCGATGATCAACGGGAGGGCCTTTACCTTTTACCTTTATGAAAGAAGACAAACATCAATTAAAATACTTCCTTTACTCAATAGTGATATATAAAAAATTCCCATTAACTATGGTTGAAAAAGATAGTTGCTTCAGTATTATAGTTTTGCTTTAGATAAATAAAATGTATTTGTTTTTACAGTCTCTTATCCTCATATAGTTTTTTCAGAAATACCAAGGAATTTTCTATGTTCTCTTATCATCTACATTAGCAATACTATAAAAATGTACTTTCTAGACTTCATAATCCGATTTAACTGTTTAATTCCCTCCCACCACCACCACCACCGCCACCACTACTATAACTCAGCAAAAGTTCTCTACAGGGAACAAGATTAACTAACTTGAACCCTTGGTGACATTAAACTACAAACACAAGTATTCATCCAAAAAGAGCACTAATTACAAATCTTCTGTGTTTCACAAATTATGCTAAGGCTAACAGAATATAAAAGGAAATAGGAATATATAAATATATGTATATATGTGTGTATATATATGTGTACATAAATATTGTATGTAGGTGTGTATATGTATATAATTATATATACATAGAGCAGCAGCAAAACACATTACTTATCATGGAAGAGTTAGTGAAATCAATTAAAAGAGAGAATGTAATGTTTCTGTTTTGTTAAAAGTTACTTGGGAAAAAAAAGTTCCTTGGAAAAGCACTTATTTGAGGCACATAAGATGTCAGTATATCCCAGATATAATACATGGGAATTTTGTGTTTTGTTTTGTTTCAAAGGAGGTTGAGACTATCAGCTGGAGACAAAGAGGATGGGGGGGTGGTGGTGAAAGGTGTACAAAGGTCAAAGAGAGGATATTGATTAAATTCTAGTGGTATCAGGCTATTTGTATGAATAATTCAGTCCTAAATCAAGGAACTTTTTGAGTATCACATGTTATTTGAGAATGTTCAGTTCTGATGTGCTTCAGTACACATCTTGAGTACAGAGCTGGGTCTGAGCATTCTTTGACCTGCAGAACCACATGCATCCCAGAGCATGACTGGCAGGTATAGGCCTGGATGCCCCAAACACCACTGGTTGACCTGTAGGTTCCCAGCACCACCTGGCCCACTCAGCCCACCCTGGAGGTCATTCCTCCCTATCCCCTAACCCCCAATAAAATAAAGAACATGGTTCAGAACTCAACCACAATGAAATGAAAGTTTTATGTTTCTAAAAATATCCCATGCCTATGTCTTCTAACATATCTTTGGAAAGAATGTGTTAAAATTAGAGATTTCTTATATAAGTAAATTGCTTGCTTTGGGAGTTTTGCTTTGTTTTATGGCTCTGGGCCAGAGCCGGCTATGGTCAAGGGCTCACACCTGACACTGGTTCTGGGAATTACTTCTTGTGGGTCTTGGAGGGGAACATAAGTGGTGCCAGGGACCCTTGTAGATGTGTACACATCAGGCACCCTACCCAGTGTTCTAGCTCTTTGGTCCAAAGTTTCTGAAGCTCTTTCTGCTTTTTGGCGGGGAGAAGGGGGTCACACTCGGCAATGCTCAGGGGTTACTCCTGGCTCTGCCCTCAGGAATTACTCCTGGCAGTGCTCAAGGAACCATATGGGATGCTGGGAATCAAACGCGGGTCAGTCGCATGCAAGGCAAACACCCTACCTGCTGTGCTATTGCTCCAGCCCCGCTTTTTCTGTTTTTTAAAGATTTTATTTTCTACCTGCTGACAGGATACACCTTTGACATCATGTGTGATTTAGTTATGCCCAGATGGTATCAGAAAATATCATAAACTTTATTATCAGATACATTTTATAAAGCTGAATTTGAAATTTAAAGAGAAAAACCTCTATACTCTTTTCATATACTATATTTTTCCCTCAGATAAAATTATGTTCATTTAATTTATAATGGTCCTGGAGATTTAACCTGGGGGCCCCACATGCAAAGCATGCACTCTAGCCCTTTGAGTTATCTTCTTGCTCTTATTTCAAAGAAAAGCTTAGTGTCTGAATTATTTACCATTTTTTTGCCTTTTTTTTTTTTTTGGGTCACAACCAGCGTGCTCAGGGTTACTCCTGGCTCTGCACTCAGGAATCACTCCTGGCAGTGCACAGGGGACATATGGGATTCTGGGAATAGAACCCGGGTCAGCCGTGTACAAGACAAATGCCCTACCCGCTGTACTATAACCGCTTATTTTTAGTCCATAAATATTCTATTTTTTTCTTTTTTGGTCACACCCGGTGATGCACAGGGGTTACTTCTGGCTCTGCACTCAGGAATTACCCCTGGCGGTGCTCAGGGAACCATATGGGATGCTGGGAATCGAACCTGGGTCGTCCGTGTGCAAGGCAAACACCTTACCCGCTGTGCTATTGCTCCAGCCCTATTACATAAATATTCTAGAAACATAAATTAACTGCTTTATAAAATAATCTTATGGACTAAAAATAATATTTTAAGTTATATTTGATTTGGAGAATAGTAATTCAATAGTTAGTATTATAGTAATAGTAATATATAGTACCTCAATAGTAACTCAATAGTTACAGAATTGTAATATAATGTTAGTTCTCAAAAGCTGCATTGCACACCATTTTCTCATAAATTGTACATTAATTATGGTAGTTATAAATTATATAGTACTTTATTCAAATATAGAAAATCAGCATGAAATCAGTGCTAAAATGATTTTTTAAATCTGGAATTGATTTTATGTACATATGTATATATATATATTTTTTTCTTGCAGTCAGCATGTTACAGAATCAAGGAGACAGTGGATTAATAGTCCTGAGAATTGATCTATTTTTCTTAAGTGTCTGTGCACTGTGATCAAGACAAATGCTAGGAGAAAATTTACACAGATAAATGGAAAATTCAAATTTCAGTAATCAATAACTATTGTTTAAGTTATGCCAGTTGTTGAATTTGAGTAAGCACAACACTGGGACTTGAGCAGGGAAATTAGGTTTCACTCATTTCAAGTATAAATTTCCAGTTTCTGAATAAAAGCAGGCTAAGATGAAGATGCATATGAATCAAATTAATCTGATAAATCATTCGAAGAAAGGTTTCGCTTATATCACACAAAAGATAGCAAACTAAACTCTCAACATGTCTGCACTCACCATAAACTCTGCCCACTTCTAGTGATGTAAGACTGGTTTATTTCCTATTCCTTAAGAGAGAATTGCTAGTGTCTGGGGAGAATAAAAAGTATTCAAGGAAAAACATGTATCACAGATTTTGTAAGAACATGTTCAAATTAAAAGATTCAGTGTCAACATATTAAGGCAATTTTCTGTGGGAATATGAAAATTAGGGGAGTTAATGGTGGTAAGGGGAATTCATTTGAAAATATTTTCTCTCAAAATGAGTTACATCAAACAGCATTCAAGAAAGATAAACCATTTTTTAAATTCACCCAAATAAATGGAGTGCATATGTGTACAGAAAAATCAATAATGCTTTATGATATCTACAAATATTAAATATGCAAAAAAGATACGGAGAAATGGCAGATAGAAATATTTTTATTATAAAAATCGCATTATAGAAATAAATAAGGGTCCTCCAACAAAGAAGGATCACTGTCATAATGTCACTGTCATCCCGATGTTCATCGATTTGCTTGCACAGGCTCCAGTAATGTCTCCATTAGTCTCTGTCACGTGCTAGTGTAGTCCAGTGGCATATTGGGGGCTCTTTCAGGATCAAGGGAATTAGAATTATAATTGTTACTATTTTTTGACATATTGAGTTCGCCACAGGTAGCTTGCCAGGCTCTGCTGTGTGGGTGGGTTACTCTCAGTAGCTTACCAGCTCTCCAAGAGGGGTGGAGGCTTTTCGGGTAGTCTCTAATCACGTATACAGGTGTTCACAGTCAGGCATATATTCAGGAAGGATATTTTCAGTAGCCTGCCGGGTTCTCTGAAAGCAAAAATTAGACAATAAGAGGTCGCACGGCTGCAAATGCTTGGTTTTATAGTCTCTGGATCTTGGCTGTTGGTGGGATTACACAGCAGTTGGTGGGTGTAACTGTCTAGCTACTGGAAGATGAAGGATCTGGGAGGAGGAGCCCCAGTCCTGATCTGAGCAGGCTGGAGATCTCAGTCCCGGGTCCTGCACACCTGGGTTCCTCTGCTGGTTCTTTCATGTATGAGACTCGTCTGAGCATGTGGAGAGTGGTCTTAAACATGACCGTGGCTGGGTTCTGGAGGTCTTCAGCTGCCAGAGCCCTGCTCGGGGTGGGGAGGGAAACTCAACCCGCCCCCCTCCAAGGGGCCCTGGTGAGGACAGCCAGGCATGGTGGCAGGAGACCCTACGTGTTCTCTTCCGGGAGCTTGGTGTTATAGTCTCTTGATCTATAAAGAAGAATATGGATGAGTATGGAAGGTACACAAGATACGCAAGAGACTGAGTGTGTTGTGTATGAAGACTGGTACAAGGAACAATCCTAAACTCGAATATGGATCCATGTGATTCTCAGATGCACAGTTTGATTCCCTTCTCATTCCATTGTAAAGCTGAGAAAAGCTTGTTCCACAACTACTTTTGGTTGCAAAGTTGCTCATCCATATTTAACCATTCACTCACATGTTGATTTTTGCAACTCTGAGATTTAAAGATCATCTAAGGCTCATATACAAAAGACATGTTAATTGTGGATCTTAGCATTGTAGTTTACCTCCCCTTAATAAATCAAATTAAAACTTTCTGATCAGAGCGATACTTCTGCTCTTCTCTCTTTGAGGTCTTCCTTGATCGCATCTCTGCACTGCTTTGCAAGCTCGGACGTTAGCTTGCGGTTGCCTGAGGCATGCGCCAAACCACGCTGGCGAATTAGCTCAAGAGTTTTCGAAGATAGGCGACTTTTTGTGGCTATCTCTCTCTTGGCGTTCCTCACACATTCATGGAGGTGCTGAACCAGTCGATCGTATTCCTCGTCAATGTTGTCAACAATGGCATCTTCCCATGTTGCCGCAATAGTACCAAAGAGTTCCCAGTTGGTGGTCATTCTGGGAGTTCTCTTTTTGAACTTTGCAGCCCTTTCTCCCCGCTCTGTGAAGTAGAATTTTGCACGAAGGAGACGGTGGTTCGATCCTGTTCTAAATTTTGGGACAACAGCGACATCAGTCAGGCAAAACCATCGATTGAATATGATGTGGTCTATTTCGTTGTGGAATCGTCCACCGGGAGACTCCCATGTCCATCGTCCTCAAAGAGAGAAGAGCAGAAGTACTGGTAGATGCGGCAGAAGCCGGGAAAAGTATTCGTAAGGCCCGCCTGTCCTTCGCCAACTATAAGAGCAAGATGACTGCCCTCCGACGTCCTGATGGATCCATCACATCCTCCAGAACGGCAATGGAGAAGATTATCCATGACTTCTACTCAAATCTCTTCGATAGCCATGTCCACTTGCCAACATACCAAATTCCACAGGATGGGTATGTTGTTCCCAACGTTCTCCCCTCCGAAATCCGACATGCCATTTCGTTGGTAAAGAAACAAACAGCACCCGGCCCAGACAAGGTCAGACCTGAACACCTGAAGAACCTGCCGTCAGTACTCATCAATACACTGGCTCGGCTCTTCACTCGCTACCTGTCTGAATGCAAGGTTCCGTCCCAATGGAAAACCAGCAGGACCGTACTACTGTTCAAGAAGGGAGACATCCATGACATTGGCAACTATCGCCCGATCTGCCTATTGTCTGTCATCTACAAGTTGTTCACTCGAGTCATCCTGAATAGGATTGGCAGAACATTAGATGAAGGACAACCATGCGAGCAAGCAGTGTTCCGCAAAGGATTCAGCACCATCGACCATATACACACGATAACCAAGCTCATTGAGGTTTCTCGGGAGTTCCAGATGCCACTCTGCTTAACGTTCATTGATTTAAAGAAGGCCTTTGATTCTGTTGAGACGGAAGCGGTCATTGAAGCCCTAGCCAATCAGGGCATTCAAGCCCAATACATCAGGATCCTCCGTGAGCTCTATTGCGGATTCACTACCAGGATCTCACCATTCTACAAAGAAGTGATCGTTGATGTCAAGAGAGGGGTGCGGCAGGGTGATACCATTTCACCGAAACTCTTCAGTGCCACCCTCGAGAACATCATGCGACGACTGGAATGGGAAGGAATGGGAGTGAAGATAGATGGTTGGCAATTACACCACCTCCGCTTTGCTGATGACATTGTTTTAATAACACCAAACATCAGCCAAGCGGCACAAATGCTGGCCGACTTTGACCGTGAGTGTGGAAAGGTAGGACTACAGCTGAATCTTACAAAGACAATGTTTATGAGAAACAGCCTTGTTCCTGACGCCCCATTCGCTCTCAATGGAACGACCATCTTCGAATGCAACAGCTATGTCTACCTAGGTCGAGAGGTCAACATGACAAATGACCTGGCACCCAAGCTGCGCAGGAGGAAGAGAGTGGCTTGGAACGCCTTCAAGAACGTTTAAGAAATAGCTAAGAGGACGAAGAACCTCCGGCTCCGGGCACATCTCTTTGATTCCACTGTTCTTCCTGCATTAACATATGCCTCAGAGACCTGGGCCCTACGCAAAGAAGATGAGAACGCTATTCAGGTCTCCCAAAGAAGAATAGAAAGAGCTATGCTTGGAATATCACGTTTCACTCAAATGAGAGAACGAATCTGGAGTTCTGACATCCGTCGACGATCAAGGATCAGGGACGCTGTCTCATTTGCCAAGGTGTCGAAAATCAGATGGGCTGGTCACGTAATGAGATTTAAAGACGACCGTTGGACTAGAGCTGTTACTGATTGGATTCCACGGGATGTCAAAAGACCGCGTGGCCGCCCACCTACCAGATGGTCAGACTTCTTCGTCAAGATCATGAACGATCGGTTTGAGGCCCTTCATGTTCCCGGAGTGAACAGATGCCATTGGGCTACACTAGCACGCGACAGGGACAAATGGAGACGTTACTGGCGCCCGCTCGAGCAAATCGACGACTAACGGGAAGTTAAGTGATTAAGTGATCAGAGCGATAGCATAGGTGGTAAGGCTTGCACACAGCTGACTCTGGTTTGATCTTAGTTACCTCATATTATACCTAAGCATCACCGAGCAAAGCCAAGTGGTACCCAAACCAAAGTAATATAAACTTTGATAAAAGACCATGTGTGGTTTTTTTAATTGCCTACAGAGGCAAGAAAAGAGATTAATGTGCTGGTTAAGAGAAGAGATCCCTTGAGGGGCAGGGAAATAGTACAAGGATTGAGGCATGTTCCTGGTGACCCAGGATTTATCACTGGCACTGAGTATGGTCCTCCAAATCAGTGCCAGTAGTGATCCTTGAACGTCAGAGCTATAAGGAACCCCTGAAGTATACCATCATTGCCCCAAAGTCAGAAGAAAAAGGAAAAGAAACAGACACTTGCCACTTTCAAGTTGAGCTTCAGCTCTTACAAGTTGTGTGAAATTGGGCAAAGGATAGCATTCTCCTATTTGTTAACATCTACTTTAAACATTTCTTGGTTAAATGAAGTCTGAAATGCTTTCAATAATTTTTCACTACTCTGTGCTTCACAATTTTCTTTAGCTCAATACAAGAAGGGGAGTTGGGGGCACAAGCAGAGATGCACAGGAAACACATTTAGTGTTTCTGCAGAGCTACAGGCAGCCCCTAGGCAGAACTCAGACCAGCCCTGTGCAAGGGAAATATCTTTGCTCGTTGTAATGTCTCTGTACATAGGTTGTTGCTTTCGTCTGTTTTCAAAAATTTAAATTGAGGGACATTATTTACAATATGAATTTTATTTTCCTGATGTTTGAGGGATGTCATTCATAAATAATAGGCAATTTTCATATTTTTTTGGCTGGACAGTGGGTAGGACGTTTGCCTAGCACGTGGCCTACACAGGTTCCATTCCTCCATCCCTCATTGGAGAGCCCAGCAAACTACCAAGAGTATCCCGCCCGCACAGCAGTACCCGGCAAGCTCCCCCTGGCATATTTGATATGCCAAAAACAGTAGAAACAAGTCTCACAATGGAGATTTTACTGGTGCCTGCTAGAGCAAATAGATGAACAATGGGAGGACAGTGCTACAGTGCTTGCATCAATACAACAATGTTTATCTCTAAAACTCTTGTTTTGATGGGCTGAATCTCTACGTCCACAAAAAAGTAACTGTCCACTTCTGACTTCTTCCAGTCCTGGTGTCCACCAGCCTGGTTTCTTGTAATTCAGTGTTATTTTTGAAATTGAAAATAAAAACATTTCTTGCAGACTTGCTTTGAATTATTTTGAATACAGTTATTTCAAACTGGCTGGAGCGATAGCACAGCGGTAGGGCGTTTGCCTTACAAGTGGCCAACATGGCCGACCCGAGTTCGATTCCTCCGTCCCTCTCGGAGAGCCCGGCAAGCTACCTAGAGTATTCGATATGACAAACACAATAACAACAAAGTCTCCAATGGAGACGTTACTGGGCCCGCTCGAGCAAATCGATGATCAACAGGAGGGCCTTTACCTTTACCTTTTACAGTTATATTAAAAATATATATGGAATTGATAATATATATCACCTATATATTATCAGTTCATTATAAATTCCAAAATGGAATTTATAATATATATTATCAATTACAAAATATATTGGATTTTGATAATTTGGCTTTACTTTTTTTAATGAAATAGACTGTCTTCACAGTGTATGTATTACTTATTTTTCAATTTCTTTCAACAGCAAACAAAGATTCAAATTCGTCCACAATCTCAACATCATTCATTTTCTTTTATTTTTCCCTTGCTTTCCTTATTGTAAACACCTTAATAAGAATGGGATAACATTTATTGTAGTTTTGTTCGCATTCCCATGCTAAGAGCTGTCTATCATTTGAATTTGCTGATTGAAATTTGCTGTGTCTTCTTTGGAGAAATGTTTACTTAAATCCTTGTTTGTTTTTCAACTAGGTCCTTTGATTTTTAATGTTCATATAAATTCTCTTTGTATAATAGATTATCATCCTCCAGCAGCCATTTTCTTGTTGTCTTTATCACTCCTGATGTATTTTTTGGAATTCTTTTCTTTTTTTGATCTATTTCTAACAAGTTTCGTTTGTTCACATTTTGTTGTTGTTGTTTCTTTTCATATTTAAGAAAGCATTATCTGCTCACAGCCGCTCTCCACACAATGATGCTGAGCCACACCCACGAGTCAACCTCGGGTAAAATCCAGGTATGTGGAACTTTGTGACTGAGAACACTAGGTTCAATGTGATGGGGAAGGGAGATCCCCTGTACCCTCTGTCTCTGGCGACTCAGCAGTCATGCCCATAAGCTCTCCATGACTGGTGCCAGATAATCCCATCATTTACCACCAACTAGATCGCTTGTCTTTCTTTCCCAGAAGGGAGCAACATGAAAATTGCCTTATGCCACCGGACCGGAGCCAGGCTGTTTCACTCAGGGCACCCTGGAGGGGGCGGGCAGGTGAGACCCCTCCCTATCCCAAGTGACCTAGCCCTGGCAGCAGAAAACCTCCAGAACACAGCCACCACCCTGCTCATGGCCACTCTTCACAGGCTCAGACTGAGCCTCATCTGTAAGTGAATCTATTCCTGGACCACGTGGCCGCATTTGCAGCCATGATATACTTCAAACCACACACCATAACTGTTTTCCAAGATTACTGTGTCACATTTGGTAAGGTTCGAAGTAGGAGACAACTAATCTTACAGGGAAATATACATTTTCCCTACATATATATGTTATATATATATATATATATATATATATATATATATATATAGCATTTTCAGCAGTTTTTCATAACAAACAATACAAAATACATTATTTCAGTTCTGCTTTGGGACAAGATTGGGGTTCGGGATGGAAACATACAAAATACAGTGGTGGGAGATGTAATAGTGGTGGAATTGGTTTTTGAATATTAAATGTAATGAAATATTGTGAACAACTTTATAAAATAAAACAATTATAAAAAATTTTTTTTCTCTTTTTTTCCCTTTATTTTATTTTATTTTATTTTTTTTTTACAGTTGTAGATTTACAATTTTTTGTGCTTTGGTTTCAATTATACAATGATCAGATACCCATCCCTCCACCAGTGCCCATTTTCCACCACCATGGATAATATCCCTCCCACCCCCATCCCCCCATCCCCCTGTCTCTGTGGCAGGGCCATCCCCTGTGTTCTCTCTCTCCTTTTGGGTGTTGTGGTCTGCAAAAGAGGCATTGAGTGGCAAACATGTTCAGTCCATAGTCTACTAATTATAAAAATTTTTAAAAAAGAAATTTAAATTAAAAAAAGAAAGCATGGAGCGATAGCACAGTGGGTAGGGCGTTCGCCTTACAAGCGGCCAATATGGCCGACCCGAGTTCGATTCCTCCTCCCCTCTCGGAGAGCCCGGCAAGCTACCGAGAGTATTCAATATGCCAGACACAGTAACAACAAAGTCTCCAATGGAGACGTTACTGGGTCCGCTCGAGCAAATCGACGATCAACGGGAGGGCCTTTACTTACTTACTTACTTATCTGATCCAAAGCATTATCTCTTCCAATGTTCTAATGTTCTCCACTATATATTTTTTAAGAGTTTTATGGGATTTGGTCTTCTCTGTAAGTTCTAGACTCGTTTGGAGTTATTTTTGTTTGATTGTTTGGGGGGTCACAACTGGCTCTGCTAAGGGCTTACCCCTCATTCTGCTCATAGCTCACAGATGGAACATGTGTCCTGCCAGGGATCACACTCAGTTGGTTCACAAAGTGAGACCCTTACCCACTATACTACCTCTTCAGACGCTCTTCTTAGTTATTTTTTTTGAAATATGTTATTAGTGATTAACTAAAGATTTCCTTTGCATCAACAGATCCAGTTCTGAAACATTTATTGAAAGATTTTTTCCCATATTAAATATTCTTTCCCAGGTTGCTTAGGGAGGAAGAAAGAAAAAAGTCAAAAGCCTAAATAAATATTATTTCACTTTGCATAATACCGTTTGATCGGTATACACAAGGTTTTGCTTCTGTTATCTTATATTGCATTCTATTTGTTTATATATATATATATATATATATAGGGGGTCAAGCTAATATTTTTAATGTTAAAGTTTTCTACTAAGCTTTACTATGAAAAGTTTTATTTTTTGTTCTTTTTTATAAATGGTTAAGCTATGTGAATTCCTATTTCCTGTGATTTTTAGGGCGGAGTTTTCTATTACCACCAAAAAGATCTCTGAGATCATTGGGATTTGGAAGGGCTTCAACAATTTAATATATCACTTTGCATTGACATCTTAACAATATTCACTGACTGGTAAACATAGGATGTCTTTCCTTTCATTTATGCCTTAATTTCTTTCAGAAATATTTTTATTTTTTTTCTGTATGTCTTTCATCTTCTTAGATAAGCCAATTCTGAAATATTTATTCTTATCTATAATGTTGAATTTGAAATCATTTTCTTAATTTCTTTTACAGACTACTTTTAATATATGAATCCAGCTTTTTTCCCTTTATACTTGCTGAACTTGAAAAAGTTTTAATGTGTATTTTGAAGATTGAAACATTTAAAATCCCCCTATATTAGTCTGCCATCTGTGAGCATGTATAATTTTATATATTTCTTTAAATGAATGTATTTTTTTGTATTCATCTATCCAGAACTTCAGTTTTCATAGTGAATAAAAGTAGTGAAAGTGAGCATCTCTTTTTGATCAAGATTGGCATTGTTATTCTTTTTCACCCTTATAGGTGGTCTTTTACTATAAGCTTCCTATTCTCTGTGTGTGTGTATGGGTGATCTTTTACTATAATCTTCCTATTCTGTGTGTGTGTGTGTGTGTGTGTGTGTGTGTGTGTGTGTGTGTGTGTGAATTTCTTCCACTATAATGGGCAAACTGTTACCAGGGCCGATGGGGGGCGAGGGGAAGTGTTGATTTTTCATCAAAAAGTGTTTTTTCCTGCACTAATTAAGATGCTTAAGTGGTTTGTATTTCTCTGAATATGAGAATGAGATATACTATAGTTTGTTTTTCATAAGGTGAAGAATTCTTGCATTAAAGGAAAATCACCTCTCTTGATCCTGTTGGATAATTATTTAAAGATACTACTGAATTCCTTGAGTAATAATTTTTTCATGATTTTACATTGTCAATCAAGATAAGCTTTTCTTTGCTTAATTTTACTTAGAAATATGCAGAGGTGGAGGGAGAGAGAAAGCACACATTCAAGAGGGAAGATGGGGAGGCGGGGAGAGTAGGTGATAAAGCATGAAAAGAGACACAAAGATAAGCAAGTGAGATACATTTTCAAGGGAGAAGGTGGGCTTGAAGCCTAGACTTTCATGGGGTAAGTGGATGGCTGAAGGGCAAGAGCACCTGCTCTGAAAGCAAGAAACCATGAAGTGTATCCCCAGGACTGCAGTTTTATCTCCTTGTGCCATGTGCCAGCTGTTTGAAAACTTTGGCATGGTGGTAGAGCATGTCATGTGCAGTACATCACAGTCAGCAATGTGCAAACACTGTAACTAAAGTGTGACTCCTGGTGAGAACCACAGAGAAAGATTTGTGAGCACAGTGACTGAAAGTATGTGTCCTGGTGAGAATACATGAGCACCCCAAGGGTATAGACCCAACAATCCTCACAGGCGCCAAGGCAAGTGAAGGGCTCCCTCCAGCAAGCCATCAACTAAAGACATGTGAATTTACGAATATCATGACAAGTGTGCAAGCAACACAGCTAGGTATGTGCGTGCAACTCCTGGTTGTTGTGGCAACAAGCCAAATGGATGCAGAGAGGAAAAACAAAGTAAATCCAAATTGTTTTAATTGTCCCTCCTTTTTGGTTAATTTCCGTCTGGAGTCAGTGTACAGGAGTTTCTTAAACCTTACTGGATCATTTACAGTTCAGTTGTGAGTAAGGAACTTTGTATTTCCTCACCTTCATAGCATTTCCCTCAGAATGACTATCTCTAGTTCCCATTAGTGTTACACATCTTTTCATACAGTCAGGCAATATTCTTTGTGGCTATAGATCAGAACACCTTTGGCTGCACAGTAGCTGGGCACTTGAGTTTTTCTAGTTCACTCTTGTTGTAAATAGTACTGCAGTGAACTCAGCTGTGCATTTATTATTTCAAGTAATGTATTTGCGGTTTGGTGGGGATGGATACCTAGGGCAGAAATTCTCAGTAATATCATGAATGTATTTTAATTATTGAGAGATATCCATACTGATTTCCCTGGAGCCTGGAACTGTTTACATCTGCTTCAAATGTATAGCTTTTTATCTAAACCCTCACTAAGGCTTATGTCTGGCCATTTCCCTACAAGTCATTTTTCACATGTGTTATGTAAAGATTAATTTTCATAAACTTTTGAAAAGATTTTGTTTCTTTTTTACTTTTGGAATATAAATGATTAGCTGCAGATAGTGATTATAAACCTCAATTATGGATATTATTTATAGTTTGCATATATATAGCCATCGAATAAAAATATATTGAAAAACCAAAGCAGATGACCTTTTCAATGTTCATTAACTTGACTATATAGACAATTGAAATGTAAGTTTATTTAAGTATCAAAGCTAATAGATTTATTCTGAAATAATTATGAATAATGTTGAATCATAATGACTTTAAAGCAAAATCACACATACCAACATAAAAAATATTGACTATTCTCATATCATATGGTAAGGCTGATTACGATGTAAGTGATAATATGATATAAATTTATCTGCTTCTACCAAGTACTAGGTATAAAGTTCTTATCACAGAAATATTTATAAAAGCTTGGAACCTCTTATTATTTTTAAAACGAACAGTTTTGTCTTTTCATTTATTCCATAGCTAACACTTTTCTAGTTTATCAAGTGTTGCTTTAAAATATACATGTGTGTGTGTGGGGAAGGAGTATGCATTTGTGCTTTCAAAGGGGAAAAAAAAGAATTTACACACTTGAGCATTGTCTCACTGCATTTCTCTTTCCAAGCCGGAGGAAGATGGGAGACAGGAGGTCAATAATCCAAACTTCTGAGCATCCTGAGAAAACTGTTTGTTCCAAATCCTTACCAGCCTTGATTCAGTACATCTGAGGAGGTTGATGGGTGATTTTGCTATGGAAATTCAGTGAGCAGTAATCTTAACATTGACTGAGGATTAAGTAAATGGTGAGAAAATGGAGATTCCTTTGTACCCAGCAGTCCTTACAACTGTTCATTTACTACATGATGCTAATTAAATGAAGTTAGTTTCATAGTGGCTATGTATGGTGCCTGCATAGGAAAGCTGTTAACATAATTATATCTCTAACATAGGGGGCAAAGCAGATTACAATTATTGCAAAGCCGTGGGATACAGACTACCCCTAGTGTTACATTAAGAAGTGAATTTAAAATCCTAAATTTCCCAAATACAGTGTACAGTGTGTATTTGTTTCTATTTATTGTGTGGCATTTTAACAGAAATATTTGAAAATTAAGGGTACTTCTCCAAATGATCACATTCCAAATTCAGAAAAGAATCAGAAACAAATGCACACATATATGTTCATGTGCATATAAAGATGAGTAAAATATTTTTCATTATATACTTTACTTCTGTGTCTAAATATTGGCTATTTTAAAAAATATATGTGGGGATAGTTATGAATAAGCCATAAATAATATCTGGTATACAAACAACTAAAAGTAACTTCATGTGCAATATTCAATTCCTCGTACAAGTGTTTTGCCTTATCACTTACCATGGTATTAGTCAAAGAATATCAGACTGAAAAAAGAATAAATTATGAAAGATGAAGTTGCTTTTCATTCCAGTTTGCTTTATTGAATGTTATTGTCATTCAGAAATGTCTTATCTTTAACATTTCACAAAGAAAAAGGCATCATGACAACGATATCATTTTTAAAGTCATGTCTGATCATTTAATTATTATTTTCAAGGGTAATGTGTAACTTATAGAAAAAATATATATACACATATACACACTCTTAAATACACTTTAAATAACACTAATGTGATAAAACTTGTAAGCAACTGTAGTACTAAAACACCAATATAATAACATTTTCAGCATTATTTAAACCTGTAAACTAGTCATATAAACAAATATTTCAGTATTATTATAATTAAGTTCTGCCTAATCTGATTTTTTGAAAATTCAGAAGTATATAGTAGAGCTAATACAGGATTTCAGAACACCCTTCTTGAACTTCTTTGGAGTAATTAATTAAGAAATTGACTAAAAATGAAGGAGCATAAAACACTTTCAGCTCCCAGGATGAAGTATAAAAAACTATACCTATTGATGAGACAGCTATATTTGTTTAATCTCTTTTAAATTTTGAAAAATATGGAATTTGTCTTATTAAAAAACTCATTACAAGGAAAGTATTTATTTTTATGTATTAGTTGTCTTGCATTAATTTAAACATAATTATATTTTGAAATGTTGTATTGTTTGAGGTTCTCTACATAACTTCTCCCCATATAATTTATTTCATTCTTATCAGCCATTCAACCTTGATATCTAGCATACATGCTGCCAAGGGAGCCTCTATATTTAATTACACAACATAAAATATCCGCAGCTATTATATATATTTTTGGTCCTGATTGTGTTCTATAATTATGAATTAACAGAAGATAATATTATGAATACACACATATCCAGATGCACAGAATAAATTTTAAATCATCACTCTTTGATTTAGATATACATTTAAATGCAAAACTTTTTTTTAAAAAAAGAATTACAGAAATCTTTTTGCTGTTCTTCTGATTTTTATTCTCCTCACCCTACCCTACAGAATAGCCAAACAGATTTAGAGTGCATCATATTTATTGATATTTAATGACTGACATACATCTTGTCTTTAGTAAATATGAAAGTACATATTTATTTCAGATAAAAATTTCCCACTATGTATACACCTCTTCTGGCATAACATGTCATGGTTTATTGCATCTTCTATCCATGTTATAGATTATAGATGGAAATGTGTATATTTATATAACTAAACACTACAAAGCACTTAAGTGATTAAGTGCTTTGTAGTGTTTAGTTATATAAATATACACATTTCCATCTATAATCTATAACATGGATAGAAGATGCAATAAACCATGACATGTTATGCCAGAAGAGGTGTATACACTACAAAGCAGTTTAAATAAAATGAATGCTTGTAGCTCATGTGCACAGAGATTTCCCACTCTGTTTTGCTGTGGATCAGATCAACAATTTTCCCCTGGACTAGAAGCTTACGTTATTCTAATAATGTATCCATTTCTACTACTAAAACCCAACTCCCAGAAGAGAACAGTGCAGAGTCTCCTGCCTCCACGCCTGGGCTGTCCTCACCCGGGCCCCTTGGAAGAAGGTGCGTTGAGTTTCCCTCCCTGCCCGGAGCAGAGCCCCGGCAGCTGAAGATCTCTGGTTCCAGTCACAGCCATGCTTAAGACCACTCTCCACACTTTCAGACGAGCCTCACACATGAAGGAACCAGCAGAGAAACATAGGTGTGGGACCAGGGGCCTAGATCTCCAAGCTTGCTTGAATCGGGACTAGGCCTTCTCCACCCAGATCCCCCATCTTCCAGTATGTAGGCGTTACACCCACCAACTGCCCCAGGCACCATGTAATCCCATCAACCTCCAAGACCCAAAGACTATAAAACCCAGCTCCCGGAAGAGAACAGCGCAGTCTCCTGCCTTCGTATCTGGCTGTCCTCATCAGGGCCCCTTGAAGGAGGCTGGGTTGAGTTTAATAAGTTGGCATCTTAATTATCTAGTTCTTAATCTGGAGAACCTGGCAGGTTACAGAAAGTATTCTGCCCACATGGCAGAATCTGGCAAACTTCCTGTGTCGTATTCAATATGCCAGAAACCAGTAACAATGATGGGTCTCATTCTCCAGACCCTGAAAGAGCCTCAAATATGGCACTTTCTGAAAATCTCAGACCTGGGACGAAGGAGTCATTAGTGGTGCTTGCTCAAGGAAATCAATGAACAACAGGAAGACCAACATACAGTGATAGAATTTTTTTTTTCAAAGAGACCCATCTCTTTTTGGACCTTTGCATATCTGTAGAGTCAGTTGTAGCATTACATTTCATTTCTAATTCTTTTTATCATGGTTTTCTTTTTCCTTGGTGAGAATTTTAAAGTGATCACTAATGTTAATGATGAATTTCAAAAGTCAGATTTTGACTTTGTTATTTTTAAATATCTATTTTAAATGTCCATTTATTCCCACATTAGTTTTTATTGTTTTCTTTCTTTTACTGGCCTCTTTTTCTTTTTGATCTTTATTATTGTATCATCACATAAATTTTCATCATTTATTTGAGGTTTCTTAAATGTTGTGATGTAAATCTGCAGAGAAATTAACTTTTTGTTTGTTAGTTTTGGGCCACACTCAGAAATGCTCAGGCTTTACTCCTAGCGCTGTTCTCTTCCGGGAGCTGGGTTTTATAGTCTTTGGGTCTTGGAGGTTGATGGGATTACATGGTGCCTGGGGCAGTTGGTGGGTGTAATCACTCCTGGCAGGGTGTGGAAGACTACATGGGTGCCAGGGATCTATTTTTTTTTTTCTTTTTGGCTCAGGGTCACACCCGGCGATGCACAGGAGTTACTCCTGGCTCTTCACTCAGGAATTACTCCTGGCGGTGTTTGGGGGACCATATGGGATGCTGGGAATCGAACCTAGGTCAGCCGTCTGCAAGACAAATGCCCTACCTGCTGTGCCACCACTTCAGACCCTGGTATCAGGGATCTAATCGAGGTGGATGTATGCAAGGTAAGCACCTTACCTATTGTATTGTCTCTCCAAACGTAGAAAGGAACTTTTATTTTTATTATATTAAAACAAAATTTGGCTTCTTTGGATCACACCTGCAATGCTCAGTGGTTACTCCTGGCTCTACACTCAGGAATTACTTCTGGCAATGTTCAGGGGACCATATGGGATGCTGGGAATTGATCCCAGTTTGGTCATGTGCAAGGCAATCGCCCTCCCCAGTCTACTATCACTTCAGCCCTCTTTTATTTTTATTAATACTGTTTTTGTTAACTATATCCTATAAGGTTTTATCATTTGTTCTTTGTCTTTTTTTGTTTTTCAGGTAGTGTTTATTGCATTTCTTCATTTATCCTTATATACAATTCATGTCACTTAACGGCTGCATAATAAGGGCTGGAGCAATAGCACAGTGGTAGGGCGTTTGCCTTGCACGCAGCCAACGTGGCCGACCCGAGTTCGATGCCTTCGCCCCTCTTGGAGAGCCCGGCAAGCTACAGAGAGTATCTCGCCTGCATGGCAGAGCCTGGCAAGCTCCCCGTGACGTATTCAATATGCCAAACACAGTAACAACAAAGTCTCCAATGGAGACATTACTGGGCCTGCTCGAGCAAATCGATGAACAACAGGAGGGCCTTTACCTTTACCTCACCGCTGCATAATATTTTTCCCCTTATTTTACTTTCTGTTTTTTATTTTCCATCTAATGACTTTCTGGTCAATCTTAATTAGTAATTAATAAGATCCCAGTGTAATTAAATGTCCAACTCGGATAGCCCCACAGTAGAGCCTGACAAGCTCTGCATGGCGTATTTGATATGCCAAAACCAGTAACAACACGTCTCAAAATGAAGACGTTACTGGTGCCCGCTGGAGCAAATCGATGAATAGCAGGAGGACAGTGCTACAGTGCTACAGTAATTAATTAATAATGTAAATAATAATGTAATTCTGTCCCAACAAAATAATGAATTATACCATGTTCAACTGAGATTAAAAATGTGCTTCTTTTTGATACAAATTTCTGTATATTAAGTATAACTCTTTAGTTATGCCACTTGTTTTTGTTCTAGGGTTTAATTTATGCTAACCATAGACTACCAAGTAACTCACTAAATTTGTCCCCAGTGTTGGGTCAGCCCTAACTTCAGTAAAGAGGATGCTGTTACTGTTCCCCACCCAGTTATTTTATCCTGTTTGATCCTTCCCTTCACATCTGTTCTAAACCGCAATCATATGCATCCAGATAGAAGGACTGATGTGTCTCTTAGGTAAATCTGACTAGGAGTGGAGATGCTTATTATGTGGTTCATCGCTGATTTCTGATTACACTCTAGCAGGGTGATTACTTTGACAGCATCTCTTCCACTACTTGGCTAGATATCTGAATCATTATTTCATATATGGACCAAGTCTTAAACAAAGTAATGTGTCTCTAACTGAACCTTTGTTGCACACATTTTATCCAGTAATAAGTTATTGCAATTAGTAAGAGTAATTAGTAATTCAATTCTCCAGGAATTGAATTCCACTTGATTTCTGTAGAGGTAGTAGGGTATTTTAAAGGAACAAAAAGGAAAGTAAAGAGAGAAAGGTTTGGACTTTTATAGACTCATGGAAGTAGAAATTTACAAAAGGGGAGATAATCAACTTGTGTGACTTGACTAGATTACCTGGATTTACTAAGGGGTGTTTGTGGAACTGAGGGATCTCTTCTCCCACAAAGACTGCATGCCAGTTCACATACTAGAAATATTCATCATTTTGGAGGCTTTCCTTATCTGACACATTTTCAGAGAAGCTGGTGTTATTGTAGGTATGCATCTTTGAGTAGGAAACAAATATATTTAAAGTCTAATTGTGTGTGTGTGTGTGTGTGAGAGAGAGAGAGAGAGAGAGAGTGAGAGAGTGAGAGAGAGATGGGGAATAGGGGACTCAGCTCTGGGATGCATTAAATCTTTTGTGCAGATTTTCTGCAACAGCTTTGAATAGGTTAAAATGCTTTTGCATAGTAAGAACAAAGCTCAGAAAAAACTGATTAGAGTTAGGTAAATGAGTCATTGTTAACCTTCAGCAATGCATAGCACTTTAAGCAATCCACTATCTGTAGGAAAGGCTAAGTTAAATTTTTTTTCTCTTTTGTATTTTTGCTTTTACTTGAAAATTGTTTACCATGTTATTAAAAATTAACATTTTGCCTTAAACTTATAATTTTCTAAGCAGTTACTAAGAGATTAATTCTATATCAGATATTCCTATTTTTTTAGTAGCAAAACAAATCAAAATATTTTGGGTTTCAATATATTGATAGAGAAATCATGAAAAGAATATTAGGTACATTGTCTACATAGATAAATTATATTAGGATGAATAAAAACAGGCACAGTGAACTTAATGTAGAATTTGTATGTTGATTTATAATAGTGTATTTTTGAGTCCTACACAGTTTTAGAAAACATTACTTTATAAATTTTAAATATCTAAAAATATCGAATTAATTAGAAATGTGATTCATTGCTAGAGGAACTATTTAAAGATAAAATCTCTATCAAGAATTTTCCAAATATGTATCAAAGTATTGTATAAAGAAGACCACACCTTCTACAAGATCACTGTCAGTGATTTTAATGCCAAGATAGGATCGAGAAGATCAGCTGAAGAACTCCACATCAGGACCCATGTCCTAGAATGGAATGAACTGTGTGAGAGACTGTCTGAGTTCATCATGTTGACCAAGACCATCCATGGTAACTCACAGTTCCAGAAGGCCGAATCTAAACGTTGGATATGGAAGTCTCCCAGTGGATGGACCCACAACAAAATTGAGCACAATATATTCAATCAACGATTTTTCCTGACCTATGTCGCTGTTGTCCCAAAGTTCCAAATGGGATCGGACCACCATCTCCTTTCTGCAAAATTCTACATCACAAAGTGGGAAGAAAGGGCTACAAAGTTTAAGAAGAGAACTGCCAGAACGATCACCAACTCTTTGGCACTATTGTGGCAGCATGAGAAGATGTCATCATTGATGATATTGATGAAGAATATGATCGAATGGTTCAGCACCTCCATGATTGTGCAAGGAATGCCAAGAGAGAGATAGCCACAAAAAGACGCCTGTCTTTGAAAAGTCTCCAGCTCATTCACCAACGTGAATTGGCACAAGCCTCAGGCAACCGTAAGTGAATGTTCAAGCTCACAAAGCAGTGCAGAGAAACAATAAAGGAAGACCTCAAAGAGAGAAGAGCAGCAGTGCTGGCAGATGTGGCAGAAACCGGGGAAAGCATTCACAATGCCCATCTGTCCTTCGCCAACTACAAGACCAAGATTACTGCCCTCCTATGTCCTGATGGATCTATCACATCTTCCAGAAGGGCAATGAAGAAGATTATCCATGATTTCTACTTCTATCTCTTTGACATCCACATCCACCTGCCTACATACCAAATTCTGAAGGGTGGATATGTCGTTCCCAATGTTCTCCCTTCCGAAATCTGACACGCCATTTCATCGGTAATGAAGTGAACAGCACCTAGCCCAGAAAAGGTCAGATCCGAACAAGTACTGAAGTACCTGCCATCAATACTCATCAATACACTAGCTTGGCTCTTCACATGCTTCTGTTTGAATGCAAGGTTCCGTCCCAGTGGAAAACCAGTAGTGTTCTACTGTACAAGACGGGAGACATCCGCGACATTGGCAGTTATCACATGATCTGCCTGTTGTCTGTCATCTACAAGCTGTTCACTCGAGTCAACCTGAATAGGACTGACAGAACAGTAGATGAAGGGCAACCATGTGAGCAAGTTGGGTTCTGCAAAGGATTCAGCATGATCAACCATATCCACATGACAACCAAACTCATTGAGGTTTCTAGGGAGTTCAAAATGCCTCTCTGTCTAATGTTCATTGATTTAAAGATGGCCTTTGATTCTGTTGAGACTGAAGCGATCATCAAAGCCCTAGCCAAACAGGGCATTCAAACTCAATACAACAGCATCCTCCGTGATCTGTATTACAGATTCACTACCAGGATCTCACCATTCTAAGAGAGGTGATCATTGCCGTCAAGAGAGGGGTTTGGCAGAGTGATACCGTTTCACTGAAATTCTTCAGCGCCACCCTCGAGAAAATCATGCAATGTCTAGAGTGTGAAAGAATGAGAGTGAAGATAAATAAATGGTCGGCAACTACACCACCTCCACTTTGCTTATGACATAGTTTTAATAACACCAAACTTTAGCTAAGTGGCACAAATGCCGGCCGACTTTGACCATGAATGTGGAAAGGTCGGACTACAGCTGAATCTCATAAAGACAATGTTTATGAGAAACAGTCTCATTCGTGACATTTTATTTGCTCTCAATGGAACAAACATCTCAAACTGCAACAGTTATGTGTACCTAGGCCGAGAAGTTAACATGACGAATGACTTGGCACCTGAGTTGTGCAGGAGGAAGAGAGTGGCTTGGAACGCCTTCAAGAGCATTGAAGAAAAAACCAAGAAGATGAAGAACCTTTAGCTCCAGGCACATCTCTTCGATTCCACTATTCTTTCGGCATTAACATATGCCTCAGAGACCTGGGCCCTACAAAAACAGGATGAGAACGCTATTCGAGTCTCCCAAAGAGGAATCAAAAGAGCTATGCTTGGAGTATCATGCTTTACTCTATGAGAGAAAGAATCTGGAGTTCTGACCTCTGTTGATGATCAAGAATCAGGGACGCTGTCTCATTTGCCAACAAGTTGAAAATCAGATGGGCTGGACATGTAATGTGATTTGGAGATGA